>NW_026294584.1:2470000-3002500 GCF_007827085.1 Peromyscus californicus insignis
ATTGGGGAGCTAGTTTAAGTAAAGAAGTAATGAAAAGTTCTTTGGAAAAGTGGATTCAGTGTGCATTGGTGCAAGCAACTGTCATTCAGCTCAGTGGCTCACACAAAAGAAAGGAAGACGTCAAAGTGGGAAGGAGTTGCTGTAAAGGAAGGATTGAAAAAGGAGAGGGAGGGGATGAGAAGGTAAGAGGGAGAAAATGATCAAAATTTAGTATAGACATGTCATGAAATTGTAAAAAAAAATCAAAAATATTTTTTTATGTGAGCTGAGACCTCAGGCAGGTAAAAACAAGAGGAAAAGCATTTCAGACATATGATCAATCCATGTGAGTCTATTTAATGGGTAATAGGGATTTATTAAGATATAAATTGAGGAAATCCACTCACAAATATAGAACGGAGTAGACAGCTGAAGTCATCCTCTGATCTGACTGGGAGCGAATCCACTTCGAAGGCCGAGCAGGGAGGAGGAGCATGTGACCCTTCTCCCTCTCCTTTTTTTTTTTTTTTTAAAGATTTATTTATTTATTTTGTATACAGCATGTATGACCAGAAGAGGGCACCAGATCTCATTACAGATGGTTGTGAGCCACCATGTGGTTGCTGGGAGTTGAACTCAGGACCTCTGGAAGAGCAGTCAGTGCTCTTAACCTCTGAGCCATCTCTCCAGCCCTCCCTCTCCTTTTAAGAGGTCATATACAATGGCAGAAGCACTGCTTCCTTTGGGCCACAGTGGAGCAAATACCACTACACAGACAGAAAGAACAATAGGAGTTAAGGTGTGGTCAGGAAAAGAGCTGTGCGTAGTTAAAGGGTTAAGAGGAAGGCAGTGTACCAGGAGTATAGGAAGCAGATAGTGATGACTGGAAGTCCTCTAACGAAGATGCTGCTGTACTTCCTGTGTAGTAAACAGACAGTGACGATTGGAAGTCCTCCACTGAAGATACTGGCTGGACTCTCAGCTGCCCTAGAATAAAACCCATCAACAAACTAAGTGATATTTCTCATGAAGCTTTAAGAAAGGTTAACCTGACCTGGTGGTGTAGGCCTGTAACCCTTGCTCTTCACAGGCTGAGGCAGAAGGATTGTATGTTCATAGTCTCCCTAGGCTACAAAGAAGTCTTAACTCAGCCTGAGGAATGGAGCAAGATCCTGCCTCAAAATAGAAAATAAAAATGAACTGGGGTACATAGCTCCATGGTAGAGTACAGCAAGGTCTGAGGTTCAATCACCAGTAGAGAGAAGAGAAAGGAAGAAGAAGGAAACCAATTCAGAAGAAGGAATTGGGGCTGACAAGATGGCTTGGTGGATAAAGACCCTAACTGCAATAGCCTGGTGACCCAAATTCAATCCCAGGACCCACAAAAGGGTGGAGGGAGACCTGATGTGATAGAGTTGCCCTCTGGACTCCAAGTGTGCACCAAGGCACAAGTATGCACATGCAGGCATGCACACACACTTACAATAATAATAAAATACAAATATTTTATGAAAACCAAGAAGAAACTCATCAGAAACAGAAATAATGGAGAGAGTAAATCTTTAAAGAGACAAAAAAGAATCCCACTGTATCTATGAAATAATCATGGGTTGCTGTTATTAAAACGAGCATCAGAAAATCAGACAGAGCTCACCAAAACCAAACCTGAGACAGTTCCTAGAGTAACATTAGATGGAAGAGTTGGAAATTAAGGTAGAGAAAATCTTCTGGAAACGTAAATAAATAGGTAATGATGAAAAGAAGATAACACCAATGATCAGTCTCCATGTGCCATGTTCATCTAGTCAGGCATCCAGAAGGCAGAGCACAAACAACCAAGAGCTGTCCAGGAGAAATTCTGCAAGGAATCAGACTAAACGGGAAACAATTAAAGCAAGACACACGTAGGAAGCCATGTGAAACAAAACTTAGCGCCAATGAGAAGAGGCATGTCACTGTATAAGGAGAAGCTGAAACACTAGAAAGCCAGTGGTTTCTATTCAAAATTGTGAAGTGAGGAAAAGCATACCACCACAGGGACTGCCACGTGTTGTGGAACGCTAGCAGCTTCCTGACCTCCGATCCCAGGGACTGCCGCGTGTTGCGGAACGCTAGCAGCTTCCTGACCTCTGATCCCAGCCGCCAACAGCACTGCCGTCATGACGAAATGTCTCTAGAGTGTGCCAGATGTCACCTGGAGGGGACAAGATTGCCGTCTGTTGAGAAGCCCTGGTTTGGGAAAATGGAGAGAAAAGCAGAAAAACAAGTTTCGGCATTAGGATGATTGCCCTGTGCAAGGCACGTTCCCGGAAGGAGCCCTGGAACATCACTTGGCTCTCTGAACAGTGCACGTGCTTTTTTAAAATTTATTTTTGCTAGAATAACTTTTCCAAAAGGCAATACTAGAGTGACTACATCATTGCATATGAAGCAGGGATGCTTTCCAGCTCTTCGTTTGCTGTTTTCCTTTAGAGCATTAAAATGCAGAAGATGCATTTTCCAGGTGTCCCGGAAATTTCGCTGAGATCTCAAAGCTAAGGACACAGTGCTTATCATCTACATATTGCAGGGATGCTAAGACCAATGCAGATCGATGAGTGATGATCCCCAGACTCCCCTTCCATGCATCACTCTAGCAGAATGCAAGAGGAGACTAAGACACAATTTGGAATAAGAATTTTCTAGAAAGAAGTAACACCTTATGCATTTCCTTTCCACTTAAAACAAGTAAGCAGAGTTCAAGAGAGCAGTTCAGAGCGCAGGCCATGTCCCCTGGAGTTTGTAGAGACTGCCATCTAACTCTTGAGTGAAAAATAGCCTAACAGCTCTAAAAAACAGACTCTATTACCTCTTCAAAGACATCTTGTTTCTAAGGTTTGGCCATTATGAATAAGGCTGCTAGGAACATCCCTTGAGGATTGCCTGCAGCTTCTTTCTTTCCTTCTCTTTCTCACTGTTGCTGTTCCTCTTGGAAGGAGGGCCAGGGAGGGTGATGAGACCTTCACTTGTGCATCCAGCCACCCCTCCCACCTAACTGCCCTAACTGCACATGACTCCAGAGTCCCTGGAGAGGCTAGAGCAGCAGTTCTCAGCCTGTGGGTAGTGATCCTGCAGGTCAGATATTTCCATTACAATTCATAACAGTAGCAAAATTACACTTATGAAGTAGCAACAAAATAATTTTATAGTTGGACATGAGGAACTGTATTAAAGGGTTACAGCATTAGGAAGATTGAGAACCACTGGGCTAGAAGATAGAAATGGGGAAGGGATTCCGTCTACAGAACCATGAGAAGACATCATCCATGCTGGGTGCAGAGCTGCCGGTGTGGCTGCCTTTAGGTCACCCATTCATTACTCTGTAAGTTTATTGCTTTCTCTGAGTGCGCTTTGGTTGACTCATACCTCTCTTTATTGTTGGGATCATAGGAGGAAATAGATATTTTTCACTTCTCTCCCCAAGGGAAGTAATTTTAGCAACACCCCCTAAAGGTTGCAACCTGCATTTTTAAAGTCTCTTGGAATAAAATTTCAAGTGTTCTGGTTGAAAAACTACAAACCCGAAAGTGAACCAGGCTTGACTCACTTGGAAGATAGCTGTGCAAGAAGACTGTCTACAGAATGAGCATATGGTAACAGAGGAGACTGGGAGAGCATAACTTCTGATGTAGGACGAGTAATGGAGCCTAGGAGTCAGGTGTAGGGGCATGGGTAGGCCAGGAAATGGTACTTTGGAGGATGCTGATATCACAGAGACTCAAGCATCCCATTCGAGAGAGTACCATCTGGGTAAATCAATACCAGACTCTACCTGTCGAGAGAAAATTTTCTACCCTTATCTGTGACAGACAGAGGCAAAAACTCCACCCACTGGCAAAAGGGAGGCGACAGGCAAAGGGCCTGTGTCAGTCACCTGCTTCACCACTGTGACAAAATATGGGACAAAGTGACTCAAAGAAGGTCCCTTTCTGCTCAGCCCTAGGGCACGTCCGTCATATGAGGGAGGCAGAGCAGCAGGAGCGTGACGCCGCTGGTCACGATGCATCTGCAGTCAGGAAGCAGCCAGAGAAGGACGATGGTGCTCAGCTGGCTTGCTCCTTGTGAATCACTCCAGGACTTAAACCCGGGGAATGGCACAACCACATTTAGAATGGCTTTCCCACTTCAGTTATCCCCATCCACAGAATCCCTCACAGGCCAGCCAGGAGGTTTCTCTGCAGTGATGCTAGATTCTGTCAAGTTTATAATCAAGATTAGCCAATATACTGCCTGGACTATGTGGACAGCAGATTGTTCATGGGCTTAGGGCAGAGGGAAGGCAGGCTAGACCCATCCACTTCCATTAAGACAGGTATCAGCTGTTCATCAGAGACCAAGCGGTAAAGAGGAATACACCCTGCTGTTGACTAACTGTGGCCCTGTCTGTGCCTTCCCATCCTGCAGGCCTGGCCTTCGCGATGCTGGCAGCTGTACCTCCGGTGTTTGGCCTGTACTCTTCATTTTATCCTGTTATCATGTACTGTTTCTTTGGAACCTCCAGACACATATCTATAGGTAAAAACCTATATGCTTGTTATTATTGCTTAACGAGAACCTTTGTGACTGCATACCCATTAACTGCTTAAAAAATGCCACTGCACACTCCTGAGGATGTATGTCAGCAGTTGAGCACTCGCCTAGCCTATGTGAAACTGTGGGTTCATTTCCCAGCAATGGAAAAACATGTGCATGTTCCCTCTTCTTCCTCTTCTTCTTCCTCTCCCCCGCCCCCACTTCTCCAAGATTTCTAAAATTAATAGCTTTCTTATAATCTTGGGTTAGTTAAATGGGCAATTTTCTTGCAAAAAAGAGTGATTGTTGAAAGCTGTAAAATGAGACTAATGCTTTATTTCCCAATGCACTTGGACTGTGTCTGGTTTTCCTTCTTACTTATTTTAATAGTGATACTCAGGGCTCCTAATCACCTTGCATGTATAGCATCTTCATCATACTTTAAGCACTGATTTATACATGTTCTCTCTTCAGTGCATTTAGGAACAGATGCAGGTAAATTTAATTATAATGCTAGAACTTTGTAAGGCTGCCAGCTGCAAACAAACTCATACAGTGTTTCGGATAGCTATTGCTTGGTAACAAGTGCCACCCAACTTAGAAGCTTATATTGTACATCACTTTTAAAAATAAATAGGATTCATGAAAAATAATTATTTCACTATCTCTCAGTATCTCAGAAGGATTTACCTAGGCAACTCTACCTCTCTTCCTACTTCCTCCCTTTCTTCCCCCTCTCCTCCCCCTCATCTCTTGTCCATGTGGTCCCAGGAATTGCCCACATGGCCTTGCTAGAGCTTTTTCACACATAGTGACCTAGGCTCCAGCAGAAGTTCTGAAGCTCTTGAGCTGGTAAGATGGCTCAGCTGGTCAAGGAGCCTATGTCCAAAACTGATGACCTGAGTTCAATCCCTGTGACCCACCAAAAGGAAAGAACTATGTAGCTAGAGTTTTCCTGCCTGGCCCACAGTCACCCACCAGTCCCACAGCCGCTCAAACCCAGCCAAGTAAACACAGAGACTTATATTGCTTACAAACTATATGGCCGTGGCAGGCTTCTTGCTAACTGTTCTTACAGCTTAAATTAATCCATTTCTATTAATCTATACCTTGCCACATGGCTCGTGGCTTACCGGCATCTTCATATGCTGTTTGTCATGGTGGCGGCTGGCAGTGTCTCTCTGACTCAGCCTTCCACTTCCCAGCTTTATTCTCCTCCTTGTCCCGCCTATACTTCCTGCCTGGCCATGGGCCAATCAGTGATTTATTTACCAACCAATCAGAGCAACACATTTGCCATACAGAACATCCCACAGCACTTCCCCTTTTTTTTTCAAAAAGGAAGGTTTTTAACCTTAACAAAGTAAAATTACATATAATTTGGGAATTTGGGCGTAGCTTCTCTTACTACTTCCTGCTGGAGGGGGGAGCTGTATCTTATGGGGACACAAAGAAAATTTTAGGATTATGGAATAGTCCGTGAGGTTGTACTGTCTGAGCCAGTTGCCTTTAAACCATTCTGGATGTTGGATCATCTGGGCCTTGGTGTCATCGGAGACCTTTCAGGGGGTCTTGGTTGGTTAAACCTGATGTATCTTTTTTTTTTTTTTTTTTTTTTTTTTTGGTTTTTCGAGACAGGGTTTCTCTGTGTAGCTTTGCGCCTTTCCTGGAACTCGCTTTGGAGACCAGGCTGGCCTCGAACTCACAGAGATCCGCCTGCCTCTGCCTCCCGAGTGCTGGGATTAAAGGCGTGCGCCACCACCGCCCGGCTAAACCTGATGTATCTTAATCTGGAACAAATCCATAGCCTCTGGCTTTCTGTGGAAACAAAAGCAGAGACTCTTTTCCAAAGCAACATATCCTTACATCCAAATTTTGAAGTCAAGGTACCTTTAAAATATATATTTTGGCATAACTCAACAGCTTTTACAATCAAATGTTTTTCTGCAGTTAAAAATCCCAAAGACAACACAATCCAGATTCTCTGTGTAATATTCATCTTCATGTGGCTTATTTTTTATATTAATTTTACTGTCTCTTTAAAGACTTTACTTTTTAAAACTATGTATTTGTTTATATAACTGTATATATCACCTTTTTTGTCTCTTTCAAGCCTACGTATATTTTACACACATTGTAAACTATTACATCTGAATCTGTCTTATTGTGAATCTATTGCTTTAAACTGCAGCAGCTGTGGCTGCTGGCTCCGCCCACCTCAGCTTCCCAACATGGTGGTGGTAGTTTACCACCAGCTCTGGGAGCTATCGTGGGTCTATGCTTTTATCCAAGCAGCGTGCAGCCCAGAAACCTCTTCTTTTGTTTTGTACTAGCAAAGTCTAAATCCACCATGCAACTTAATGTGCCACTTGCAGAGGCCTCATTCCTGCCATAGGGCAGGTCGAGCGCACACGCTAGGAACCCACAAGTAGCTCAAACCGGCAGCTGCTACTCATTTGAGAGAGACAATTAGGAACTGTTTTTAGCTCCGTTTTAGAATCTTTTTTCTCAGGTTTTAGGTAGAAACTCTTGCCACCACGTTGGACGCCATTTGTAGCTAGAGTTTTCCTGCCTGGCCCACAGTCAGGACAAATCTTTGTCACCCACCAGTCCCACAGCTGTCAGACCTAACCAAGTAAACACAGAGACTTATATTGCTTACAAACTGTATGGCCGTGGCAGGCTTCTTGCTGACTGTTCTTACAGCTTAAATTAATCCATTTCTATTAATCTATACCTTGCCACATGGCTCGTGGCTTACCGGCATCTTCACATGCTGTTTGTCATGGTGGTGGCTGGCAGTGTCTCTCTGACTCAGCCTTCCACTTACCAGCTTTATTCTCCTCCTTGTCCCGCCTACACTTCCTGCCTGGCCACGGGCCAATCAGTGATTTATTTACCAACCAATCAGAGCAACACATTTGCCATACAGAACATCCCACAGCAGAACTGACTCCCATAAGTTGTTCTGTGATTACCACACATGAGCTATGAGGTAAAATGCCCACTTCTTTCTCCCACATGTGTGTAATGTATATGTGTGTAGTGCGTGTGTGTGTGTGTGTGTGTGTGTGTGTGTGTGTGTGTGTGTGTGTGTATAAATGCATATGTGTGCATGTGCACACACATGTGGAGGCCAGAGGTGAATGTCAGGTGTCTTCTGCTATCACACTCCTCCTCATGTCTTGAGGCAAAGTCTCTCACTGAACCCAGAGTTCGCTGATTGGCTAGACTGGTTGACAAGTGAGCTCCAATGATCCACTTCTCTATACCACCCTCCTCCCAGCACTAGGGTTACAGACACGCATCACCACACCAGATTCTGTGTGGACACTATAGATCCTAGCTCAGATCCTCAAGCTGGCAGAATAGGCACTTTCCCGACAGAGCTACACTGCAGCCCCACAGCTTCACTATGGAGGTCCCTGCAAAGGCTACAGCCGGCCTGCTGAGAAACCATGCATGTGAGGCAAGAAAGAAATCCAGTGCAGCATGACTTAGTTAGCCAGTGCTGGTTCAGATTTCTAGAGTCTAACACCAGGAAGTCTATTTTAGACATATTTAAGTATAGTACAATTTTGGTAACAATTATCTCAATCCCATGTGCACAATAAAGCTTAAGACATGAATATATTCAAACTCCTTTGCAAAGTACACGTGGCCTCTACCATGAAGATGGGTTCTATAGCGTCAGGGCCTAGGATCTGGTGTGTTCTCAGTCATATAGATGGCATAGAGGTCAGCGGGCCTCAAAGTCCATATCATATCTCTCTTAACTATTGACTGAAAAGCAATGCTCAAGGTAAAGGTCTTGGGGAGAAGAATTTGGGGTAAACATAATAGTCTGGGGGATTCAGGTGTGGCCTGTCCCGACAGATAGCACAGGCTGCCAGGCTTTTAACTGCATTCACTCCCAGCCTCCTGGGTGGAAAACAGGCACATCCCTTCTGTTGAAGAGACAAGCCTGGGTACTTCATATCCCTGCTTTCCCCAGTTCTTATCTGTGAGCAGGAGGACCTCAGAAGTCACTCGGGTTCTCTGCTTTTTGATAAAATGACTCAGGGTCGTTCTTTTGGTTAAGTTACGAGCCCCTGAGCAGGGGTCATTCATGATCATCATGTCAGAGCCACTGGATTAACTTCCTGAGCTTCTGAACAGTGCTCATTCATGTGCCTCTGTTCCAGGTCCTTTTGCTGTTATTAGCTTGATGATAGGTGGTGTGGCTGTTCGGTTAGTACCAGATGACATAGTCATCCCAGGAGGAGTAAACGCAACCAATGGTACGGAAGCCAGAGATGCATTACGAGTGAAAGTCGCCATGTCTGTGACCTTACTTTCAGGAATCATTCAGGTGAGACTCCAGTGTGAGGAGATGGACTCCAGTTTGTGTGTCTGTGAAATGCCTATTGAATTCTCTTAGCTGGTCTCACTCTGTGTGGGCAGTGCCAGACAGCAAAACTCCAGAGCTGAGGGCTCAAGATGCTGGGAACAGCTGCCCAGTGGATACTTTAGCTACCACTGAAAATGACTAGCAAGCTTCCCTTGAGTGTTCCAGATATTCCAAAAGCAAAATAAGTTTGATGGAGTGGGTGGTAGTTTGGGGAAGAGGCCTCCTTTATGAGCTTGGGGGGAATGGCATGTGTACTGCCTGCATGAGTGAGCCCTTCACCAGCAGAGGATACGCATGGCCAAGGTTCTGAGGGACTCAAGCCATTGCAGGTTTAGCATCATTTACGATCTGTTAGCTGCCACAGTTACAAGTCTACAGGATTAGGAAATAACCTAGAAAGAAATCACATGTTTTCTGCTGATTGCCATTCTCTAACTCACCATGCTATTTGTTTGTTTCTTTGTCATTTTAAAACTATAGTTTTGCCTAGGTGTCTGTAGGTTTGGATTTGTGGCCATATACCTCACGGAGCCTTTGGTGCGAGGGTTTACCACTGCAGCTGCTGTGCATGTGTTCACCTCCATGTTAAAATACCTGTTTGGGGTTAAAACAAAGCGGTACAGTGGGATCTTTTCAGTGGTGTATGTAAGTAAGAGACTCCTGACTCACTGGCTCCCCACACCCCTGCCCCTGTTTGTTTATCTTTCACCTTCTTCCTTGAAGGCTTTCTGAGAAGAGGGCTAGGACAAAGGTTAAAGCCTGAAGCCCACGCTGTGGGTGTGTGATTCTCCCTGCTTCAGATGGAGTTTGTTATTAAGGCTCTGCTGGTGCCTGCAGCAGTTATTCTGATTAGCTGAAGAGACAGCCTGTAAGACCAAACTATAGAGGGTGGGTTTTGTTTTTTGTTTTTGGACACTAATAAATAACTTAAAGATATCATAGAAAGCTGGGTGTATTGGCACACATGTTTAATCCTAGCACTTCGGAGGCAGGTTTCTGTGAGTTTGAGGCCAGCCAGGGCTACATAGTGAGACCCTGTCTCAAAAAACAAACAAATAGAAGATATAATAAGAAAGACATCTCTTTTAAAAGCTGCTTATTCAAGCAGGCAAAAAAGAGCTATAAATGGCTTAAGTAAGATAAGTAATCAGTTTAACATAATGAAACGTGTCTAGACTATACACAATAGAAAGTGAAAGTTGTTTGCAAATGCACCGTAAAAACAACTGATCAGGCCAAAGCTAATCACAGGAAGTTAATGACAAATCCTGAAAGTTCAACGTTTTTTCACACAATACAATATAGCTAGAAATCACTAACAAAATAGTTTCCCAAATCCTGAATGGGGACTGGAGAGACATCTCAGCTGTTAAGAGTGCTTGTTACTGTTGCAGGGTGCCAGAGTGAACTCCTATCACCCACGTCAGGCAGCTTATACTTGCCTGTGTCTCTAGCTCCAGAAGATCCAGCACCCCCTTCTGGCTTCATTGGGGGTACACACATATACATATGCACACACAGATAAAATACTTAAAAACAAAATAATAACAACTACTACAAAACCTATTTTTAGAATCCAACAAACAACAAAAACAAACAAACAAAAATGAAACAGAACAATAAAAGCATTTCTAAATGGCCCCTGAAGTAACTATAGCCAGTTGACACTGAAATACTACAGAGGACATTTTCAGCTCCTCGGCTGTAGCCTTTGCAGGTGTTTCTCTGCCAGGCCTTCGCTAGGCACTGTGATGAGTGACAAGCTGAGCAGACACAGTGTTGACCTTGGGGCTGACAGTCCAACGGGAAGATAGTCATGGTGAACCATGATTGTACAAAAGTGCATCACAAACTATCTTAAGTGCTATAAGAAGGGGAACGGGATGCTCTGAAAGTTGAGTACAGACACCTTTAGATTAGGGTTCTGGGACAATTCTGGGCATTTAAATTGAATTCTGCAATTGATAATACAGGAATCAAACTGTATTTGAATGTATATGTATATGAATCAAACTTTGTAACTGCAAATTATTAATTTCTCGTGATAGCTGGAAATACACCTCATACTCTGAGACCTCTCAAAATGACTTACCATTAGAGGAAATGCAGTCTGTACCTGCATGAGCACTAGGCTGTGCAGGGCAGGTGTGGTGGGCTCTCTGCTGTGTTGGGTTCAAATGAAATGATTATATTTGGGGTATCCAGACCATAGCCCTAAGATGCTGGCTTTCTTCTCTAGCTCTCCTGGGCTTCTTTCTAGACATCATTCTCCTGGCTCCAAAGCCTGCCTGGCTTCACTGTCACATTCCCACGACAATTGCTAAGTCAGATTTCTAAAGCTTTGCTAGGTATTGACTTCTGCTGTATTCTGTGGGGTTGACCCTGATTCTTTCATAACATTCACAACTCAGCCCCAGAGGTATTTTTCTGAATTTTATATGAGCTACATTCCAATATCAGCATATGAAAAGCACCATAATCCTTGCGTAGTGGAACATGCCAGTACTAACACTCCAGAGGAACATGAGTTCAAGGACTCCTAGTGAGATCCTATCTCAAGCAAAACAGAACAACAAAGCCATAATGTTGTTGGGTAAGAATTGTGAGTATAAAGTTGTGTGGTTAGGTTAAAGAAAATGCCTCCTAATCGGTAGAAGATACAAAGAGAAATGCTTCAGATTGAAACCGTTTGGTTTGTGTGCTGAGGGTTTAACTCAGGGCCTGGGGCATGCCCAATACATACTCCACCATTGAATTTTACGCTCTCCTCCACCCACCTCTCTTTTCAGTTTAGGCTCAGCTGAATTTTTTGGAGACTTTTTTACTATGGTAAAATATATTCAACAAGAGGCTTGGCCGGAGAGGCGCCTGGGCCTCAGCAGTGAGTGCTTGCTGCCCCTGCAGGAGACCTGGATTTCTCCCAGCACCCCGTGGAGCCTCACAATCGCCTGTAACTCCAGTGCCAGGGGATCTGAGCCTTCTTCTGACCTT
The DNA here is from genome assembly GCF_007827085.1 of Peromyscus californicus insignis. NCBI lineage: Eukaryota > Metazoa > Chordata > Mammalia > Rodentia > Cricetidae > Peromyscus > Peromyscus californicus. The sequence continues at coordinate 2,481,912 of NW_026294584.1, forward strand.
CATGGGCTCCTCTATGCATGTTGTTCAATGCATACACTCAGGCACACATGCAGACTGATCAAAAAAATCAAATATTTTAAAGATACATAACGAAATGTATCTCACTGTTCACATTATTTTTAAATGTACAGTACAGTAGAATTAAGTGCATCCATTCTGCCATGCAACTGTGGTAACCCTCCATTTCTAGAACCTTTTCAGCAACCCAGATGGGAGCTTTGCACTCACAGAGCAGTCTCCCATCCTCTCCACTCAGCTAGCCTCTGTCACACTGTCTCTGCCTGTCTAGGTACCCCGTGTGCTGTCATGCAGTCCAGGAGCCGCGGCTTGATGTAAACCTGCAGTATTCACTGTGTTACAGAGTACAGTTGCTGTGTTGCAGAATGTTAAAAACCTCAACGTGTGTTCCCTAGGCGTTGGCCTGATGGTTTTTGGTTTGCTGTTGGGTGGCAAGGAGTTTAATGAGAGATTTAAAGAAAAATTGCCAGCACCCATTCCTCTAGAGTTCTTTGCTGTAAGTACATGCAAGATGGTGGTCTGTTCAGCCCCTGCTATCGCATGCACCTGCTCCTGTAAGGGATTCTGAAGTGGGTGATAGAGGGCCCGGGAGCTGGAGGGTCCTCCCCCATTCTGCAGAACAACTAACAAAATAGTTTTTTAAAAATGCATTAAAACATAGACATAAGGGGCTAGAGAGATGGCTCAGGGGTTAAGAGCACTGGATGCTCTCCCAGAGGTCCCGAGTTCAATTCCCAGCAACCACATGGTGGCTCACAACCATCTGTAATGAGATCTGGTGCCCTCTTCTGCTCTACAGGGATACATGCAGGCAGAACACTGTATATGTAATAAATAAATCTTTTTTAAAAAAAAAAAGGCCAGGCGGTGGTGGCGCACGCCTTTAATCCCAGCACTCGGGAGGCAGAGCCAGGCGGATCTCTGTGAGTTCGAGGCCAGCCTGGGCTACCAAGTGAGTTCCAGGAGAGGCGCAAAGCTACACAGAGAAACCCTGTCTCGAAAAACCAAAAAAAAAAAAAAAAAAAAAAAAATAGACATAGATGACTTTTAAAACCTAAGTGAAGATGTTAATGCGAATTTTAACCTTGGTTATCTATAAGAGATGGGATTTGGAGGGATTTGTTTTCCTTAAGTTTTTCCATTACCTGCTTACTTTTTAAAGATCACACATTATGCTGGGGGCCGGTGACTCACACCTTTAATCCCAGCACTCGGGAGGCAGAGGCAGGTAGAGCTCTGTGAGTTTGAGGCCAGTCTGGTTTACAAAGAGAGTTCCAGGACAGCCAGAACTACGCAGAGAACCCCTGTCTCAAAAAACAAAACAAAAAAAATCACACATTACTTTAATAACCCATTAATAACTTGAATAGCTTTACTTACTTTAATAAAGTGGCTTCCATTTTGAAAAGACAAAATTTCCCCCACTTTCTGTTTTCTGGTACTTCTAAGCTGAGAAAAATACCTCACAGTCTCACATAAGTCAAGTCCAAATATCTCACAACATATTCATGGCTGAAAAGTTAGTAGTATTTTGTAAAAACATGCATACATATTGAGATAAACCATTCTATGTTCATAAGTGGCCACAATTATTTATTCATGGATGTGTACATGGAGTGGACATTATATAGCCCTTAGCCTTGGAGTCAGAGTGAACCCTGCTCCCTCATGCCTCTTTACAGAGAGCAACCCCAGAACACCCAGTTTTTGAGAAGATGAGACATTATCAGAAGGATGTGGTCTAAACTGATGTTCAGACCATAAGCTACCTCCAACCAGAAGTCTTGCACAGTGACAGTTTCCCATAGCCCTTAAAATCACAACCCCACTGGATTCCCAAGTAGAAAGTTTGGACCTTACCAAGATTTTTTTCAAAAAATAACATAAGTCAGTCACATGTGTCTATGATCCCAGCTCTTGGGAAGCTGACTCGGGAGAGATATGATTTCAAGGCCAGTCTGGGATATGTAGGGAGAACTTGTTTTTTAAAAGAAAGAAAAGAGCAACAAAATCATTGTGGATCTGAAGAGGGAAGCTCCAGCTGCAAACACCTGTCTAGTAAGCTCACAGAGAGCTTGACCCCTTCTGCCCTCGTCCTCACCTTGGTCTTGGCAACACCCTACCAGTTATTTTTCCCCCTTTTATTCTATGCTTGGAATCTGCTTAGGAGTTTCCTGAATGCTAGGACTGTGTCTGCCCCTGAGCCACACCCTGGCCCTATCTCGGAACAAGAAAAGGCAAAAAAAGACCATCTCTAACAATTTCAGAATCCTCTCTAGCTAGGATTCGGTGCAGAATACCAGTTTCTACTTGGAACAGCAAGAGGTGTAGGGCAGCTTTGCCAGGCGAAGGGCAGCAAAGCCTGCTGGGGAAGTAAATGATGCAGGAGGCCTTTCCTGCCTTGGGTACCAGTTCTGCCCACTGCCCAAATTCTCTTTAAAGATCCCTTCAGCTTCCCCAGGGAGTGGTGCTCCACAAGTATCATTGAAATTGCAATCTTTCAATAATACCTTCCACGTGCTTTTTAAACCTCTTGCCTGGGCAGTGGATAGCTCAGTGGATGAGGACACTTGTGGCCAAGCCCAACAATGAGTTCCATCCCCAGGACCCACGTGGTGGAAAGAGAAAACTGACTCCCAAAAGTTGTCCTCTAACCTCACATGAAGTGTGGCATGCACTTGCACAGAGAGACACACACTCAATTATCAATAAAATGTAACCTCCCCTGCACGCCCCCCAAAAGCAACCTGAAGCAAATTAACTTTTACCTATGCAGTCCACAGAGAAAAGAGAAGAAAAAGTTCTCGTGAAAAGTTTGACAACAGGGTCTTTATGATTCCTTTTAAGCATGAACTTTATTTTTTTATTATAAATTTGTTTTTAATTTTGCATTTTGTGGTAGGTACATCTCTTCATGTCAATAGGAAAACAACGGTTTAATAATTAGTTACCACCACGTAAAATTGAGCCTCCAGGTACTTAAACCATATTTGTTTTGTGAGTTTACTATTCTAGGCATTCCTCCAGTTTGAGACACATAACAGATTCCATTGGCAGACAGAGACTACTGCTGTAGGAGCGGCCCATCCCTCTGCCTTCCTTCTCTCCTGGATAGCCCCTTCCAAAAGCTCTGGAAACAGCAGTTCTTGGGGATAAAGCGAGCAACTATCACACCTCCTGTCAGGCTCTTCTGCTCGGAGGGTCTAGCTTCGTACCTCACATAAATCTAGGCCTTGGGAACACCGCTCTGGATGACATGCTGTGTACTCTGGACCTGGGGGAAACTATGTGCCACTCTGGGAGGCTACTGACCATGTTGAGGGACAGCAGCAGCAAAATTCTAAAGCCAAATGTGGGTTCCATGGTGACAGACTGACATTACCAGCCTCACCACACATATAATGTGGCCTACCTGTCCCAAACTCAAGGTCAACCCCAGTGAGGGCCTCCTGCTGCAGTCAACTAACCGGACACCTCAGCTGGGAACAGAGTACAAATAAATGGCACTGACTCAGGACTCAGGCTGTAGGGCTCTCTGTGGGATAAAGTCACTAAGAGGAGTCGACAGCAGCTGAAGATCCCCTCCTAACCCTGAGAAGTGAGAATAGATTTCCTGATCAACACATTCTTTGAACCTTGATTTTGTGGTGTGTCAGGATTTGACTCTAAAGTCTTTTTGTTTTTGTGTCTGTTATAGGTGGTGATGGGAACTGGCATTTCTGCAGGGTTTAACTTGCAAGAGTCCTACAGCGTGGATGTTGTTGGAACACTTCCTCTAGGGTAAGAAAATAGTTTAAGAAGAGTGATTGAATACTCAAGGAATCTACTATCTCCAACTCTGCATGAAAAATCATCTTTTCTACATATCAGATTTTAAAGGCTTGAGTTTGTGTGTATGTGTGTGTGTGTGTGTGTGTGTGTGTGTATGTGTGTGTGTATGTGTGTGTGTGTGTGTATGTGTGTGTGTATGTGTGTGTGTGTGTGTGTGTGTGTGTGTGTGTGTGTGTGTGTGTGTGTTGTTGGTTAAAAAGACATAGCAGCTGGATGTGGTAGCATACACCTTTAATCCCAAAACTTAGGAGGCAGAGGTAGGCAGATCTCTGTGAGTTCAAGGCCGTCTTGATCTTCATAGCAGGTTCCAGGAAGCCAGAACTATATTGTGAGACCCTGTCTGGTGGGGAGGGGGGAGGACATAGCAGGAAAAAAATTTAAGATTTCATTTTTAACCATTTTTAAAGATTTTGTTTTTATTTGCATGTATATATGCATGTGTACATGTTCAGATGTCTACCGAGGCCAGAAGACGGCCTGGAGCTGATGTTGCAGGAGATTGTCAGCCACTTGACATGGGTGCTGGGGACTGAACTCAGGCCTCTGCAGGAGCATTAAGCACTCGCGACCACTGAGCCACCTCCCAACCCATCAATATGCAGTTCTTCTAAATATGCAGTTCAGTAGTGTTGAGTTTATTCACACTGTAAACAGGTCTCTGGGACACTTTCACCTTGCAAATCTGAACTCTATGGTCATTAACAACCACACCTTCATTCTCCATCTCTCAGGCCCTGGTAACTGCAATTCAGATTTCTGTTCTATAAATTTGACTATTCTTAGTACCTTTTTGCCAATGAATCATACAGTATTTATCTTTTTCTGATTGGTTTGCATAAAGAGGGAAAGAAATCTGAAACTTTTTGTTTGGTTGGTTTTGGTTTTGGTTTTTTGAGAAAGGGTTTCTTTGTGTAGCCTTGGCTGTCCTGAAACTGTAAACCAGGCTGGCCTCGAACTCACAGAGATTCACCTTCCTCTGCCTCCCAAGTGCTGGGATTAAAGGCATATACCACCATGCCCAGCTTCATTTTTTTAAAATACCTTAAGTCACTTATCACAACTTAAGCTTTCATGTCCTCAGATCTTTATAACTTGAATTTGCACACCTTCTTAGACCCTAAAGCATTTTTTTAGATTCTCACAACTTAAACTTTCATAACCTCAGACCTCACATAAACTTTACACCACAAGACACAGGTGGTTGATTACTGAGGGCAATCATTGTCAAGTGAGTTTCTTTAAACAAAGGAATAATACAAAGTTACATTGAAATTGAAATCTGTTTTGGGACTTTATCTCTTTTTAGAGTCTGGTAGCAGGTAAACTGTGTCTAGACAGTTTCCTAGACCTAATAATAGCTCTAGGAAAGTGAGGCCTGAGTCCTGATTTTTACACGTGAAGAGAACTGAGGAGGCAGCTGAAGCCTTGGTTGCTGCTGTTAAACTGACAAAGCTGTCACTAGCCTAGTCATCAAGGCCATCAGAGACCAGAGAAGGAGAAATCTTACCTGAGTAAGCAGGAAGTACAGACCAAGCAGCTTCCGAATCTATTAAAAATGACAAGACTTACCGGCTACTGGACAATCCCCTGAGGTTCCTCTGTGGTCACTGTGAACAGAGGTCCTGGGAAAGCATCAGTCTTCAGCTGCCAGGCCCAGAAGATCCAACAGACTTTCTTGTGGAGGAGGAACTTGATGATCTAGAGAAAGTGGGGCAATCAATTCCCCTGTGTCCTGCTTGTCCACAGCCTGGACAGGGTCTGGCAGCGGGCAAGGTGAAGGCAGGTTTTCACCCAGTGGTCACCTTTGCCACATTTAAAGCAAGCTCCAGGTGGAGGTTCTTCTGTGCCCCATCATCTTCTTTGGAGGAGATTAGGGGTGCTTCCAGGAGCTGGCACTTCTCTCTATCACAAAAGCTTTTTTTATGGATCATTTTAAATGCCCTATTCAGCAGATCTCTGAAGACTTTGAGGACCATTTTCTATTAAGTATACCTGATTTAGTTATTTGCTTTAGGCTTAACTTTGAAGCATATACAGAAGGCTACATAAGGCTCTTCCTGTAATTAATTACATTAGTCTGGACACATTAAAGAATTTGATCCTTTATAAGGTGACTGACCATTAACTTGCATGTCTTAATTATCCTTAACAATTTGCAATCAGTTAGTAGCTTTTATAAGAGTAGGACTTTACATTTCATACCTGTTAGGTTCAGCCTTTAAAAAATATCAATTTGGCCGGGCGGTGGTGGCGCACGCCTTTAATCCCAGCACTTGGGAGGCAGAGCCAGGCGGATCTCTGTGAGTTCGAGGCCAGCCTGGTCTACAAAGTGAGTTCCAGGAAAGGCGCAAAGCTACACAGAGAAACCCTGTCTCGAAAAAAAACAAAAAAAAAAGAAAAAAAAAAAAAAAAATATCAATTTGGGGCCGGGCGGTGGTGGCGCACGCCTTTAATCCCAGCACTCGGGAGGCAGAGCCAGGCGGATCTCTGTGAGTTCGAGGCCAGCCTGGTCTCCAAAGCGAGTTCCAGGAAAGGCGCAAAGCTACACAGAGAAACCCTGTCTCGAAAAAACCAAAAAAAAAAAAAAAAAAAAAAAAAAAAATATCAATTTGGGGGGAGCTCGAGAAATGACTCTGTGGTTAGGAGCACTGGCTGCTCTTCCAGAGGACCCAGGCTCAATTCCCAGCACCCACATCGCAGCTCACAACTGTCTGTAACTCCAGTTCCAGGGGATCTGACACCTTCACACCAATGTACATAAAATAAATTTAAATAAATTATTTTTTAAAAATAACAATTTTTGAATGAAAGTTCTTTTAGTATCAAAATAAAACTTTGGTTTTTTTTTGGTTTTTGGTTTTTTGAGACAGAGTTTCTCTGTGTAGCTTTGTGCCTTTCCTGGCTCTCGCTCTGTAAACCAGGCTGGCCTTGAACTCACAAAGATCTGCCTGGCTCTGCCTCCCAAGTGCTGGGATTAAAGGCATGTGCTACTACCGCCCAGCCAAAATAAAACTTTTAATCATAGATACAGTCCATAGAGAGGCTGGCAACTTTACTGATCCTTTTATAGTGCGTCATTATGGAATATTGCAGTTTTTATGACTTAGTTTGTCTAAATAGCTAAAGCTTAAAAGACAAAGAAATTTGACCAATATTGCTGTGAACCTGAGTTTATAAATCTTGATTATCAAATACACCTTATTAATCAAACATATGTTGTTACTTATCTAAATTTTCTAGTAGCTTGGTGTTAAACAGTTAGCAAAGACATAAGTAAACATAAACCTTAAGTCAGCATTTGTTAATCTGAGTAGACCTTTATAACCTTAAAGTTTTTTTAAAGATTTATTTATTTATTATGCATACAGATTCTGTCTGCATGTATGCCTACATGGCAGAAGAGGACACCAGATCTCATTATAGATGGTTGTGAGCCACCATGTGGTTGCTGGAAATTGAACTCAGGACATTTGGATGAGCAGCCAGTGCTCTTAACCTCTGAGCCATCTCTTCAGCACCCAACCTTAAAGTTTTATAATCATATACATTATATTCTAAACCAGACACAAATCACATATATAGTATGTTATATCAAATATAACCTTAAATTTGTATCATCTTAAAAAATCCATACCTATCCAAAATATTTAAGACTTGTTGCTTCCTGTCTTAGTTAGGGTTTCTATTGCTGTGAAGAAACACCATGACCACGGCAACTCTTATAAAGGAAAAGCATTAACTGGGGTGGCTTACATTTTCAGAGGTTTAGTCCATTATCATCAGAGTGTGACATGGAGTATATATGAGACCTCAAAGCCCACTGCCACAGTGACACAAGGCCATACCTACTCCAACAAAGCCGTACCTCCTAATAAGTGTGAGTTGAATCTAAGTTACATACACACATGTACACAGGGTTGAATCCAAGTTGCATACACACACATATGGATTTGAATCATTGTTACATATATACATACACACACACACGTGTGTGTATATATATATATATATATATATATATATATATACATGTCTAGATTTTTAATTATAAGCCTTTTGTTATACATTTGAAGCCAACTTTTGTTACAGATTTCATAGATTTAAATCATACCCAATGAATTTTCAAATTCTGAGATAAGAGTTTATAGCATAGCCGGGCGGTGGTGGCGCACGCCTTTAATCCCAGCACTTGGGAGGCAGAGCCAGGCGGATCTCTGTGAGTTCGAGGCCAGCCTGGTCTCCAAAGCGAGTTCCAGGAAAGACGCAAAGCTACACAGAGAAACCCTGTCTCGAAAAACCAAAAAAAAAAAAAAAAAAAAAAAAAAAAAAAAAAAAAAAAAAAAGAGTTTATAGCATAATCTTAAGAGATTTTTTTTGAGAGCAGAGCACAAAGAATTCATAGAGAGAAATGATTTTTTTTAAAGATTTATTTATTATCTATACAGTGTTCTGCCTGCATGCATGCCTTCACACCAGAAGAGGGCACCAGATCTCATTACAGATGGTTGTGAACCACCATGTGGTTGCTGGGAATTGAACTCAGGACCTCTGGAAGAACAGTTACTGCTCTTAACCTCTGAGCCATCTCTCCAGCCCGAGAGAAATGATTTTTAAGAGTGGAAAGTAGAGAAAGTGGAGCAAGTTTAGATATAAGATATTTGGGGATCATTTGTCTGTGCAGTAGCAGTTATTACAATTTGTGAGAATTTGGAAATCAAGTTTGCCAACTTTCTGTACTGAGCCCAAGCTATCATAAGAAAATCTGAGTCTGTGGAAGAAGAAGAGAGGGTCACAAAATGGAACACTGTGCAGGTGTGTTCCTATAAGCTCCAAGAGGGCACTGTGGGATGCAGGCTAGAGCCAGAGATAGCAAGGAAAGAGCAGGAGAGAAGGGACATGTCCACGTGGGTTCAGCAGGCTGCAGGAGACAGAGAAGCACATAGGTGCCCATGTGGAGGGCACAGCAGGCCAGAGGTGCAGCAGGCTGAAGAACTGGAGTCTAGAATTTGGAATCACATTCACAAACAAATGATTAGTACACACCTTAGGAGAGTTAGAGCAGCAGCTTGGTTCGGAGCAGATGCTGCAGGGAAAGCAGGTGTGTGCACCTGCAGCTGACCTGCTCCTTTGCTTTTCCCCGCTGCTCCTGCTAGGCCTGGCTCTGGCTCCCACTTTGCAATAAACTTACAGAATTTAAAGACCCAACATTTACGCAGTGTGGGTGGAGGTAGGTCGGACAAAAACAAATAAGGCTTGGAGCAGAGAAGAAAGAAACGGAATGAGGAATCCTCTATGTCCCCTGATTGCTTGGTTGGCTACGTTTGGATTGATTATCTAGGGGATGTTGAGGCCAGATTTGACTGGGAAAGCAGATGAGTTTAGAGGCCTTTAAGTTGGGTGCTAGGTGGAGTCTGGGGTTCTTAGGAGAATCCCAAAGGAGAGCCGGGGATACAGATGATGCAGTTCTCATGGATGAGGAGGAGGGCCTCCAAGGCCTGAAGTCCAAGGCATCTCAAGGACTCAGGAGGACCGAACGAAGACGCTGCAGCTATAGGGGTCATCTCCTCACCATATGGGGCCAGGGGATTAGCCCGGCTAAACTTGGGGAAAGACTTGGTGCCTGGTAACAGGACTTTCCAATGAAGCCAAAAGGTGAAAACCCAGCTCAAAAATGAAGCCTCCCCCTAGGGAAATGGTCAGAAGTGAGGTCAGTGAAGCAGGTCACCTATAGCCTCAGACTGTGAGTACCTGAGGGTACCTCCACCTCCAAGAATACCAGAGGGGTGTCAGATGTTCAATTGTCATTTTTTTTCATATTCAGAGAAGCATTTACTCCGACTAAGAGGGAAAACTTAGCAATTGCCAGTTTTGGATGTCATGCACAGCGATCAGTGGGCCAGAAAGTGAATCTGTTGCAGGTGGACTGGAGATAAGGAATAGGGTCCCAGTGGGGCTTAGACCCCCACAAGAGGGAAGTGTGCAGACACCAGGAGAGCCACCTGAGTCATCGGCACCAATGGCTTATGTGGCAGAGGTACCTTGGTGAGTTGGGGCCAAGGTATGCCGCAAGATCACACAACACAACAGATCTCATGCAAGAGATTTATTGAGGGGAGGGAAAGGCTATCTCTGAGTGAGCACATGAGAGAGAGAGACAGAGACAGAGAGACAAGAGTGAGAGAGCAAGAGCAAGAGAACAGGAGGCTGTGATGTCAGGGGGCCTTTTAAAGGGTATGGCTGCTGGTGATGACTTGGCTACTGGTACTGAGTCACTGGCGGCAGGCTGTGGGAACACCTGATTTCTAACAGTGTGGAATAGGGATTTTCTTTTCTGTAAACCTTTTTTTAAACCTCTGCATGAGTGACACAAGGATTGAAAAGCAAAAAGGAGTCAACTCTAGCCTGAGCCTTTTAGTTGTGCATCCTTGAGCAAATGGCATCTCCTCTCAAAGCCCATGCTTCCCATCTGCTGTGTGAGTGTGGTGGTCCACACTTGTTCCAGCTATAGCTGACACTCAGGGCGGTGTGTGTGTGTGTGTGTGTGTGTGTGTGTGTGTGTGTGTGTGTGTGTGTGTGTGTGACAGCATGTGCAGCAGGCATCCAGGGCAGGCCAGTGAGAGGCTCCAGGGCTCATCCCAGTGGGCTTTCCAGTTTTAGTTTATATGCTGGTTACTTATTTGCTTCCTCTATATTAGCCAATTCCACATTTTTAACATGATTTATTACATTTACATTTAAAGGAAAAGAGGGACCCATCACCTCTGACTGACTCTCCCTGACCCGGTCATCTCTCTCACTGCACCTCTAGCTGTGTCTCTGTCTTTCTGTATTGGCAGTAATGCCTCTCTCTCTTCTCTCTCTCTCCTCTCTCTTCTCTCCTCTCTCTCCTCTTCTCTTCTCTTCTCTTCTCTTCTCTTCTCTTCTCTTCTCTTCTCTTCTCTTCTCCTCTCCTCTCCTCTCCTCTCCTCTCTTCTCTTCTCTTCTCTTCTCTTCTCTTCTCTTCTCTTCTCTTCTCTTCTCTTCTCTTCTCCAAATTCCAAATACCTGCCCAGATGTTGGACACTGAGAGAAGCTGTCCTGTTCCATCAGGCTATGCCCGACCAGGAGTCTCCAGGGAGGCAGAGAGGCACAGAGTGCTCTCACACAGAGACCTCCCTCCACTGAGCCACTACTTCAGGGAAAGCTTCCAACTGTAAACGTCAAAACAGAAAATCAGTTTCATGAACATGTTCTTTAATAATGACTCAGAACAAAACCATAACAAGGCAATAATTTTGTTTTCAATTTAGACTGAGATTTGTAAACTACTTTCATATTCACTCTCCCAGTTGAGGCTGTAGTCACCCTATTGACAATATATACATGTCATTGTCCCCATTAAAAAACAGGGGCAAAAGTTACCCTCATTCATTCAGCTGTTGTTTACTGAATGCTGACGTGTGCCAGGGACATGGCAGTCACAAACAAACACACATACAAAAACTTCTCTTGACCCCTGAGAGCTTTGTGGCCCGCTGACACAAACAGCCAATCAGCACCAACAGGCAGGGGAGAGCTGAGTAGGAAGGATGCCAGGTAAGGGGGAGAGTGCGGGCTGCTATGTCAGGAAGGGTCCCGAGAAGGTGATACTTCAGAGACCTAAGTGAGCTGTCTCAGGGGCCTCGGATGCCCGTTTTGTATTCTTTCCACTACCTCACTCGGACTCTCTAACAGTGAGTCCTGTGATAAACATTAGTCTTTGATTAGATCCAGCAGATAATCCTATTCTGTTACTAGCTACAAATAATTTAATTAAATGAGAAAGTCTAACGTTTAGATTTTTCCTTTAAATAAACAAAACAAAACAAAAAACCACTGGTAGGCTAGCATCTGTGTCCCCTTGACTGGTCCCACTGTCCCACTGTCCCAGATGTGCTGCCCACCTTCCATCTGTGGGACATGTGCCTAAACTTTAAAAACGAGACCATGGCCGGGCGGTGGTGGCGCACGCCTTTAATCCCAGCACTCGGGAGGCAGAGGCAGGTGGATCTCTGTGAGTTCGAGGCCAGCCTGGGCTACCAAGTGAGTTCCAGGAAAGGCGCAAAGCTACACAGAGAAACCCTGTCTCAGAAAAAAAAAACAAAAAAAAAAAACGAGACAATGATTTTACCTTCTGAAGCTTGGTTACCCACAAAACTTTGCCTCTTGAAACTTCCTCAAAACCAAGCAGGTGTTCAAATGTGGTGTCATGCACCTGTACTCCTAGCATATGGGAGGCTGTGGTAAAGGAAAGGCAAATGTGAGGCCAGCCTGGGCTACACAGTGAGCTGGAGCCAGCCTGGGCTAACAGCTGGGGCTGGCTGGCATCTTCTTTCCTCATGGCATCTCCAGCAGAACAGCCAATTCTTTTTATGTGATTTCCTCAGAGTCTGGGAAAGCAGAGGATTTCCCAGGCTGTGTGAAGCTTGAGGATGTCACTTTCTCTGCGTTTCTGCTGGTCAAGGGTGTAATAACTTCTTTTTGGATCACTATGACCGAAATACCTAGTAGGCAAAAAAGAACAAGAAACAGAAATAAAGTAGCACAGGTCCATGTTGCTCAGAGTTCCAGAGAGATTTGGTCCTCATAGCAGGTAAGGTGTGGTGGAGGAGCAGCATTGTCATGGATGGCAGCAGGAGCGGGCATTAAGTCCACAGGCGGCAGCAAGCTGGAGGCAGAGAGCCCAGCATGGAGCCAGGGGAACAGATGACCTTCAAGGTCCTTCCCCTGCTAACCTGCTTCCTCTATGCGGCCTACCTCCTAAAGGCTCATGTCCTTCAAAGAGATGCCAGGAGCTGGGGACTGAGAGTTCAAAATATGGAGACACTGCAGAGTCAAACCATCACAGCTTCTTGCTCATTCAGCTCAGAGGCCTCCTGCAGGGAAGTGACCTGGATAAGCATTGCTTGACATCATGAAGTTTCCTCTAGAACATTGGTGAAAGCCCCAGTGATCTGTTACTATTGCATTCTGCATGCCTGCAAAACCAGCACCATATATATAACACCAAGTCATAATAGCTGGGGCCGAATAGCCCACAGCAACAGAAGCCTGTGAGTGCCTGCACAGCTGGACTTGGTGAAACGCTTTCCTAGGCATCCCTTTTTCTGCAGGGCACTCCTTCATCTCTCTCTCTTTTGAAATGGAAGTTTCAAATAAATTTGCATTCTTATATTCTGAGGCCTTCAGGGAAAGGGTTCTCCATAGCAAGGTATCTTTCCTATTGTCCCACTGCATGGTCCCTGGCTTTTCTTTAATGGCACAAATCTCTTTACCAACCTACTTTGTCTGGAACAGCTCTAAATGTGCTCTCTGGCCTTTCCTGTCCAGTCTGCTCATTTGTTTATCTAAACTCTCACTACCTGGCTAAAAACAAGTAATAACTAAGCCACAGCTTTTCACGTGTTGAAGTTTCCTCCACCAAATCAACTGGCCGATTACTTCCTCACTCCTCCTCAGTCGTCTTTTCAGGACATGGACCCATTATCCAGATTCTTGGGCAAAAGTAACACAAATCACCTCTAGCCCAGTTCTCATGAGGGACCTTGTTCTCATCTGAAACCTCATGAGCTCAGCTTTCACATTCACATTTCTATCCACATTTTGGACTTCCAAACTCCCAGCAGAACCAACCAGGAGGCTTTTGTTAGCGTTCTAGGATTTAATCAAGCCCACAGCTTCAAATTCTTCCTCATTTCTCCTCAAAGTCAGTTCTAACCATCTGAGAAGTACGGATTAGCTCTGTCACAGTGATGACCCCATTTCTTGCATACTCTGTAACTGTGACCAGATTACCTGGCAGAAACAATGTAAGGAAGGAGAGAGTTGTTTTGTTCCTTTCTGTCCATCATAGTGGGACAGGCGTGGCTCCATCCATAGCAGCAGGAGCATGACACAGTGACTTCTCACATCGTGGATGAGGGAGCCTTTCGGCCAGGCCAGAACCAGGGGTAGAGATAGCTTTCAAATGCCTGCCCCTACTGATCTGCCTCTGCTGGCCAGGCCTCACCCCAAAGATACCGCAGCTTTCAAAATAGAGCCACAAATGGGGCACGAGTGTTCAGAACACGAGCCTGTGGGAGACGTTGATGGGGCACGAGTGTTCAGAACACGAGCCTGTGGGAGACGTTGCAAACACAAGCCAAAATAGCCCGTCTGGAGGCCAGCCTAGGTCCAGTAAGAGAGCGGCATCTAGATGGAAGAAGCAGTTGTGTCTGCAAGTGTGAGAGGAATGGCTGGAGGCTGAGTTTGAAGCTACCTACCGCGCCTATCAATATGTACTCACAAACAAATAGATGCTGAAGGGCCCAGAAAGTGGCAGCTGCCTGGTAAAAATCCCAGGGTCACTTTCTTGAACTCATTTCAAAACATATTCTGTTCTAGTATCCCATATTTCTGGCCGAAACCAACTGTCAGGTCCCTGTTTGTAGTCAGGCCTCTAGGTATGTCTTTCTGTTCTGTCTTGGGAAAATCACTTCATACCTGAAAGTATCCCTTTTCACCTATAATCTGGAATATTGGTGGAGCCTATGAAATAGGCCTGTTGTTGAGAGAGAGGGTTTATGTAAAAAATAAACTAGGCTTATGAGGGTCCTTCCATGCCTCCCTTTCCTTACCTCAGGGTTGGAAATGCCCTTCTGTCCTTGCACTTCGACACAGTGTGAAAACATTGGGGAAAAAGGCAAGTTATTTATGCTTTTGTGTTCTTCATGGAAGAACTGGTTGGGCTTGCACAGCTGTGTAACCTGGTGCTTCGTTTGCTCGTCTGTAAACTTGGGGCTGTGGTGATGTTTCATTCGCAGTCATTGAGAGATAGTTAAGCAAGCATAGAAACCAGCACAGAGGACTTCACACACAAGAAAGTGGTAATTGGCTTATATAGCAAGTAAGTGAATGCTACAATTATTTTACCCAATGCCTGGAACTGAGCAAGATGCCTCTGCAAACCCCCACTGTCAGATTACTTTTAGGACAGGAGTTCCAAACTACAAGATTGGAAAAAGCTGCATGGTTGCAGAAGTCACACCTTGGCTCCTCCAGTTTCCCTGTGAGGCCCACAGAGTAGTACTTTCTCTTTTCCATGTTGGAACTCAAAGGACAGTGGCACAGGAAGAGCAGAGGGGAGAAGTGAGTATGTAACCGGGGCGGCAACTGTCCACTGAAGCAGTGCTTGCCCAAATCTCTCTCCACCCAAGCCTGGCTCATATGTCTCCACCGACCCTGTCTTCAGCCTAGTCTTACGTACACCTGCCGTCAGGTATGGCGTTACTCTGCTCTGCATACCTCGGCACCTGATCGTACACAGACAATCCATCCCATAGAAAGCCACTCTGCAGGATGGTCCAGGAAAGAACTTGGGTAGCAGGAGGGCCCTTCTTGTTGCCACATAAGAACCAACAGGTACTTGAGCACTGGTCTCCTCATTTACAGATAATGCCGCTCTCCCATGTTCTGCCCCACTCTGTGTGTTTATCCCAATGGTCACAGCTCTTGAGTTAAAGTCATCTTGGCTTTGCAGGCTACTTCCTCCCGCCAACCCGGACACCAGCCTCTTCCACCTCGTATATGTGGATGCCATTGCCATAGCCATCGTTGGATTTTCAGTGACAATCTCCATGGCCAAAACCTTGGCAAATAAGCATGGCTACCAGGTTGATGGCAATCAGGTAAAAACCATCAGTTTCACATGGGTATTTCACTGGGGTACAAGCACCAAGTTCTGCTGGAGACAGCAAAGGGAGCAGCATAGGAGGAAAGCTATTCTGGTGGTGGACATAATGGAAGAATGTATTTATGTGACACTACGATATACTCCTCCCTCCCTCCGTCCCTGCCTCCCTCCTCCTCCTTTCATCCCAACCCCTCCTCTTCTCTCTCCTTCCACCTCTATTGCACACAAGGTCTCACACTGTGGCTAATGACCTGGAATTCATTGTGTGGCCCATGCTCAAAGTCACAACAATCCTCCTGCTCCGGTTTTCTGACTGCTGGGACTTTGTTTTCTCTTTGCTGCCTTTTATAACATAGCTGTGGGGGGCGGTATTTAATCCAAATGCCATGATCTGTAATCTTGTTATAGTGTCTCTTTTAACTCACTACATTATTTCACATTTTATGGCAGATACTTTTCATATGTTACAAAGTAGCAAATCTTAGCATAGAATGAGAATCCTTTCTGAGAAAGTTCAAGCAAATATTTCTTTTTTATTTTATTTCATTTTATCTATCTATCTATCTATCTATCTATCTATCTATCTATCTATCTATTTATTTATTTGAGACAGAGTCTCATGTCTCATTATGTGGCTCTGGCTGCTGGAACTCTCTCTATAGACCAGGCTAGCCTTGAACTCAGAGATTCACCTGCCTCTGTCCCTCAAGAGCTGGGATTAAAGGTATGCACCACTACACCCAGCTAGCAGATATTTTTTCTTTAAATAATGACATATTGATTATTTTAGAGGCATGGTCTCACTCTGTAGCTAAGCCTCAAACTTGTGGTAGTATCCTGCCTCAGCCTCCAGAGTGCTGGAATTGCTGGGCATGGACCAGATGTTCCACATTTATATAAAACCAACCTAGAAATTCCAAAGTAGCACTTAGAAAAGGACTCACATGTCCTAAGAAGGCACTGGCATGCATTTCTTCATGAGCAACCGGCCAGACATGTAAAAGATGCCAGTACTCATGCATCCAGAACTTTCTCTTTTGAGAAGTATTTTCTCAGTTTTTTTGCAGTCTTTTATAAAAGCACTGTTTGTATAGAGAGTGGGTTTGGGAAACGGAGCAAGTAGGAATCACAGCATTTATTTCCAACACAATAAAAATCCAGTTTTCTTCCCACTGTGCAATATACCCTAACTCCAATTTTGAACTCACGGTAAAGAAACAGCTTTTGCAAAGTGAAGGCGGGAAAGCCTGCACCACTGAAGGTGTGTGTCTAATGCACTTCTGTGCTCCTCCCTAAGAGTGACATGTCTGTCACCTTTGCTTTGTTTCCACATGGAAAAGGAGCTCATTGCCTTGGGGATCTGCAACTCCATCGGATCACTCTTCCAGACCTTTTCAATTTCTTGCTCCTTGTCTCGAAGCCTTGTTCAGGAGGGAACGGGAGGAAAAACCCAGGTACGTACAACAGTACTCTAAGAACTGGTGATCTGGCTGGGATTAAATGTCCATCTCTTGATTCTGTCCTGAATCCAAAGTAAGCTACTCTGCTTCAGGTCCATGCTTCAGTGAGCTGTGCGGTAAATCAAAGAAAGGCATGATTGGTTGAAGCAAATCATACAACTACACACACACACACAAAAAACCTGGATCTATAGGAAAGAGATACATTCTCCAGTTAAATTGGAAGTTATATGACACTCCACTTGCTACAGTAAACCTTAAATGTTCAGACATGAGCTTTTTCTGGAAGCCTGAGACTGAGTATGACCCTCATGAGGCTCGCTCCATTCAACGGAACATTCACACAATGATGGAGGTCTTTATTCTTTGCACCATCCAACATGGCTGCCATTAGCAACATGTGACTCTTGAGTGCCTGAAATGTGGCTATGCAACCAAGACCTTTCATTTTAATTTTTAAAAACTGAAATCATGACATGTGGTTGGACTTGCCATTGGACAGCAAATGCTAGTCTGAAGTCATCTGTTCCTGGGTCTCAGGTTGGCACCCAACGTCATTCTCCACCTCTGACAAGAGCATTTGACCAGGATGTTTAAGCAGTTTAGTTCTGCTTAAAAGCTGTAAGAGGAACTATCGAGGAGGAGGCAAGAGGTGTAGGCTGGAGGTAATGAGCTAGAGTTGTAAGTTTAGGTAATGCTTTGGAAGACTTCTTTAAACCCATGTGTTCTTGATTTATCCCACTGTGAAAATGGGCAAAATAAGATCAGCCTGTGCCTACTTTTGACTCTGGTCTAAAAGCCCCTTCCATGTGTCTTTTCTCATCCAGCTTGCAGGTTGTCTGGCCTCGTTAATGATTCTACTGGTCATATTAGCCACTGGATTCCTCTTTGAGTCACTGCCCCAGGTGTGTACTGTGGGCTTGATGGGAGGGGTTTCATGCTATTCTGTTCCTGTTTTTGTTTCGTGCTATTCTGTTCGTGTTTTTGTGGCTGTCTTGGAGGGTTGCTGTTTTTGTTTTCTTTTTACTGTAACTTCAGCAGGGTAGTATGAGAAAGGGCCATAGTGATGACCAGATCCTATCCATCATCTACTGACAGCTGCACATCCTTGACCTCCTGCTCACAGTTTCCTTTTCTGCAAAGTAATGTTTGGGCTGGCTGACCTTAAGACATCTTCTCTCTTTGACCTTCCATGACCTTCCATTTCCATTAAAATTCTGAGATGACCTACAACAGGACATTTATTTGCTAATTATATTTAATCCAAGAGAAATCAGAAAAGAAATGAGGGAGAAAGACCATAGATGAAATAATTCCTGTACTCACACATTTTATTCTGGACCTCTTAGCTGTTGTGCGAATTTCCTGGTGGGACATACACTTGGTTTTCTATGGCCAACTTTAAGTGACCAAATGCTGAAAGTCTTGGTGCCCATAACTTCAAAGATGCCCTGAGTGCTCCATAAGGACATGTGGAGAAAAGGGGTGGGGATGGCAGGAGAAAGACGGTGTGGCCAGCGAAGGAGGCTGTGTGGCCACAGCTGGAGAGGCATGGGTGGCTGTGCTGTGTTACAGGCTGTGCTCTCAGCCATTGTGATCGTCAACCTGAAAGGAATGTTTATGCAGTTCTCAGATCTGCCCTTCTTCTGGAGAACCAGCAAAATAGAGCTGGTAAGTAAAGGTGGCTGTTAGTTACAGGCCAGCAGCTACCAGTGGTGTGCATACAAATATGAGAAAGATATTAATGTAGTTAATTGTTGTGTTATTCCGGCGAGGCGTGCATGCATGTGTGCATTTCTTATGGAATTATTAAAATGATCCTCTAGACGCTCTCTGACTTCCCTTTAGACCATCTGGCTTACCACCTTTGTGTCCTCCCTGTTTCTGGGGTTGGACTATGGACTGATTACTGCTGTGATCATTGCTCTACTGACTGTGATTTACAGAACACAGAGGTGAGTGCCTTGCTGAAATGGTGCAAGTGTCTTGTTTTGTTTACTTTTACCCTTATGGGGGCCTTCCACTCAGCTCCCAAATAAATACACACAGAGACTTACTATTACTTATAAATGCCTGGCCTTAGCTTGGCTTATTTCTAGTCAGTTTTTCTTAAATTATCCCATCTACCTTTTGCCTCTTGGCTTTTCCCTTTCTCTATTTCTGTATATCTTTCTTTCCTTCTTACCCCATGGCTGGCTGTGTGGCTGAGTGGCTGGCCCCCAGAGTCCTCCTCTCCTCTCCTTTTCTTTCTCCTTGATCTTCTTTCTCTCTTTTTCTCCTCCCATTTATTCTCTCTGCCCACCAGACCCTCCTATCCTTTCTCCTGCCCTGCTATTGGCCATTCAGCTCTTTATTAGACCAATCAGATGTTTTAGACAGGCAAAAAAATAACACAACTTCATGGAGTTAAATAAATGCAACATAAAGGAATGCAACACATCTTTGCATCGTTAAACAAATGTTCCACAGCATAAACAAATGTAGCATGTCTTAAAATAACATTCCACAACAGCATCCCAACTGAAGTTACAGTGTGACTGGAAGAAGAGCCTCATGGTAGGACACATGCCTGGCATGTTCAAGGCCCTAAATTCAAGCCCCAACACCTGAAAAGGGGTGGGGTAAGGGATAAAAATAATCCCATACAGTTTTGTCAGATGCTCTGCTACATCACAGTTGGAGGCCCGGTAATGGTCTTGTCCTCAGTGCATGCTTCCTACCCTCGACACTGCTGGGTCTGGTGCAGGCATGCACTGGCTTGTTTGCCCTCTTCTGAGTCAATCATGCTTTTAGCAACAACATGGTGCAAACTCTGACACCTAGCTTTACAGGTTCAGGCTGCCCCTCCACTTGGAGCCACTGTGCCCTGTTATCCCTCCTTCCTGGTGGAAAACTGAGTCCATTGGGAAGGCATAAAATAATCTTTCAAAACAGGGACTCTACATGAGAATAAGGAGTGCAGAGATGTAGGCATGCTGTGGTGGTACCACACACTCAAGGGTGTGTGCCCTTCCCGCCTGTAATACACTAGTCAGTCTGCCCGTAGTTACAAGTCACATAATGGTCCTTTAAGTTTGAAAGGCCCTTTGGGTAGGAGTATTGAGGGATGTTAACCCTTTACCTGCAGAATGGTGGATATTCTAGGTAGGAAGTGAACATTTTCATCACTGAAGTGACGTAAAAGAAAAATGTTAAGAACATGTGGTCTAAGTTGAGAATGGAATTAACTACTTTTATTAACAAATTTTAACACTGTTTTTCATCTTTTTAATTTTATTTTTTGTGTACAAGTGTTTTTGCCTGCATGTATGTCTATGCACTGTGTGCATGCACAGTACCTATGGAGAGCAGAGAAGGGTGTTGGATCTCCTGGAATTGGAATTGCAGACAGTTGTGACCTGCCCTGTGGGTGCTGGGAAATGAACTGGGTCCTCTGAAGAGCAGCCAGTGCTCTTAACCGCTGAGCCATCTCTCCAGCCCCCTGGTGTCCATCTTTTCTTAAGGAAGTTTTCCCTATTGTTATTCAGGCTCTTATTAGAATATAGAGGAGTTCTCCATCTCAGAGCTCTGGTAAATGATGTGCTTAAAGATACCCAGGGAGCCGAGCGTGTAGCTCAGGGTAGAGCATGTGCTTTCCAGACACGAGGCCCCAGCCCAAACCTCACCTCCAAAACAAACAACATCTATGTCCTCTGACAAACCACAGGACAGAATCTGAGACGCAAACAGCTTGTTTTCTTCACTGAGTAAAACTTATCAAGGGTTGATTTTTGCTTTGTTTCTTTAATGATATACTTCTCTGTCTTTCTCAAATAATTAGACTTGAGTCCTGTCCTTTCTGGTTTTCCTGTAATTTTGCAGGTTGGCATTTGGGAGACTATCACTCAAAAGACTGTTTATTCTCAGTTGCTTCCTATCTATAATTAGGGCACACTTCCACGAGTCATCTACTAGCACACTAGTTTCGGCGTTGTCTTAGTTACAGTTTCTATTACTGTAATGAAATACCATAACCAAAAAGAAAGTTGGGGAGGAAAGGGTTTATTTGACTTACATTTCAGCATTGCTGTTAATCACTGAAGGAAGTCAGGATAGGAACTCAAACAAGGCAGGAACCTGCAGGTAGGAGCTGATGCAGAGGCCATGGAAGAGTGCTGCTCACTGGCTTGATCCCCATGGCTTGCTCAGACTGCTTTCTTACAGAACCTGGCCCACTAGGCTAGGGATGGCCCTTCCCACAATGGGCTGGGCCCTCACTGATCTATCACTATTTAAGAAAATGATTTGTCTACAACTTGATCTCATAGAGGCATTTTCTCAATTGATATTCCCTCCTTTCAGATGACTCTGAAATGACACAAGACTATCAAGTTTACGTAAAACTACCCATCACAGTCATGTTCCAAGCACTCAGGTTCCCTCAAAGCACATAGCTTGGAGGAGAACTCATTCAACAAACGATTCCTAAGCATCTTCTCCATGAACTGTGGGTGCTATTGATGCAATGGAGTCCTTCCTTCAACCACAAGATCAGAGTTTAATTGGCTTTGTCAAACATAAGAAAGTAATTATACTCTTCCTTGAGTTGATATTTGTTGAGGTTCTGCTATGCTTCCACAGAGAGACCAGACTCTCAAGCTGTGTAGTCAACAAGACATTGTCCTTCCCTTCTACACGATGGTCTTCCCCTGAGGGTGACAGACACAGAACAATGATAATACTGGTGTGGACAATGAAGTAAGGGTGGCAGTAAGTGATGAGAATTACTTACATGCTTAGCTCTTTGTAAAGATCAATACTTTATGTCATTCCATCCTCACAACTCAATGACTATTAGCATCCCCATTCCACACATGTAAAAATTCAGTCCTAGGGTGACTGGGGACTTACTCAAGTCACAGCATATGATAAAAAAAATGATTTAAATATGGTTTTTCATGGATCTAGAGGCTGGTTCTTTTTGTTTTTGTTATTGTTTGAGATGTGGTTTCTCTGTGTAGCCCTGGCTGTCCTGAAACTCACTCTGTAGACCAGGCTGGCCTTAAACTCAGAGATCCACCTGCCTCTGCCTCCCAAGTGCTGTGAACCACCACCACCTGGCTTTAGAGACTGATTCTTAGGATTTTATCATCTTCATAAAATTAGAACACATAGCTATGCATGCTGCAGTAGGTGTGACAGGCTGTGACAATCAGCAAATAAAACCAATGGATATTTACAGAAAGAGACCTCTTTGCTCCTGCATCCATGGACAGTAATGAGGCTGAGCTCTGCTGGGATTGATTAGTAGGATCTAGACCTGTACAGAAATGGTGCCCAAGCACTCCAGCGGGGCAGGGCAGTCCTTTCCTCATCTGCCTATTAAACTGCTTCCTCCTTCTCTCTACAGTCCGAGCTACAAAGTCCTGGGGCAGCTTCCCGACACCGATGTGTACATTGACATAGATGCATATGAGGAGGTAGGACCTTTTTCTGATACCTTAAATGAGTGTAAGCATGTGATGGACATGGCTGAGTAATGTTTCTACCCATGGTGAAGGAGAGAGAGGAAGAGAGACCTAGTGAGCAATGTGAAAGACGCAGCTTCCATTCACTGCCTGGACAAAGTTTTGTACTTTATTAATACGTAATATACCTAGGGTATATTAATTCCCCCATTTCCTAATGTTTGTTTCAATGAGAATGGGTATAAGAGTACACATTGTAAAAACACTGAAGCTGAAGATGCTTTGTATGTGCAAGGTTTTCTTTTGATGAGTCTAAACCAATGGGGAAATACCAGTTTTAATCATGTTAAGATCTAGGTGGTGGGACGATGGTGCTCTCCCACTTCATCTTTAATAGCTAAAATTACAGCCTCAGAGTTCCTTAATTTTAATGTTCTTGTCATCTACAGAATCTTCAAAGACTTTACAAAACCTTTGAAAACTATTTCATTTGTTTTCTGCTTGGGGAGACTCACTATAAATTATTGGTAAATGAGCCTAGTGTTAGCATAGATATTTTCTATTAAATTACTAAACTCTAAATAGCACCTTTGGGTTCTATGAGACTTCTCAAGAAAATATTCACCCTGCTTTATTTGAGTTGAATTGTGGCTCAAACCAAGTAACTCTGTGTTACCTCACTTGCCTGTGGTCCCTGCCTGCCGACAGCCTAGCCTTTCTCCTCCATTTTCTTTTCTCCTTTGGGTCTTTTTCCAGCTCTTCCTTGTGTTTAGTGGTTTAAAAAAAAATGAAGCAAAGACTATCTTGTAAAACAAACAGGAGGATGTGTTCCCGGCTCCTCACGTGGTAGAGGGGGAGGGTTGCTTCCCTTCAGGAGTTAGGACTGGCCTAGGCAACAGAGTCTCACAAGAACAAAACCTTTCCTTCATAAACTTCATAGCTCTCCCTCTCAGAGTTTTAGTTGAGTGACATAATTTCATCTAAACATGGTGAGAGGGCCCTTCACACTTTCTGTGTTCATCTTCATGTTGGAGGAGGGAGATGACTGCAATTTCGATTCTGAAATATACCCAGGTGTTGAAATCATTATGTTTTACCTCTCAGGTGAAAGAAATTCCTGGAATAAAAATATTCCAAATAAATGCCCCAATTTACTATGCAAATAGTGACTTGTATAGCAACGCATTAAAACGAAAGGTGAGCTACTTTTTATTTATTAAGAGTAATAAATAAAAACAAAAATTTTAATTTTTTAATTAGAAATTAAAAGTTGATTCTTTCTGAGGAGGACATTGTGGGTTGGAAGAGATTAAAGGATTACTTCTCTGCCTCAGTATACCTACTAGAGTAAAATATTCATAAAATTCATTATTTTAAACTTTTGGGGTATTTTGTTGTTGTTGTTGTTTTTTCGAGACAGGGTTTCTCTGTGTAACCCTGGCTGTCCTGGAACTCACTATGTAGACCAGGCTGGCCTTGAACTCACAGAGATCCACCTGCCTCCGCCTCTGCTGGGATTAAAGGTGTGTGCCACCACTGCCCAGCTATTAAAAAAATTTTATGTGTACCATCCAGTGTCTGGCATTAAATACACTCCCATGATTAAGCAAACATTCCTTTGTCATGTGTATGCATTACATATTTAAAGAAATGAAAAGGCAATCTTACTCTAAGACCCCTGTGGGTCATGATTAAGACTCAACCTCCACTACCCACACAGACGAGTTTAGAAATCTAAGCATTCTATATTTATATTTGGTAAACACCATCACACAGTTTTCAGTTATTCAGTGTCTGCTAGTCTTGAATGAAGACTCAGCCTGAGGAAAACAACTAGTAGCTGTGACTCAGTTCAGGGCATCCGAGGGAAAGGTAGAACACGGGTCGGGTGATAACCTGGTACAGAAAGTGGTTGGCCAGGGAGAGCTGGAGATTTAGTGGAATTTGAGTGGGTCCTTGGGAGCTGTGAAGTGACGTTGCACCCATTGTCTCTGTACAGACTGGCGTGAACCCAGCACTCATAATGGGAGCAAGAAGAAAGGCCATGAGGAAGTATGCGAAGGAAATCGGAAATGCCAATGTGGCCAATGCAACTGTTGTCAAAGTGGTAAATGGTCTTGTAATTTCTCTTTTCCTCTCAATCTGCATGTCCTCCATCTTTAACCATGTTAAAATCTAATGTATTATAAATGTGAGACAGAGCTGGATGTGCTGGGCATATCAGGAGGCCCCAGTCTGGGATATATGAGATCCTGTCTCAAAAACAAGAGAAACAAGAATGTGATAGTCAGTTGTGAGGATGCTTATGAAATAAGCAGTGAAAGCAGTTTTAAAAAATTAAAATAACATAGTACCTTAAGAAATTTGACTACTATACTTTGTTATTTAGCTGATAATTAAAAACTCAAAGGCTGGTTTTTGTGTTTAGACTTCTGGTAACTTGGAGCCCTCCAGGCTGAAGTTAATAGGACTATTTTCTAAAATAGTGGGGACGATGACTAAGAAGTATAAACTGTGCTGGACTGAAATAGAGGGGAATGTGTATGCCCGAAGAAACTTAGCTAAATAAATACACATATTGATTTTTGAGAACACATGGGCTTATTTTCCATTATGAATCTTTCTCATAGAAAAAAAAGTGAGTTGTTTAGAAAATTCATGACTTATGGTGCTGAAGAGGTGGCTCAGCAGTTACGAGCATTAGCCGCTCTTCCAGATGACCTGAGTTCAACTCTAGCACCCGCATGGTGGCTTATAACTCCAGTCCCAGGAGATCTGATGCCCTCTTCTGGCCCCCATGGGACTGCATGCACATGGTGCCCAAACATAAATGTAAACACATCTCTCATACACATAAAATAAAGTTAATTTTAAAAACAGAAAAGAGGAAATTCATGGTCTCATTTTTGACATAGGATGCAGAAGTAGATGGAGACGATGCTATGAAGCCTGAAGAAGAAGATGATGAAGTAAAATATCCCCCAATAGTCATCAAAACAACATTTCCTGAAGAGATACAGAGATTCATGCCCCAGGGGGAAAATGTTCACACTGTCATTCTTGACTTTACGCAAGTCAATTTCATCGATTCTGTTGGAGTAAAAACTCTGGCTGGGGTAAGTACCACCTGGAGCAAGTCATTCAGTGTCTGGACGCCAGCATTAGCACCAGTCACCTCAGGGACAGGGACCAGAGTCCCATGTCAATTCTTACTTTGTTGTTGTTGCTTTTGAAACTTTTAGTTGTGGACATTTTTTAATATAGAGTATAGTATAATGATCCTTAGCTTCAGCAATTAACAGTTTATTGCTGGTCTGACTTCATGAATTCCCAACACTACTTTCTCTTATTGTGAAGCACGTCCTAGATGTCACATTATCTGTACATATCTTAGTATCTATCTCTATAATATTTATTTAAGATCATTGTCATAACATCTTTATTACACCAAAATAAAATTTAATAATGTTTTGATACTCCTAGTTGCCATTGTCGGTATGGAAACCAAGAGAGTACAAAATTACTTTTAGCTTATTAGCTTAAAGGTGCATAACTGCTAAAGCTAAGTAGCACAAGAAAATGAATTTAAGTGTCTCATATCTTTAATACATATTGGTAGAAAATGACTTGCACATGGCACAGGGTCAAGAAAAGTTAAACTTTGTTTCAATATTGTTACAGATTGTGAAGGAGTACGGAGATGTTGGTATTTATGTGTACTTAGCGGGATGCAGTGGTGAGTACACCTTTGGATGAGGAAGCCTTTTTATTTTAGATGTACTCATTTTAATGTGTTAGTGTTTTGCCTGCATGTATGTACATGCACCATGGGCATGCCAGGGGGCCTGAAGGGGTCAGAGGAGGGGTCAGAGCCACCAGAACTGGAATTATGAATTGTTGTGAACGTTGTGCTGATGTTGGGATCCAAACCTGGGTCCTCTGCAAAAGTAGCAAGTGCTCGAAACTGCTGATCTATCTCTCCAGCCCCTGGATGGAGAAAGTTTTAATATTCTAGGTTTTTGTTTGTTGGTTGGTTGGCTGGTTTTTTGTTTGTTTGTTTGTTTTGTTTTTAGAATTAACTGCACTCATAATTTTTTTCCTATAATTTAAACTTTTTTATAGAATAAAAAATTTACTCCTCTGAAAAATCACTGTAAAGCCAGTTTTGAAATCAGTTTGTTGCGGGCATTGAGATGGCCTTCTGGCCTGGAGTTGGAGTGCAGGAAATGGCCATAATTCTATAAATCATTCTGCTTGTTAGGATTTCCATCCAATGGAATAGCTTTGCTGCTGCTTTTGTTTTATATTATATTTTGGTTAAGATGGTGCTTAAAAACAAAATCCACAGAGAGACATAATTATTCATCTGTTAGGTTGGTGAAAACCCAAACGTCAGCAGCACATTTCAAAGGCACTGGTAGAGAACAGGTTCTCACAGATGGAATAGTGGCTGTGTAATGCAGCAGCCCCTATGGAGAGCAAACAGACAACAGTTTTCAAAGGCACAAATTCAGCAGATCACATCTTACTGCATACGTACAAAACAGCACATGGCATTTGTCCATTACATCATGCTCTATAAAAACTAAAGGATAGAAAAATCTTCAGTGTCAAAAGAAAAGGAACCCACAGGGGGAGGGCATGGTGGCACATGTCTTTAATCCTGTCCCTCAAGAGGCAGAGGCGGGTGGATCTCTGTGAGTTTGAGGCCAGCCTGGTCTGCAGAGTGAGTCCTGGGACAGCCAGGGGTATGTACAGAATCCATCTTTTAAAAAAGGGGGATAGAACCCAATGAATAAATGAAAGCACAGCTATATAATATACTATCAGACAATCGTAAAAAGTAAGTACTAAGTAGATCTGGGGATATAGCTCATTTGGAAGAGTGTTTGCCTGCATACAGAAGGATCTGGGTTCAATCACCAGCAGAAATGAAAATAAATGTAAACACAGTTCAGAATTACCAAGAACAAGTGTGTGTTGTATTTCCGGCAAGGGAAGAGGGAAAATAAGAACTTGTTTTCTTTTTCCAACAGGCTTGTTATATAGCTCAGGCTCTCCTCAAACTTATAATCTTCTTCGCTTCAGTCTTCCTAGAGACAAGATTATAGGCATGCACCACTGTGCCTGGCCAGAACATACACTTAGGTTTATATTTTTGTAGAGAAATCATGGAAGAATATACTAAAATAAAATAAAGTCATTTCCTGAGACTGGAACTGTGAGAGGGTCGAGACAGACTGGAATAAGACTTAACATAGCTTTTGTATATTTAAAACTATGTGGTGTGCAGGGTCTGGTGGTGCCCACCTCTAATCCCAGCACTTGAGCGACAGAAGCAGGCAGATTTCTGTAAATCTGAGGAGAGCCTGGACTACATATGAGTTCTAGGTTAGTCAGGGATACATAGTAACACCGTGTGTGTGTGTGTGTGTGTGTGTGTGTGTGTGTGTGTGTGTGTGTGTGTGTGTGTACATATATATATATGTATATATGTATATATATATATATATTCACATGTAGATAGTATGTAATGCCAGGTGTAAACCCCAGCACTTGGGAAAGGGGGAAGCAGATGAATCAAGAGTTCAAGGCCAGCCTAGGTTACATGAGAACCTATCTCTAAATTAACAAATTAATTTTGTAAACTATAACAGATTACTTTTTTCAATATTTGAGATCAAAACATAGAATGTGAAGTATGTTTCTTTTCTTTGTATAGCACAAGTTGTGAATGACCTCACCCGCAACCGGTTTTTTGAAAATCCTGCCTTAAAAGAACTTCTGTTCTACAGTATCCATGATGCAGTCTTAGGCAGCCAAGTCCGAGAGGCAATGGCTGAACAAGAAACCTCAGCTCCAGCTCCCCAGGATGATATGGAGCCCAATGCCACACCCACCACACCCGAGGCATAAAGGACCTGCACGGGGTCGTGCACCTCTCCTGAGTTCTGAACTTACGCACTTTAAATACTAGACCGCAGCTTTTCTCTCCTCCCCACTGGGAAATGTTAGTAGTGAAGGCTTGATTTGGAGGGTGAATGATGCATAGCAAGATGTATCTCATACTTGTGTTGTTTAAATTGGATATTTCAAAGATTAACTGGCCTCCTGCAGTTATGCGGTGACATTTCTATTATACCTTAGTGTTATTTTTGTTTTATTTTTTATTTTTATTCTCATTTCTGATTTATCATCTGTAATCATTTGAAACTAATCACATGAAGCTACAAAATTAGCAAATGTCTTGAAATCTGCAGATAAAACATAAATTACCCCTAATTTCAAACTCTCATTTATTAGTGTACTACTTAATTTAAAGAAAGAAAGAAAAAAGAAAAAGAAAGAGAAATGGCTCCAAGTTAGTCTCACATCCCTCGTTACAAAGGGAGGCTGTCCCTTCTAGACTGCAGGAGCACACCCACCCACGCGCCAATCTCAAAACATTTCACCGACGAGGTTTACATTTCACTCTCACAGCTTCTGGTTATGGACAAAGCCCTGCTCTCTTTTGTGAAAGGAGTCTGGCTGATGGTGTTCCCTCCAATAGTCTTCATCTTCACCTTTCATCTTTGCCTCTGGAGGCATTTCTTCTTGTTCATGATCTTCATCGTCATTGAAGGCTGTTGCTACGGAAAGGGTTTTTGGAGCAAGAGGTAGAACTGTTTCCTTAGGCTTATTTGATCCACGTTTGATGGAGATGGCTGAAGCTTCCTTTGTCTTCTGACCACCCATGGCAAATCCAAACTTGGAGATCTTTGTGAGTGTCCTTGGGAGGTCTGCAGCAGCTTCTTCAGCTTTTCAGCTCTGTGACTGGAACTTCCCCTCCATTACTGGAAGAAATAGTATTAGTTTTCACAGGTTCTTCTGTTTCTTCGGGTCCTGCCATGGTTCTGGCTCTCTGCAGCTTGCCAGGCCTCTCTCCCACCTTCCTGTCCACCCTCTTCCCCACTGCTGCCTCCACACTTGGTGTGTGTTATCTTTGTAAGACGAGCACTTAAACACTTGAGTACTTTACTTAGAATATGCTGTCACCAGATGTTAGTGTCTCCTTAGTTTTGTACTTATTTGGGGACAGACTGCCTATAATCAGTTTTCTAACAAGAGGATATATACAATGTTCTAGAAGTCCTGGTTTTAAAATAACTTGTTATTACAGAATTGATGTAAGTGCATATGGACGAGAAATAGACAAAGGAGAATAAGAAAACAAAACATATCCTCCCTGCTCAGAGATGACCACCACTGGCACTTTACTGAATATCCCTCCAGATCTTTTCCTGTGTATATTTATTTTCTAACAAAAATAAGCTCAGGTCTGCAAAGTGTTTTATAGTCCATCCTTTTAGTTGGCATTCTCCACTTTCTCATTCCAGAGTATTTCCTCATGCAGTATTCAGGTTTCCTACTGTACTCTAATTTGCAGTTGGTTTGTCTAAGGTATTAATTCTATGACTTTACATTGTAATTGGTAATGTGCCTTAAGTCTATTTCAATTTATACAGTTCTTTTGTCTTTTGACAAACACATACTTGACTTGGACAGTTGCACTGAAGAATTCCAATTTGTCAATGTGTCTGGTTGTTTCTCCTGGTGTTGTTGGGCTTGCTCTGCTTTTCCCCACATTACCTGCCATCCAGAAGTCATAATTCAAGACATATGGATGCTTTATATTGCGCCACTCAGAAAAATTAGAATGTCTAGCCTGCCTACCATTTACAGTGTGCAGATAAACTAGCCAATCAACATGGCAGCCAGATCCTTACATTGGTTTTCTGCTTTGTATATTATCCATATGATGCTTCTTTGACATTAAATGGATGTCATTTCTCATTAGCCATTGAACCAGAAATTATAACACTGGGTGACAGTCCTCACTGAAGTGAGTGATTTTATTAAAGTTTGTCCATTTCTGTCTAGCTCTTTAATTTCTCTTGCATTTATTAGCTTGTCAATCTGTGTACACTATAGTTTTCCCTCCACAACTTGAATGATTTGGTCATCCTTAAACATAGATCTTACTGGCAAGGCAGGCTGAATGTTCCATGTCTATTTAATTATCAACTTCAAAGTAGACTTGGTAATCTTTATAATTTTAATGTATTTCATAACATTATATTCTTTTGATGCTCAAAATGTCACAGTTGTGGCCAGAAAGCTTCACTACGCATTGTACTTTTGTTGTTGATAGTGAAATAGCCTTAAAAACCTTTAAGGTCTTTGAAAGCCAACCTCCCAGGTATAGTTAGCCATCTTCCTCAAAAGCCTGTCCGTTATGTTAACAATTCATCAAACAGCCTGTGATGTTTGGAGGTTAAGGGGGCTTTTAAGCTAATTTCGTCTTGGTTTTTGTTGTTGTTGAACCTCAAACTCACTATATAGCCAAGGTTGGCTTTAAACTCATGATCCTCCTCCTTTGGCTCCACGAGCACTGGGATTCTAGTATACGCCATCATACCTGGCTTTCTTACTTCTTTCTAACGTCAGTTTATTCTCAATAAATCAAAAAAAGCATAGGCCAACCTGTCTTAAGTTCTTTCTGCTTAAGAGCTGTTGGGGTTTTGTTTGTTGTGTGTGTTTTGTTTTTAGTTGGGTCTCTAGAACTCACTATGTAGTTGAGGATGACCTTGAACTCATGATCTTCCTGCTTAACCTGGGCCACCACACCCAGCTAAGAGTTGCCGTTATGAGTTTGTCATTTTGACTTTGTTGTTGTTGTTTCGTATTGTCACTTTCTGTTGGTGTTCATGAAGATACTGCCCGAAGGAAAATGCTCGGACCCCAGTAGAAGTGTATTAACATAGTTATGTTGAGTTTCTCAGTAACTTCATTAATGATTCAATGTAGACCACTTCCTTCTAGTCCTTTACCCTGGCCTGCATGAAACAGATTTACAACCAGGTATTTCTTTGCAGGTATCACGCACAAGATCAGATACATCTGCATTCTGACAGACTGCCTTCTGAAAGAGCACGTAGTTACAGAACTTATGCTTACGGTAGAAACCTTTGTAAAAAGGCCTACATTATTTTGGCCATTTAAGTAGAATCTAAAGCTTTAAGTAATATTACAAAACACTTAACTGTGTATTCCTTAGCATCAGTTTGAAGTCCTAGTGGCCGATAATAGTAATGTTCTACATTTCACCTGCTTTTGTTTTACTCCAGTTCTTCCATTTGTAACTTTTAAAAAGTAGAATCCTATCATGTACATAAAGAACACTTTTCCCCCAAGGTTGGAAAATATAGTTTTGTTTTAGTATGCATCTGAAAACGTTAAATATTTAACATTCCATCCGTATGTAAATATATCCAAGTATTTTACTCAGAATTGTTCCACATGGAAATTCCGATTTTATTCTTTTTTAGCCTTAACTCTTCCCTCTTCCAGGAAGTCAATGTATAAACCTGCCTGTCCTCTGTGGGCCTTAGTAACCACTACTGCATCTCTTCCTATGCTTTTCTGCCCTTACCCAAATCACCCACATCATAAAGCTGGCAGGGGCTCAGGGGGTAAAGGTACAAGCCAAACCCGATGACTCAAGTTCAATCCCCAGGACCAACTTCTCCCAAGGGTCCTCTGGCCTCCACATGGCTTGTGGCACATACATGCACACACACACACACGTAACTTTTAAAATAGTGAAAATAGGGGCTGGAGAGATGGCTTAGTGGTTAAGAGCACTGGCTACTCTTCTAGAGGACCTGGGTTAAATTCCCAGCACACACATGGCAGCTCCTAACTGTCTGCAATGCCAGTTTCAGGGGACCTGACATCCTCATGCAGACATACTTGCAGGCAAAACACCAATGACATAAAATAGAAATTTTTTTTAATTGTGAAAATAAATGGGCATTATGGGCAATGACAAATATAGGACTCAAGACTTAAACCAGCCTCGCTTCATGGCAGTACAGGAAGGCTGTTTTCAGGAAGGTCTCATAGAGAAATTGTGCTCAAATCCTCTATAGTACACTTCAGGAACGGATGGAATGTATTTTTAAAACCAAAGATGAGGGCCAAGGACACTCCAATCATGGTCACAGACACTGACTGAATCTGTATAAGCCTGTGGCAGCTGATGGCGGGACCCCAACCACCAGTGTCATCTGGAGTAGAACCCAGAAAAAGTTGATGATATGGGTCCTCTTCAAGGCCTAGGAGATGCTCACTTTGTAGTTTTCAGTGTCTAAAATGTCTATTCCATGTGACCTCATGCAGCATGCTTACCTGTTTAGTAAAGGAGGCATCTGTCTCCCAAGTGAGTACTTGGAGGAAGTGAGTCTGACCTCCTGTGTACATGAATCTTCCCTGGAATGACAGAGGTGTGCTTTCTACGTGATGGTGGTGGTAGCGGGGTGCCCTTAGGTGGGGATCAGAGAGGGAAGGGTAGGTGGGGAAGACTACTTTAAAGATAGTAAATCAACTTAAATTCTAAAATGAAACAACTTCCTTGAGCCTGTATGCTTCCCTGAGTGCAAAATGCTGCTGCCTTTTTTTAGTGTTTCAGGAATACTTTTATAGGAAAAACCATAGGATTCAGTATATTGAGATTCTTGACAATGTTTTGAATGCTGATAAAAGTTTGAGAACTGATAATGTATTATCTAATTCTCCAAATACATAGCCAACTAAAAACAAACAAACAAACAAACAAACAAAACACTTCAAACCCTACCAGCAAAACTGTCAAAAGTTAGCATTGCACCATGGCTGTATACTGATTTGAACTGAATCAAGTTTGAACATCTCCAATCACTAACTTGAGTTAGCTTTCCTGTGAGCTAGGCTGCAGCAGGGTTATAAAAAATACTTTTTCTAATCAAAATCAAGGAAAAAAAAACCACAGATTGTATTTTATGAATGAAAGGCTCTTTCTACTTGAAAACTTTCGTAAGCTTAAAATTTCAGTGTAACACAGCAACTTTTCTCTGGTCTCAACTTCTGACTTAAAAACGCACACAGTTCTTGCTAGCTTGCAATTTATTTGTGAATATTACTCTTCAATAAAACACTGTTTATTGTGCTTTTGCTTCAGTATTTAGGAGGGTAAGATTTGGGGACTGGGGAGGCAGCTCATTCCATAAAGAATTTGCTCTGTAAGCATGAGGATCCCAATCTGATCTACAGAATCCATTTTATTTTATTTTTTTTAATTTTTTTTTTTTTTTTTTTGTTTTTCAAGACAGGGTTTCTCTGTGTAGCTTTGCGCTTTTCCTGGAACTCGCTTTGGAGACCAGGCTGGCCTCGAACTCACAGAGATCCGCCCGGCTCTGCCTCCCAAGTGCTGGGATTAAAGGCGTGCGCCACCACCGCCCGGCCAGAATCCATTTTAAAGCTAGGTGTAGAGGTATTGGAGAAATCGGGCCTCCCTGGAGAAAACCAAGTCAAAGAAACAGGCACATTCAGGGGTTGACCTCTGTCCTCTACACACACACAAATAACTCGCTGGTAGTTACACAAGAAATCATTTTCAAGAGACCCGTTGAAGATTCCAACATACCTGTTTAGTTGGGCCTGGAGGTACACACCTTTAATCTTAGCACTAAGGAGGCAGAGACAGAGAGGCAGGCAGATCTGAGTTCAAAACCAGCCTAATCTACACAGTGAGTTCCAAGATAGCCAGGGTTCAGAGAGTAACCCTGTCTCAAAATAAATAAGTAAAAATAAAAATAACTCACCACAGATGAGAAGTCTAACTAGTCTTACCAATTCTCAAGCACTAAAAAGTATTTTTTTCTATAAATGTACCCCAGTTCTATATTTCCAAAATCCTCACACTTTACCTTCTTCTTTACCTGCTATCATTTCACTGTTCATTAAAATCACCAGTTCTTGACTGATCTGAAGATGGTCAAATGGTAGTGGGAAATGCATTAAATGCTTCTTTCACTTTAAAAACACTTGGTCCAAGCTGCTGGTATACAGTTCAGTGGTAGAGTGCTTGTCTAGCATTCAAAAACCCAGTACTCAGTACCACCACCAAAACAAAACAAAAACCTTACTACACAACACCCTCACTATGGGTGAAAAACCATAGGATTCAGTATATTGAGATTCTTGACAATGTTTTGAATGCTGATAAAAGTTTGAGAACTGATAATGTATTATCTAATTCTCCAAATATATAGCCAACTAAAAAGAAACACTTCAAACCCCACCAGCAAAACTGTCAAAAGTTAGGACACATGTGACCTAAATATGAACTATTTTGATGACAGCTGGACTTTTCGGGCCTACTGAGGACCTACATGAGAGACAGTGAGGCGATACACGCACAACAGCAGCCAGGACAAGCAGAGCAAGAGTTACCGGTGGCTAAGAAGTGCTGTGCATTAGTCCTTCAGATGACAGCACTCCAGAATGTCGTTCTGACTAATATCACACCACAGGGAACAGTCATCTGGAAGCACTTATGAATTTTGAAATCTTTTATTTTTGTAAGGTGTCAACAAGTTACTCGAACGCAGGAAGTCGTCAAAGCCCCTGGGGCTCAATTGTATGTCATGTAGCGGGGAGTAGCGCTGAATTTGGCGTAAGACTTGATGACCTTATTCACGGCTTCCAAGAAATCCTTCTCTGTAGCAATTTTTCGCCGTGCTCGGATTGCAAACATGCCAGCTTCTGTGCAAACGCTTCTAATCTCCGCTCCTGTCCAACAAGGAGAAAACAGAATGGTTTAATTACAGCCGCCAAAAGCCTGACTGGCAGATGAACAAGACCGGCACTTACCAGTGCTGTTTGGACACAGTCGGGCTAACAGCTCAAACCTAATGTCTCTTTCAACACTCATTGAGCGAGCATGAATCTTAAAGATATGAGTCCGACCCTAAAAATGAAGGAATTTACATATATTAAAGTGAAAATATATCACAAAAAGACAAAATTTCAAGAATATTTTTTTCTAAAATGAACTTTCTTTTCTACCTCTAGATCAGGTAAGCTAAACTCAATCTTTCTGTCCAATCTCCCTGGCCTCATCAGTGCTGGATCCAGAGTATCAGGTCGGTTAGTGGCCATCAGGACTTTGATGTTGCCTCGAGGATCAAAACCATCCAGCTGGTTGATCAGTTCCAACATTGTTCTCTGCACTTCGTTGTCGCCCCCGGCACCATCATCAAACCGAGCCCCTGAGAAGACAACAGAGAATCATCCCATGCCCATTTAGAGCAGCTCTACTCAGGACCTGAAAACAGAAGGCTCACAGCCTCCCATGCAGCAAAGTACACACTCTACTCTGAAGTTATAAAATGAACTAAAAAGCAAAATATACCAAAACAAAACAAAATGAAATCACACAAAAAAATAGGGAGTCTATTTTGTGCTGGCCAACTACTCCTAGGCTGGGGCCAGCCCTAGAGTGTAGTTGATATACCCAGAGACACTCCATTGGAGAATGGTGATTCCTCCTTTCCCAGTAGGTAGCAATTGCAAATAGCTTCTTGGTTAGGGATGAGATTTTTGCATCCATTTCCCTTCTCAGTGCTGGAATTTTGACTAAATTGAACCTGGGCAAATCTTTGATTTAGAAAGAATTCACCATAAGTTTACTTAATAGTTTTCTTTAAAGTATCTTTGAAGTTACTCCTTCAGGACATTTTGTTTTGCAAACTAATCAAGAACTCTTCTGTAGGGAGTGGAGGGACGCTGGCCCACTCAAACATGTAGCTCTGGCAAGCCTTGCCCTTTCCTCCCATTCATTCTGCCTTGCTAAAACCTTAGATTACATTCCTGAAGCTAGCCACCAGGTCTATTCCCTTATTTGGCCACTTCCTCCTCCTGAAGCTGACTACTAAGGTCCAGCTATCAAAGTACTGAAGTCCAGCAACCAATCAAAAGCCCCCTTTGGCTCACCTAATTAACATGCACAATCAAAAGTAAACACTTGATCCTAACCCAGGGTTTCCCCTTTACGTGTATAAACCGTAATTTGTCTATGTGCCACGTCTGTCTCCTCTCCACCCAGAGGCAGTCCTCTGTTCCTCCAGGACAAATACCCCTGCCCCTTTTCCCTTGTTCCCTTTTCCCCCTCTATCTCCTTTACCACTGCATCCTAGCCCATTCTAACACAGAGCTCCCCTTTTCCTCTTAAAATTGCACCTGCAAGGTCATTTGCTGCTGTTTTCTGAGTCAGAAAGCAGCCACTTTAATTTTTCTTCCTGCTTAATAAAGGATCTCTGTGAAAACAGGTGCTTGGGTGTGGTTTGTGCCTAACCTGGGGTCCTGGAGGAAGCCCTCACTGTGTGTGGGGCCCCTTCAGGGAGAGTTTCAAGATGGCAGCTATTACCTTGGCTAGAGTCTCCGGGTACTAACAATCTGGAGAAAGCTGGAAAAAAGCTGTCCAAAGAGTATTAGGAGAATAGAGACGGCTCAGCAATTAAGAGTACTTGCTGTTCTTACAGAAGACCCCAGCTCCATTCCCCAAATCCTGCAGACTGCTCACAACTTCCTGACTCCAGCTCTCAAGCATCTGACAAACTCTTCTGACCTCTGCAGGAATGGTCACACACGCACACATGCACCTATGAATGGCATACATGTACTCAAGACATACACATTTTTTAAATAAAGAAAAATGGGCTGGAAAGATGACTCAGGGGCTAAGAGCATAAACTGCTCTTGCAGAAGACCCTCTGAGTCAGTTTCCTAGCATCCACAGCTCACAGTCACAACTGCCTATAACCCCAGCTCCAGAGCAATATGACAGCTTCTTCTGGTGTCAGGCCTCTGCAGACACTGTACTCACACATGCACATATCCACAGACATTATCAGACATTCTAAACAACTAGAAAAAAAGTCATACCCAGGGCAGCAACAGCACTAGCAGCTTCCTCAGCACTGGGTGTTCAGCACTGGGCAACTGAGAAAGTAAGACACCATTTGAAAAAGGCTTCTGCTATGTTGGTGGCTTGGCAGCCCAAGAGCCCCTATGAACCACACTTTTGGGAAACTCAGCAAGTGACGCAAAACCAAATGCTGAAACCTGGCCAAAAGAATACTGCTAGCCTGTGGAGACTAAACTTTGAATCAGATCTGTGCAGCATTCAACAAGCTCAAAACCTGGTACACAGTGGAGTGTGGCCTCAGACTGGAGCACTGGGAATTGCACAAGGGTGGGGCTAGCATTTGTGCTGAGAAACCCTGAAGGAAGGCACAGAGATGTTTTGGGCATCTGAGACTCCATCTGTTGAAGTCCCACCCAAAGACTGGAACAGCATCTGTGGATCTAGTATCTATCTAAAAAGGAAAGACTAGAGCTGCCTCATATCACAGAGGAGCTCCTAAAGCTAAGACAAGCACACTGAGACTCTGAGTCCAGTTTTCATGCCCTATATCCCGTGTGCATCGGACTCACTCTAAGAGTAGAAACACTAGATCAGAGATGTGAGCATGACTATGTTCGTATTCTCTATCCCTATATTTCCTCTACATGCACGCCTCCTTATTCAATCCCCAATGTCAATTAAGCAAGCCAGCTTAGCTGTTCTTGCCTATATATTCCTTGCCCTAATCACTCTTTTCTTTTGCATTTTTTTTCCATTTTCTATTCCCAAAGTACGTAACTTGCCCTGGTTTGCAGAGGCTCTGGGGCCTAAGAGATGGACCAGTTCTTGCATTATCTGTTAACCCAGCTTTACCGCAATAGTAACTGGAAGATATACTGATGATGATGAACTAAAAAGGAAACTTTCCATGATAAAAGCAATCTTAAAGAATTTATGACCACTAACTCAGTTCCACAGAGGATAATGAAAAAAATGTTTGTAGACTAAAAAGAACAAGTACATCTGTGAAGCCACAAGAAAAAACAAGCAATGCTAGGACAGTAGTTCTCAAATGAGTGTTGAGAAACCATCAAACACTACAAAAGCAGCAAAAATGACAGGAATCAATACACATCTTCAACACTATCTTTGTGGGCTCAAGCAGTCCTAGTCTGTGGAGTGAGGTTCCAAGTCAGCCAGGGATACACAGTGAGACCCTGTCTCAAAGCGCGTGCACACACGCACGCACGCACGCACACAAATCAAGACCCAAGGGTCAGGGAATGGTTCAGCTGGTAAAGTGCCTGCTATGCAGTTGTGAGGACCCACGTGCCCCTTGGCACACACGCAAAACTGGGGCACAGAAGTGTACACCTGTAATCCCAGCGCTGGGGAGGCGGACAGGAGGGTCCTTGGAGTTTATCTGCCAGCCAGTCTAGCCAAATTGGTGAGCTCTGACACAGTGAGAGGCCCTATCTCCACAGATAAGGTGGAAAGACACCGAAGAAAACAATGCCACCCTCTGGTCTGCACACACATGGGCACACACGTGCATGTGCATCCTTAAACACTAATTCCTCAGTCAAAAGTCAGGGTAGAGGACTGGATTAAAACAGCATCCGAGTTAACCTAGTGAATGTTGACACTTTGGGTCTGAGTGAAGCTGAAAAAAAAAAAGAAAAACAAACAAACAAACAAACAAAAAAATCCAGGATCCATCTGTTTGTTGCTTCTCCAGTGACAGGATAAACGGATGGAAAGGTGCTCCAAAAAAATAAATAAAATTAGGAACAGCGGGTGTCACTGAAGGCCAATAACTGAAAAGTGAACCTTCTGAGATGAAAAAGCTTCTGTATGGCAAAGTAACAGTTAACTGAATGAAGAGACAGTCTACACACCTGACAGAGAATTAATGTGTAGAAAACACAAAGAACTCAAACCACTAACTAGAAAATCAAAGAAAAAAAAGCCCAATCAATAAATGTGTTAATGAATTGAGTATAAGTGACAGTTCTTAAGAAATACAAATGATCAATAAGCATACGAAAGTGTTCAACTTTACTAGTCATACAGACACACAGACCAAAACTGCGATGCGGGGGCGGGGAGACTGGAGAGATGGCTCAGTGGTTAAGAGCATTTGTTCTCTTACAGAAGACCTGGGTTCAGATCCCACACCCTCTTCTGAGCTCCACAAGCACTGGGCACACATGTGGTACACATACATGTATATGGGCAAAGCATCCACACACAGTAAAAACAAAAACAAAACCCCTACATTGAGAACCTCCCTTCTCCCAGTCACAATGCCATTCACTAAGAAAACAAACTATAGGACAGCAAGATGGTTCAGTGGGTAAAGGTGATTTTGCCAAGCGCCTTGACCTGTGTTCGATACCCAGAACCCACACAGAAAAAGAGAAAACTGACTCTGGCAAGTTACCCTTAGACTTCCACGTGTGTGATGTGGCACACAGACAGACACAGACAGACAGACACTAAATTGGTTGAGGAAAAGAAAGAAATAATCAAGTAACAGTTTCTGAAGGATGTGAACAAAAAGAATCCCTTATACACTGATGGTGGGAGTGTAAACTAGTTTACTCACTATGAAAATTTCTTAAAAAAAAAAACAAAAAACACCCTAACAATGCATCTTCCGTATGACCCAGCTATACCACTCCTGGATATTCACCCAGAGGACTGCAGACATATCACAGACACACCTGCACTCAATGTTCATTGCAGCATCAGTCACACTTAAGGAACCAACTTAGAGATGTCCACCAACAGAGAAGTTAACAGAGGAAACACCATGTATGTACATGGTGGAGCACCATGTTGTCAGCTGGAAGAGAAGTTACTGGAGACAGTGGCAGGCATCTGCAGCTCCTAAGGATTAGTATTCTAAAGCCACAGTCAACATCCCAGGACAGTTCAACGTTTTCACAGTCTTACCAAAAAACAAGCAAGGCAGGAATTATCATTCGTTTTGCGGAGTTCAGTAAACTGAGGCTTCAGAGTTAGTTAAAATAAATAGAGTAGGTCACAGGGCTAACACTATATTATATCAAATCTGGGAAGCCAATATTATTATTTTATGTAAAGAAAGATAAACTGCTATCATTTCTGTTACATTCCAGTGCCTTCTTCACAGTAAGGGATGATGTATCATTTCAACCTACGAGTTGTTCAGAGTATGGACATTTATGCCCACAATGAAATGAACCAGCACAAACACAAGCTATCAATGCTATGTAGTATTTTTTTCCTTCATAGCCATACTGTTGCTTAAATCTGCGGCTCTGATGTACCAGAGCTGCAACTTGGAGTTAAAATTTTGTAGAAGATTAACACGTCAGAACTCTACTACAAATCACTTTAAGTTTCTATGAAACTCAATCCTACACTGATTCTTTAAAATATCATTCAGGGATGGTGAGACGGCTCAGGGGGCAAAGGTGCCTGCTACCAAGTCTGACAACCTGAACTGGATCCCTGGGGCCCCCATGGTAGGAGAGAAGTGACCCTATAGGTTGTCCTTTGACTACATGCACACTACATGTGGTGGTTTGAATGAAAATGGCCCCATAAGCTCATAGGAACTGTCACTTTAGGAGGTGTGGCCTTGTTGGAGGAAGTGTGTCACTGGGAGCGAGCTTTGAGGTCTCAGATGCTTAAGTCCGGTCAGTGTGTCTCAATTCTCTTCCTGCTGCCTGCCAATCCAGATGTAGAACTCTCAGCTCCTTCTCCAGCACCACGTCTGCCTGTGTGTTGCCACACTTCCCGCCATGACAACAATGGACTAAACCTCTGAACTGTAAGCCAGCCCCAAATAAATGTTTTCCTTTATAAGAGTTGCTATAGTCATGATGTCTCTTCACAGCAATAGAAACCCTAAGACACTATAGCACTCTCACTGTACATATGCACACTCACACACACATATAATAAAAACTAACTAAATCAGTAAAATTTATCATTCATACCTCCAATGGCATCAATTTCATCAAAGAAAATAAGGCAGGCTTTTTTTGTTCTTGCCATTTCAAAAAGCTCACGAACCATTCGAGCCCCCTAATGAGAAAATTTGATTCATTATTACAGAGTTGATTTTAAAGTCTTTTAAAGTACAATAAATAAACAAACTACACTGCACAGCTTTCAACACTTTTTCTAACAGTATTCTCAACCATTATCACCTAAGCTTTTTTAAAAAGGTTGAAGTTTGAGCCAGGCAGTGGTGGTGCATACCTCTAATCCCAGCACTTGGGAGGCAGGGGCAGGTAGATCTCTGAGTTTGAGGCCAGCCTGGTCTACAGAGAGTTCCAGGATAGCCAGAGATTCACAGAGAAACTCTATCTCAAAAAAATAAATAAATAAATAAATAAAATAAAACAAACAAAAAATACTGAAGTTTGCTACCTATATTATCAAATTAATCTTGTTAGCCTCAATACAGTATTCTATAATTTTC
This sequence comes from Peromyscus californicus insignis, assembly GCF_007827085.1. NCBI lineage: Eukaryota > Metazoa > Chordata > Mammalia > Rodentia > Cricetidae > Peromyscus > Peromyscus californicus. The sequence goes on from NW_026294584.1 coordinate 2,523,601, forward strand.
ATGATTCTCTAGCTATTCAAAAGCACTAAGGTTAAGACTAGAAGCAATCAAGTTAACATTCTTAAGTGAAGTAAGATAAGCAAAACTTGAAGAAATAAAAGTATTTGATCTGTCAGTTGGAATTAATGATCACTGAATTTGATTACGTTTTGATCAAAATATTAAAATTAAAATACTAAGTCATATAGCCCTTTTGATAATCCTTAAGTATACTAAACAGTATGTCTTAGATATAATATATACAACCCTAGACTTTAACCTAAATGCATGTATTTAGCTAAATATTTGCTAGTATGTATAGATACCTATGCCCACACATAAGGACAATCCATGCTTCCTATTTTTCATTAGAGATAAAATTTCATTTACCTAGGACTTCTGGGGTTTTTAACCCACACACCAAAACTGCACTAAATGCCATTCTTCTGGGGAGGAAACATGTTGATCAGAATTTTAAACGGTAGCTCATTTGGAATTTTTTTTTTTAAAGATTTATGTATTTATTATGTATACAGTGTTCTGTTTGCATGTATGCCTGCATGCCAGAAGAGGGAGCCAGATCTTCCTACAGATGGTTGTGACCCACCATGTGGGTGCTGGGAATTGAACTCAGGACCTCTGGAAGAACAGCCAGTGTTCTTAACCTCTGAGCCATCTCTCCAGCCCTGGAATTGTTTTTTAATCTTATGCATATATCACAAATCTCTCACAGAGCGATGATGCTTTAATGTTGACAAATTCACTTTACCTCACCGACGTATTTCTGCACGAGCTCAGACCCAATAACTCGGATGAAGCAAGCGTCAGTCCTGTTGGCAACTGCCCTGGCACAGAGGGTCTTGCCTGTGCCCGGGGGACCAAACAGCAGCACACCCTTCGGAGGCTCAATCCCAAGGTTAACAAATCTCTCTGGCTGTGACAAAGACACAAATTTTACACTTACAACTTCGGCATAACAAAAATATAAAATGATATAAAAATAATATTTTCACTTTAAAAATCAATTATCTGATATTGTGTGTTCCGTTATCCTCCAAGGTTTAACTGTTTTCTCTTGATGTCACTGGAACAACTATTTTTTTTTTTTTGGTTTTTCGAGACAGGGTTTCTCTGTGTAGCTTTGCGCCTTTTCCTGGAACTCACTTGGTAGCCCAGGCTGGCCTCGAACTCACAGAGATCCGCCTGGCTCTGCCTCCCGAGTGCTGGGATTAAAGGCGTGCGCCACCACCGCCCGGCCTATTTTTTTCTACAATAACAGTAATATTTTTAACAGACTAATTTCCTTTATCAATCTAAATAGCAGTTCTGTCTTTTAAATACATCTGGCTACTCAATTCTTCTTGTTTGCTCTCTTCTGAAATTCAACCATCTTTCCATACATCCACCCTATCACAAGTTTTCACTAAGAAAAATAAACCATTCAAAAGCTATGTAATACACACGCAATGCTAGTGCTCACTGCACAGTAGCTTGTGACAACTTTACACAAAGGAGACATTCAGCCACTTACATGGAGTAGAGGGGTTTCAACTACCTCTCGCAATTTCTCAATCTGTTCCTTACAGCCACCAACATCACTGTATGTGACGTCAGGTTTTTCTTCCACCTAAGAAAGAATAGACAACATACTCATAGGCTTTTGAGTGGCAACCATATCCTCCACAGGAGACTTAATACCACAAAAACCATTCTGTAACAAGAATGCTCATAAAACGGGAGTTAAAACTGTTTACTACATGTTAGGACATTAATTAATTCCAGTGTCCTAGAACTATTTGTTGAGCTACATTTGACATTAATAGGTGACAAATACTGATAAAGACTTTCCAAATATTTTTTTAATTTCTGGTAACTTTTTGGTGCATAACCTACATTAGCTGTTTAAAAGCTTCCAACTTTTTTGGAATAGATGCAATCATTGTTGTTTTTGGGTTTTGTTTGTTTTTATGAGATAGGCTTTCACCCTGTAGCCCAGGCTAGCCTCAAACTCATTCTGTAGCCCAGGCTGGATTTAATTCATAGCAATCCTTCTGCCTAAGCCTCCAAATGCTGGGATTACAGCTATGAGCCACTATGCCTGGCTGGCAATTATATTAAAGCATGTCAATCCCATTACCCCCCCCCCCCCCCCCCCCCCCCCCCGAGTTTCTTACCTGCATCATGGTAACTGTTGGGTCAATCTTAGGAGGTAGTGGAATGTGAATTTGGTATTTATTTCTGTCCACGCTAAGGAAGTAAAAATAAAAACAAAAACAGAATAGATGTTCTTTAAGTTTTCAGAGAACTCTTTCTGGCTAGTATTTATCTTTAAAATCACATTATAAGTAAGCAAAAGAGATACAGTCCCAGAGTTAGGAAGAGAAAAAAGTTGTGAAGAGTAAGTTATTATGTACTCTACAGACATTAACTATTCTCAAGCAAGTACTCCTCCACCTTAGCCGCACGCCTTTAATTAGGACACGTAAAGCCATGCATCGGGAGTGGGAAGGCTACGCTGGTGTGAAGTCAGGAAGCTCACAGAGAAGGAAAGACCGAGTCTTACTAACCACCTCTCACACTCCATGGCATTCTGTTTACTCCTTCACTACAAAGCCACAGCATGAACTCACCCAACTCTCATCCCTTCTTCAATGTCAGTAGGTGCCACCTGATCACTGAGATCCACCACAAACTTGGCAAACTGCTTCACATTGATGATGTATTTGGGGTCCTCTGAATCAGCATTGATTATCTTCGTACACCTAGCACAGCAAAGGGCTTCATGAGAGTACGGAACCCAAGTCACCAACAGTGAGCTCAATAAGTGGGCCACTGCTCAAGACCCCTCTGCGCTCACCCCAAGGGTCCACTCAACCTTAGCTGAGCCATAGAATTTTCAGATGATCCCTTCCCCAGAAAGACCAAACCCAAGAGTGTCATTAGTGGTTCCCAAGTGTGACCCTCATTCCCTTTATTATCAGGGACATCTTTTCATCTTAGGTGACTTTCCTTTTCATTTTCCCTGTAAGAATATAGCTGTGTGTCTTATTTCAAATTCAGTAACTTATATGTTTTCATTTTTTCCTGGGTTCACATTTTAAATCCATTTTTTGTTGTTATTTTTAATTTGAAAGTATTCACTCTCTGAGAGATCTGGTTAAAGTTAATATATAATACCACATGTGTCAAAGTATCCAATAAAGAAAACAGAAAATAGCAGGCTGGGGATTTAGCTCAGTGGTGGAGCGCTTGCCTAGCAAGCGCAAGGCCCTGGGTTCGGTCCTCAGCTCTGAACAAAATTTAAAAAAAATAAAATAAAATAGAAAATAGAATATATAATTCATATTAAGCAGCTATTGCATAGCAACAAATACAGAGAAATACACAACAGCCCTCAGAGTGTGCATGTAGGCTGATGGTATGAGTGTTTTGTGTTTGCAGCATATGTAACAAGATTGTCTTCTGTTGCCAGCCTAGGTCTAAGGGAGAATTAAATGCATTATTACTTTAGCTGACAGACCTGTTGCTCTACAGACACAGAGGTAGATTTTGGTCTTTTAATTGGGGGAGGGGGGTGGACGACAAGGTGGATTTGTACATTTTTTTGTTTGTTTGTTTAAGACATGGTCTTGATATGTAGCTGAGGCTGGCATCAAACGTGGCGAGCCCCTGATGCAGCCTCCCGAGTGCTGGGGTTATAGGTGTGGACCTATAACCTACAGGTGACCACCATGTCTGGCTAGTCAGTCCACGGTTTAAAAAGTAGGCTGAGCCGGGCGGTGGTGGCACACGCCTTTAATCCCAGCACTCGGGAGGCAGAGCCAGGCAGATCTCTGTGAGTTCGCGGCCAGCCTGGGCTACCAAGTGAGTTCCAGGAAAGGCGCAAAGCTACACAGAGAAACCCTGTCTCGAAAAACCAAAAAAAAAAAAAAAAAAAAAAAAGTAGGCTGAGTATGTTTTCCCACACCTGTAATCCCACACTTGGGAGGCAGAGGCAGCAGGATCACTACAAGTTTGAGACCAGCCTAGGCTGCAGAGTAAGGAAGATCCTAACAGAGTAAGTAAGACTTTTCTTCAAGAATGGCTAAATAAGGTTTACATCTGTGAATTGAACACATTTTCTCTAAAAATTAAAAGGAAGCCAAGAGGTATATGTATACTAAAAGCAATACAAAATTTCCTAACAATCTTTGATTGGTGTGTAAAATGAATGAAAATATTTTAATAAAAAAAAATTCCAAACAAGGTAGTTATGTCTTTAATAACCCCTCAAGGAGCTGGTAAGAAGGCTCGGCAGGTAAAGGGCTTGCCACCAAACCTGATGTCTTGAGTCTGCTCCCTGGAATCCACATGGCAAAGGAGAGGACTCCCTAAAGTTGTCTTCTGACCCCCACACCCATCCTGTACACATGGGAGTGCTCACACTTTTTTAAGACCTCCAGATTTACTTCTTTGCATGCAGACAGACATGAGGATACACATAAGAGGATAAGAAGGGTCACTGGAGCACGAGAACTGGAGCTTTCATAATGTGTTCTGTACTTTCTGAGTGTTCTTCATAAATACAGCACAGAATTTTAGCCCCAGATATTTGTAGAAAGCTTTATTTATGAAATGTGAAACAAACAAACAAATTTATACTGTATTAGACCCCAAACTCTAAAATGTCTTGGAAACAAAGTCCCACAGAGCACTGAGCGTACCTTGCCACCTGGAGCGGCTGTTCACTCTGAAGTGTCTGTTTGTCTGCGGCCAGGTCCCAGAGGGCTGGTGGTGCCAGGCCAGTGTCAGACTCTTTGATACCTACAGAGAGGAAGGTGGTAAAACTCAGCAAAATGTAGTGCATCACTCTAAAACTAACCTTCTCAACCCTAGCATGACTGGCATTCTATATTGAATATCCCCGCTTCCAAGGACTGTCCTGTACATTTTGTAGAATGCTTAGCAGTATCCCCTCCTAGATACTACACATCACCAGTAATATACCTTTCTGCATATCACAGGGATCAAGTTGCCTTCAGGCATGGCCTAATGCCTTCAGACAGAACCATTACCCTACAACCCCCACCCAAAACCACTACCCTAAAGCAACAAAACCAAAAATGTAATGACTACTTGACATTTTGTTTTTGTTTTTTGTATTACAGACTTCACTATTTAAATTCCCAAGTGCCAAAAAACCAGGCAATAGCCATAATGGGTAAAATCATGTTTTTATTCTATATAAAATTTTGATATATTAGAGTGTATTGAACTAGGCTTTGACCAGCAGAAATATTACTTGTGCAAAAGATGATGTTACTTAATTGCATAAGGATTGAACACATTTGTAAAAAAGGGTGTTCAATGAAGTCAAATTTCTTAAGAGTTTTTAAAAAAAATCTGTAACTGATGATTTTACTTCAAAATTTATTTCAAATTTGCATTTAAAAAAATTTAGCACAGGGCTAGAGAGATAGCTCAGCGGTTAAGAGCACTGAATGCTCTTCCAGAGGACCCAGGTTCAATTCCCAGCACCCACATGGCAGCTCACAACTGTCTGTAACTCCAGTTCCAGGGTACCCAACACCCTCACACAGACATACATACACTAATGCACATTAAAAAAAAAAAATTAGCGCAATCAACAATTCATTTAAAGGAAGTAGGATAATAAATACACACCAGTATAGCACAATCAACAATTCTTTTAAAGAAAGGAAGTAGAGATAATACATACCAGTAAGCTCATTAATTTTCTTGAGAAGTTGTTGAATGTCATCCTCAACCTGCTTGATTTGCCTGGAGTAAGTACTCTGCCCCTGGGTGAGAAAGGTCAGTTTAATTAGAGCACCTAAATATAAACAACTCACTCTAACTAGCCTTAACTGTATCAGAGCCTGGGAGTAAGAACAGGAGGGGGAACATTTGCAGACACTTTCCTAAGGCAGTTCTGCACTTTCTGACCTGTAGTTGATCTGCACCAGGCTGGCCTCACACGGCAATCCTGAGTGCTGAGAGAGAGGCATGAGCTACCACACCGCCTATTTCCATGCACTTAAAATTTCCATTTCTGGGCTGGAGAGATAGCTCAGAGGTTAAGAGCACTGACTGCTCTTCCAGAGGTCTTGAGTTCAATTCCCAGCAACCACATGGTATCTCACAACCATCTGTAATGAGATCTGGCACCCTCTCCTGTATACATTTAAAAAAAAAAATCCATTCAAATCTAATTTTGTCACATACATTTTAAATACAGTAAATATTTACATAAGTCATTTCAAATATCTTTCAATATAATGCCTTCACTATTAGAGGTTGTATAAAGATCAGGAGTTAGTTTAAGCACGCTGCATACAGACTCTCTGTTGTCATCTAAACAGAAACTTTGGGCAGCTAACTCTTCTCAATTAGTGTGAACTCTCAGACACTTCCTTCTAATCAGTTTAGAAAGACAAAACAATTTTTGTTTAAACACAAAACATCTACTGGTAGCCATTTAAAAGACTTACGTAAGTTTTCAGTAAGGCAATATCCCCCTCATCCAGAGCTAAAACAAAACAGAAACGATACATGACGTGAGGTTCAACAAGAGGAGGCAGCTGGTCAACTTTCTGTTCAAATCAAAGTGTTCTAACCGAGTTCCAAAAACTGAGTAAAAATGGGGACAAGGAATGAATTATAGTATTACATAGTCAATTACTACTTTATATACTTTATGTACTGCACATATAAAACATACCCATTATGGCTCTTAGTTAAGTAATCATGCTATATTCATACAATGAAATACAAGGCAGCCAGTTAGGATGGCGGTACACACCTTTAATCCAAGCACTTGGGAGGTGGAGGCAGGTGGATATCTGAGTTCAAGGCCAGCCTGGTTTAGGGTTCCAGGACAGCCAGGGTGGTTACACAGAGAAACCCAAAGAAATAAACAAAAAAGAAATGCAAAGCAGTAATTAAAATGGTAAGTTCATGTAGAAAGATACTCAAGTATTAAGTCAATAGGCAGGTTAAAAACATTGAATATGCATATAATTTGTCTTTATACAGAAAATCTTTTTAAAATATATAACAAGGTGTCTTAGATGGTGATTACCTAAATGTTATCAGGTATTATAAATGGTTTATAGTCTATCTGTAAATGATACATAGTCTATACTTCTTTAATGGTACATTGTGTATTATGAATTGGCCTAGTAACTAAAATTTAACTATGATTCTCAAGTTAATAGTCATGCGCAGAGAGATCCCTCTTGCCTTGAGGCTCTCACACAGAGTTGATGTGACAGGTAGGAGAAAATGTAGTATAGTGTAAGAAGCTCAGCCACCAGTCTGACAGAAATGAATTCTAATTCTGAAATCTGTTAGTGGGATAGCCTCAGGCAAGTAACATCACTTCTGAACTCTTTTCACTTATGTAAATAAAGAATAAATATCTACTAGATCAGTCATTTCTAGAATATAACATTAGAATCTATGTAAGATATACGTGTGTGTGTGTGTGTGTGTGTGTGTGTGTGTGTGTGTGTGTGTTAGAGTGTAAGAGAATTTTTCCTTCTACAAGTAATGGTTCAGTATTTGTTAATTCACCATTTGCAAGGACTTTACAGAATATTTTTTCTATGAATATCAAAACTCAACTGCAGGGGCTGACAAGATGTCTCAGGGTTTAAGAGCACTGAGGTTGGATTCCCAGCACCAACATGACAACTCATGACCATCTGTAACTCCAGTTCCAGGGCATCTAACACTGTCTCTGGCCTCTGCAAGTACCAGGCACACATGTATTACATATATATACATGCAAGCAAAACACCCATAAACAAATAACTTTTTAAATCAACTGTACATATTTTAAAGAAGTTTTTTTTTTCAACCTAGAAAGACAATTTCCACAGGGAAGGATAGCCTCTTTTTTACCTATGCAAGGATACTTAGTTAACAACCAACTAGAGCAGTCTTGGTGAGGAAGTGTTCTTGCTGAGGGTAAGAGAGCTTGAGTAGTGGAGCTTTAGGTACTACTGGTAAGGCAGTCCATGCACACTAGGATGAGTTCCTAAGGACCACAGCACACCTTAACATTAAAAAACTGTACCTTACCCATGGTGGCACACATCTTTAATCCCAGCACTAGGAGGTAGAGGCAGGAAGAATTTCTGTGAGTTTGAGGCCAGCCGGGTCTACATATTAAGCTCCAGGCCAGCTAGAGCTACATGATGAAACTCTGCCTCAAAAAAAGTAAAAACAAAACAAAACAAAAACCCCACAAAACTGTACCTTAGGAAGAACTGGCTTAGCAACAAAGTAGAGTACATCAGAGGTCCCAAGACTCTCACAATGGTGCAAACCATAACACTAAGTTGGGGCTAGCATGTAAGAGGTCGGAGGTTTAATCCCCAGCACTGCACAAAACAAAGGAAAAAGAAAGAAAATCCAGGGTTAGAAAAGCCTGGAGAATAAGAATCTGCAGCACAGGGCAGCAGACTAAATTTGACGAGAACCTCAGTGCACAGAAATATCCAGAGACTAGTCCCGCCTCAATCTCCTAAGCATCGGGTATATGTACAGCTCTCCCTGTGAAGTTAGCAGAACAGGCTGGACTGCTACCCTTTGGAAGCCTGCTTACAAGCTGGCCTTTGGCTGCTGTCTGAAAACTTGGATTTGGGGAGAGTTCTGATCATTCCAGTTCACTAGGCCAAACTATTTGCACAAATAAACAGTTCACGCAGAATACCAACTTTCCTTCTGAGAGTCTGGAATTTGGTGCCTATCTATCCAACCCCCAGTTAAAAAAAAACAAACAAAAAACTGGGCACTGGTACTAAGTTTCCAACAATCTGCCCTGACTGGTAATTATTTTAATCATGCCATGGTATCTTCTTGTTGAGACAAACAGGAGCATTTATGCAATTCTTATTCCTGTTCCCTGGATGTTATCTCATGTCCTCTGTCCCTTTTGCAGATTTTGTCACAATAAAGTCAGTCACAGCTATAACTAAGTCCCATGACATGTCCTATAAACTTCAGAATCTAATGGCAGTCTAAGAATCCTCAACACACCAGCACATCCTAATGTGGCAATCCAGAAGGCAGAGAAATTAGACAGCAGAGTTTTAGTGCCAAAAAGAAGTCAAAACAATTACCAGTCTTTCCAGTCTTGGCTGCCACTGAGAGCAGCAGCTATGGGCCTCACCAAAGGCCACAGGTGTCTGTGCCTCACTAAACACACTAAGTTCTCTGAAGACATGATCCAGGAGGTGTGTGGCTTTACGAACTACTGTTCCTCGGGGTCTCAAGAACAAATGGAGCTCAAGTTCATCAAGAAGGGGAATGTACCAAGAGGAAGCAGTGAGGAGCAGAGCAACCTACTAGTGGCCATGAGAAAAGCGGCTGACAAGGACCGACCCTACCCCGCTTGCCACCTCCCACAATAAACCTTTATAAACTGGAGAGAGAGAGAAAAAGGTTAACTGAGAATTGTATTTGAGAAGAGACAGTTCAAGATGTGAATGGATGAAATCACCAGGAAGAAAATTTTAGAGAAACTATTACAGGACCCAAATGAAGGAAAAAGAAACAGCAAAGAGGAAGGAAAATAAGCAATGAAGTTCACTTAGAGAAGTTTAATAAGGCCCAGGGTTACCTGGGAAAGCATTGGACAGTCAGGACAACAGACCAAAGAGTCGCTGTATGAGAAACAGTGATTACGTATAAATGTACTGTATACTACGGATATACTATTTCATCCTACAAGTACAATTATTTCCAAACTACACTGAGGCCAATTAGTAAGAACTAACACCAACATTTAAATCTAGCTCCTCCTAATACCAAGCTTATCTTTTCAGGTGTTTAGGCAATAAAAGGAGAAAGAAAGAAAGGAATGAAGGGAGGGGAGGAAAAAATGAACAAGAAAAGGAGTTGTAAATTGAAAAGGGAGAATAGATTGCCTCAACCATATGTTTTTTGTTTGTTTTTTATTTTTTGAGACAAAGTTTCCCTATGTAGCCTTGGCTGTCCTTGAACTCACAGAGATCCACCTTTCTCTGCCTCCCAAGTGCTGGGATTAAAGTCGTGCACCACCACTTTCTGGCCTCAACTGTATGTTTTTAAGACAAAGTAGGTATTAGTATATTTACAGGAACCAAAGGAGAAAATTCTGTACAAACACAACAGGAGCAGTAACAAAGTCCCAGAGGAGAAAGGGAGAACTAAGACCAGGAACAGAGATGAGGTTGGGTTTGAAACTGTCACCGAGTCCTGCAGGCAGAGCTGAATGAAGGATAACACAGACGAGAACTCCTCGGGGGAGGAGAGGAAAGTCATCATCGAGGAACACAGGAACCACACTGTGGGCTTGAAACACAGACCACTCTGGCCAGCAAAGTGGGGTCCACAGTCACAAGACAATAACCAGCAGGAAGTTCAGTGACTGAAAGCTTGAAGTCATATCATCAACAAGGTTAAACTGGCTTGAACAATGTTGACAGCCTATGTGCAGAAAAAGACACAAACAATGAAGTTCCCAGAATTTAAAAAGGAAGAGCAAAAGTCTAATGGGAAATCTGCCATTTTAGACATGAAAATGGAGTCTACTAGTCATCACCTTTGGAGACTCAGATGGGGATTAAAGTCACCAGAATGGAGGAGATCCCAGGGCATCACAACTGCTGATGACACTCAAAATGATGCCACAGAACCAAGCCAGGGGCCAAAAAACAATGGAGTTTAAAACTGCAGCAACCTCCAGGACAGACTTAAATAAAATAAGGTCATGTATCTGTCAGGTTACCTTAGGAAAATCATTTAATTTCTCTAGCATTAATTCCATCATCTAACTCAGAGAATTTTACCTTCACAGTGTTTCTGTAAAGATCATATAAGATACACACTTTAGTCATACTTGAGCTCCAAAATAATCTTATCAACACTTACCTCTGAAACTTTCAATGGTGTAAACACTTTAAGGAGAGTGGCAGATTGAGTGAAGATTAAAAAGAAAAAAAAAAGAGTATACATAGTATTTACGCCCAGAAGAGGCATAAATGGAGAAGGAGAAGTTGAGATTGTAAGAAAGAGTCAGACACCACAACATTGAAAAATAGTTATTTTTAAGATTAAAAAAGTTGAAAATAAAGCATGAAGACGAGACTAGAAAAAAAATAGATCTCTAAATGCAAGATGCTGATCTACATCAAGATACATTATGATAGATACACACACACACACACACACACACACACACACACCCCTGCATACACACAGTCGTGCTTCTGCGTGTATTAAAAATGCCCAGAAAGAAACGTAAAATGGCTGGAATCAGCACTGGTTAGGATCTGCGGACAAGAATGCGAGACCTGATCTCTGCCGACTCCAGTTTTAAACCGTCGCTGCCACACCTGGGGAGGAGAGGATGGGGCCGGGAGGAAGAACTCAATCCCCGCCAGGCTGGCCACCTTTTGAAGGCCTGCAAGGCCACACTGGGTTTGGAACGTCAATGCCTGACAAAATATTCGGTTAAAAAAATAAATAAAACACCTGATTTAAAAAATCGGTCAGCAAGAGAAGGATCCAGAGCTTGTAGTGAGTAAGGGAGACAGAAGGCAGGCAGTGACTGCGGCCCAGGCCTGTCACCACTCCGGTCCAAGGCGGACGGAGCACCGAGGCGGCGGATTCCGCGCCTCTGCGGTGCCTGCGCTGGTTCCCCCGGCGGGGAGCGCGAGCCCGTGTCCTCTCACCTCGGATGGGCTTGTCGTCCTTCTCATCCTCTTTGGTTTTCCGCTGGTCCGCACCTAAGTAATCAGGCATTTTCGGGGTCGCAAGTGCCTCAGTGTCTTAGTGATTACACAGCACCTTCCTCGCTTCCGGCGGGGTCTTCCCTTTCTCTTCCCCACCGGAAGTAGAACAGCGCTCTGGCGCTCATTTACAGTGCGCCTCCGGGCTGAAGAGCCTGGCTCTGTGTTGTGCGCAGGCGCAGACTTCATCCTATCCCTCGCCAGGTCTGGTTTTTTTTATGTACCGGAACAGCAACTTCCCAAGACTAACCCTGGCTCAGTTGATGAAGTTAAATCTTGATTTAGGCATTAGTAATACACGCCGTCAGGGGTAACTTATTAAATCTCTAAATTTTAATTTCCCCTTTACCTCACAAGATTGGGGAGGTACTAAATAACAGCGTTTGTAAAATGGCTGGCATTTTAGACACAGTTAATTGGTGACCAGATCTACAAATAGAACGAATATAACACATTTCTGGTAGGGAATGTGTCTCTGGGATATGCAAAGAACTGCAGCTCAACAAGAGAGCAATCCGGCTTTTATGATGGGAAAAGAATGATGGGTAAAGAACTTGGACAATCATTTCTTCAAAGGATATACACAAATGCCAACTGACTCATGACAGAATGTTCAACCCTGGGAAAATGCAAATAAAAAGCATTTTTTTTTTTTTTAGGCCACAAGTTTACAGAGATCTGCCTCCCTGAGTACTGGGACGAAAGTTGTGCACCACCATGCCTGACCCATGGATAGCTTTTTTTTTTTTAAATGACTGCTATTGTTTTTTAAAAGGAAATAAAAGTTTGAGGATGTAGGGGAAAAAATAGAACTATTGTGTACTGTTGGTGGGTAAAATGGTGCAATGGTTGTTGAAAATTGAAAATAACTAAAATATAACCTACATAAGCTAGTAATTCCATTTCTGGATATATAATGACAAATAGTTGAAAGTGGAATTTCAAAGAGATACTTGTACAGCCATGTTCATAGCTGCATTAAGCAATAGGCCAAATGAAGAACAGCCCAAGCATCCATCTGCAGACAAATGGATAAACAAAAATGTGGCATATTAATACAGTATTATTCAGCCTTTAAAAAAAATTCTGTGGGCCATTATACTAGTGAATAAACCACTCACATAGAGACAATGTTTAATAACATAATACTAAAGTTATGTAATTCCAGTTGTATGAGGTGCCTAGGGAGCAGCGATTTCTGACTGAAGGCTCTGGAGATTGAGACAAGATTGTCACAGGAGTTAGAGGCGGCCTGGGTGACATAGTGCGTGAAGTTCTTTTTCAAAATTATTTTCTACGTCTCGCTCTCGCGCACGCAAGGAAAAGACTCTTTCTCCAGGCAGGAACTGAAAGTTTAGGAACTGTTCCTTCGGGCTCCCTGGTTCCAGCCGGCTTACCGTCAATAGAGGAAGTAGGCGGCCCCGCACTTTGGCGCGAGTAGGTGGGGGTGGGCTTGGCGTCCGCACCGCGCAAGCCCTATCCCGGAAGTGCTTGCTGGTCGTCTCCACGCGCCGGTTCCTGGGCGTCCAGCCTAGGCGCGAGGGTCAGACTAGGAGGTAGAGCGAACCGAGAGGGCCTACCCTGCTGGACGCGAGCCGCGGCGCCCGCGGGACTAGCCCCAGCCACCATGCTGCTCCTGCCGAGCGCCGCGGAGGGCCAGGGCACCGCCATCACCCACGCTCTGACCTCCGGTACGTGCCCACCAGCCCGGTTTCCGTCCTGCCGCGGGCGCCCCTGCCTCAGCCCTCTCCCTGGCAACCCCAGTGTCGGTCCCCTTGAGCCCGGCGACCTGCTCCGGGACGTGCAGGGCCGTGACGAGCTCCTGTTGCTCCGTGCTGTAATTAGAAGAGTCCCTGGTTTATTGGATAGGAGGGTGGGGGCGTCTTCCTTCTGCACCTGTGGGTCCTCCTTTCTCTTGGGACTGCTGACTCATGGAGCGGGCTGAGCAATTGAGGACCGAGCCCCCCGCTACCCTGAAAGATCCTCCAAAGCATCCCGTTGCCCACGGCAGAGAGACCCCGCTGCACGCACCCACGTGCCGGGATTTGTACAAAGCCCTGTGAACGCTGTTAAGCACTTTCCCGCTACCTTTGCTCCCGGCTTTGGGTTTTAAGTGTTCGGGCTCAGATAACTTCCTCATACCATTGGAAGCTCTTTCGGGCGCTCCTAGAAGCTTGGAGTACTCTGAGAAAAGGTTGAAAGAGCAACTTAGTCTCCAGCTGTAGGTATTTTGGTTTATAGCCCAGCACGCAGGAAGGTATTGCAAGCGTCAGGTCTCCGATTTTAGTGCTCTGCATTCTTTCCCGTAGCCACCTACCGTGGGCACTTGTTGAATGTGATTTTTAAATATTTCCCACGGCACGTGTTGCGTTTGTGTATCTCGGTGTAATCCTATACTAGCGAGAAGAGCTCCAAAGGCTGTTTTAAAAGCCACGCCCCCGTTACACTGCTGGTTTGTTTTAGCGTTTGAATCCTCTCCTGTATTAGGTGGAGAAAATCTTAATATCAGAAGCCAATTCAAACGCGAGAAACGTTTTTAGAAAATGTTGCCCCAAAACCGTGCACAAAAAATGCACTTTGATTTCTTATGAAATTAAAACTATGATCTCACTTTTTTCCTGACCCAGATTACCAATTTTTAATTTCTGTTGTACATATGTACAGTAATTTATTCTGTATTGCCTTCTCTACAACAGTTTGTAGTTTTTAAACTTCATTCGAATAGTCTAGGAACTTAATGAGATAGGTATTATTTCCATTCTGAAATGATTCACATTTCAAGAAACTTGTGGTCCTAAACTAAAACCCAGGGATTCTGGATTCAAGTCCAACCTGCATCACTAGGACAGAGATGCAGTAGAAAGTCCCCAGCATTGACTTGGAAAATTATCTATTTGAACAGATTGCTGCTAGGGACTCCTTAGAATTATTAACCATTTTAGTAATTAAGCTATTAATAATTAAGATCACTTGAGTATACAGTTTTTGGTTTTTTTTTGAAGCTAGTTCTTGGTGGCATTTTATCATTTAGTTTTATTATTGTTACTGGATCCTCACCTTCCTTTCTCACACTCTTAGGAAAATATTGATTAGCTGCTGAGTTTCTTTTCTTTTGCTTTAAAAAAAGTTATGGGGTGTTTTTGAGTGCCACAGCATGCATGCAGAGGTCAAAGAAAAACTTATGGAGTCCAGTTCTCATCTACCTTTATGTGGGTTCTTGGCCTTGAACCCAGGTCATCACCCTTAATGGAATGTTAACTGGAAGAGGTTTCTGGAATAATTAATAAATGTTACCAAGGATAATTTGCTACCCATGATGCAACTGGATTCTGCAATTATTTTTATAGTTGATGGTTTGAAAATTATATTCTGATGTCATTTTTTGCTCTTCCTAAGAAATCATGTTGCCTTGAAATAGATGTGTTCCTTGCAATAGATTGAAGTCTTACTTTTCCCCCTCACAGCCTCTGCACTCTGTCAAGTTGAACCTGTGGGAAGATGGTTTGAAGCTTTTGTCAAGAGGAGAAACAGAAATGCTTCTACCTCTTTTCAGGAACTGGAGGATAAGAAAGAGTTGTCAGAGGAATCAGAAGATGAAGAGTTACAGTTAGAAGAGTTCCCCATGCTGAAAACACTTGACCCCAAAGATTGGAAGGTATTTACTATGCAGAGCCTTTGATAGTTCAGAGCATCTAGACATCGGCCACATTCCCAGTGTTCCCATTACTAGACTGTATTTTAAGGCAGTTCAAATGATAGGCATAAGTCAGCACTGTTATTGCTGAGCCCAGAGTTGGAATAGCACTGACCATAGTATACTGTCTCAGCCATAGGCATCCAGGAATGTTTTAGAGCAAAAGTAATGTTTCTGTGGAAGTGGTAACATTCACCCGTAATCCTAGTACTTGAGAAATAGAGACAGGAAGGTTAGAAGTTCAGAGTCATCTGTGACTGCATAGAATTTAGAGGCCAGCCTGAGATATATAAGGCCCTAGCTTTAAAAAAAGAAACAACGAAACCCAGCTGATCTTTAAAAGATGAGTGGCAGTTAATGTAGTAGAGAAGGGAGAAAAGGCATTCTGGATAGAAGGATGACATAACGGAGACAGGAATAAAGAGGATCTACCACTTCATGAGGGAATAAAGTAGAGTACATAGGGCATGGCTGTGGGGAATTAGGCCCAGAAAAAACTCCAGTCTGTTTCAAACTCAGTTGTCATTTAGGAATTAATTCAAATCTTGTTTTCAAGACAATAACTCATCAAAAGTTCCCAGGCTAGGGCTGGGGAGATAGTGAAGTACTTGCAAGCCTACCTTGGTTCAATCCCCAGAACCCACTCTAAAAAAAGAGGAAAGAGAATAAGGGCTTGTGAGGGTTTGATCAAAGTACGTTACATAATCCCAGCCCTGGGGTGGAAGAAACAGGTGTATGGGGCTTAACTGGCCAGCAGCCTAGATATTAAGTCAGCTCCAGGCCAATAAGAAGCCTGTCTGGGAGGGAAAGAAAGGTGGACTGTACATGAGGAATAACACTCGAGGTTGTCCTCTGGCCTCCATGTGCCTGCACACACATACACACACATTCCTAATATAAGTTTAGAAAAACATTTCTGTTGGTAGTATGGGAAATATCTGAAGTGTGCGGCAGACCTAGAGGAAAGTGAGTAACTTTCTGCTACAAGGCTCACACACAGGCGAGGCCTGTTGGTGAAGATGTGAAACACGTATAGCCAGGTTTTGAGGAAAAGGGGACACACTGATGGCAGAAGTTTGGTAGAGTACACCGGACAGTAGCCAGTGCTGGGATGCAGGCTGAGGAACTTTGCAGGCAGTTTTGTGTCCAAATTTTAGTAAAGTTGTCTTAAAGATGGTTGAACATTGGGCTGTGACTCAGTAAGAGATTAGGTTTACTTTGAAGCACAGCAGTTGAGGTTGTGAGAAATGAATGGCATCAGCAGCCAGACATGCATTTAAGTATATCCAAACAAGTATCACATGTGTATACTGTGGAACTGAAGTGCCTGAACTTCAATCAGCTAGTGCACCGACCCTTGGAAAAGTTGGTGGCCATCTCAGTGTCTCATTTCCCTTGTTGGTACAGTGTTTGTGAACAACTCAGAGGATTATAATGAAGAGTCATGAGATGATGTGTAGGAAGCATGTCACTGCTTGGTGCCTGGTGAATACTAAGTAGTGGACAGTAATGGTTCCTGGGCTGAGCGTGGGGTGCACACCTCTAGTCCTCGTGCTCTTCAAAAGAAGAGGCCTGAATATTAAGGGAGGGAGTTTTCAGGGGTAGGGAGAGTAAAGGATACTAAGAAGGCTGTAAGAAAGGAGGAGGTGGACTGGAGATGTGGTTCAGTTCCCAGCACTCTGTAAGCCAGACACATTGAAATACCCTTTAATCTCAGCTCTCAGGAGGCAGACCAGGAGGATGAGGATTTCCAGGTAAGCCTGGGATATATGAGATCCTATATTAAAAAGTAAAGAGAAAAAAAAGTTACTAGTTCAGCAGAGGTTTACTGAATACCAAGCACTACAGTCTTCTAGAAACTAAGATTGGGAGAATTCTCAAGGGGGAAAAGGCAGTTACCATTATCACTGATCCAAAGATGTGTCAGCTTATACCTTGAAAAATGATGAAGAGTAGATTTGGTGGGCATGTTGAAGTGGCCTCATCACTAATAAAAAGGTTGAAAATGTAAGAGGTTGCAGGTTTGTGCAGTAATTAGGAGATGATGAAATAGAGACACTGTAAGTATGAAATGCTGTTTCAAACTTTAAAACAAGAGAGAAGCGGTAACTTGAGGTCAAGGCAGGCTTAGCAGGAGGTTAAATTGAATCTTAAGATTTATAAGAGAAGGAGGAAGAGTGGGGAATCTTAGGTACACAATAGAGGAGACATCTGAGCAAAGCAACTGGGTCTACTCGCATGCCCAGTTGGCATCATTCAAAGTGTGAATCAAGCACTTGCTATGTGCCAAGGGTGGGATGTCACTGGACCGTAGCTTACATTCCAGAGAGGTGACAGTAAGTCAGAGCACATGGCTGCCAATGCTGGACAAGCATATGGAGAAGGTGATGGGACAGATGTCCAAGTGCATCATCTCATTGAGTAGATGGGGAAGGCCTGTGCATTGAGATTAAGAAAAATCCTTTTAAGTAAGGTGATAACTTTAAACAGTGACCTGATGGCTAAAAAACTGGCAGCCAGTGAAGGGGAAACGCCATCAGAGAGAAAGCATGGGAGCATCTTCAGTGAAGAGTGGTGCCTTCAGTGAACAGGAGCACCAGGCTTAAGTTTGGAAATGGATGTCAAAGGCAAAAAGGAATATGCTGGGAGGTTGGACAGATGCTGTGGTTCTTTGAGGCTTAGGAAAAGGTTTTACTGGAGTTATTTGGGGGATTGATAGCATAAACAGGACTCACCTGTACCCCCTGATTGGATGTGTTCTCTGAAGATTAAGTGTACAGTGAGATAAACACCAAGACTGACCTTTGAAGATCATTAGCAAGCATGTAGCGTGACTGACTATGGCTGTAAGAAAGAGGGAATGGAAGGAGAGAAACTGTTTGCGGATGGAATCTGCTAGGTTGCCAATCAGATAGGGTGGAAGGTGATAGTTAAGGAAGTATTAGGAACTCATAGCACCTGCAGTAGGAATGGAGAGAACAGAACCATTTTGGAGTAGGTTGGAAAATGGTTGAAGTGCTGTAAGAATACGGTATGGAGAGTTTCTCAGGAGACTTGACGAGCAGTAGAGTTATGGACTGGAAACTTGCTCTTAGGACCACTCTTCAAAGATAAAAGGTAATGGCTGTCCTAGTTGGGTTTCTCTTGCTGTCCTAAAGACTGTGACCAAGAGCAAATGGGGAGGAAAGGGTTTGCTTTTCTTACACTTGAGGTAACAGTCCATCCCAGAAGAGGTCAGGACATGAACTCAGGCAGGGGCTTGGAAGCAGGGACTGGAGCTGAAGCAATGGAAAAACCTGCTTACTGACTGGCCGCTTGTGCCTTGCTCACCTCCTCTCTTGTACTGTGTAGGACCGTAGGCTCGGGTAGCACCGTCCCCAGTGGGCTACTTGGCTGTTTTCCCCCAAGCTGTATGCCCTCACCTTCTCTTGTGATAGGTGGCTCATTCTCCAAGACAAACTGCACAGTTTGGCTTAAATGTGACCTTACTACTGATGCTTCCTCAGCTTGTAAATTCACTAGGATGTTAACTGAAGCAGAAATGAAAGCAGGTACTGTCTCCAAAGAAGCCGCATCCCCCACTGTCTCCCTCACATTTCCTGGTTCTGTACTGTCATTATCCATGGGCCCAGCCCGCCAGGCCTAGTATCATTCTCACCTGGATTCTGGAATATTCTCTATGAACTAGAATTAAGGAGGCAAGATTTTAATAGAGAAAGGGGTCTTAAGATGTATGTTTAGAAGATGCTAGGCATTCCAGGTCTGCTTGCTTGTTCTTGTTTGGTTTTTTGTTGTTGTTTTGAGACAGGGTTTCCTGGAACTCACTCTGTAGACCAGGCTGGCCTCAAACTCACAGAGATCCACTTTCCTCTGCTGGGATTAAAGGTGTGCACCACCACTGCCTGACTTTTTTTTTTTTTTAAAATCTCAGAGCATTGAGTTTACTAGGTTCATGTGCATAAAACATCAGGAAGCCTGTATAGTCGTCTGCTTCTCCTTAATTTACATGACTGCAGAGCCCATTTTATACAGAACCTCACTGGATTCTGCTATGAAAGTTTCACTTTCATTTGTTTGTTTGCTTATTTGTTTGTGGTGTTAGAGATTGAACTCAGGCAATACATTCTAAGCAGGTACTCTGTGGCTGCAGCCCAGAAATCTCACTTTGGAAAATAGTTGTTATGGTAATAGAACACAAAGGGTTAAATTGCTTGTTCAGCTTTAACCCCCTTTTGTGTGTTCATCAGAATCAAGATCATTATGCAGTTCTTGGACTTGGCCACGTCAGATACAAAGCCACACAGAGACAGATCAAAGCAGCTCGTAAGTACTTGTTTTGAAATAGTTGGATATTTAATACAGGAAATGTAATCCCAGACTCAGAGAATGGAGCAACCTCAAGTACATGAGATCCTGCCTTAGAAAAGGAAGGTGGAGCTGGGTGGTGGTGGTACGCGCCTTTAATCCCAGTGCTCGGGAGGCAGAGGCAGGCAGATCTCTGTGAGTTCAAGGCCACCTTGGTCTACAGAGCACGTTCTAGAACAGGCTCCAAAGCTACACAGAGAAACCCTGTCTCGAAAACCCAAAAGATAAATAAATAAATAAATAAAGAAAGAAAGAAAGAAAGAAAGAAAGAAAGAAAGAAAGAAAGAAAGAAAGAAAGAAGGAAAGAGAACGAAAGAAAGAAAGAAAGGGAAAGGAAAGAGAAGAGAAGAGAAAAGAAAAGGAAGATGGTGGGAACCTTGAGTGTTCTCAGACAGTTCAGGTAGAAAGAACAAAGAGATGAATTCCTGAAGGAAGAGATCGAATCACTGTAACAATAATTGTCCACCAGGGACAGATTGGGTATACATCACCATATTCAGGTCTGATTAAAAAATTATGCCTGTCTTAGTTTTGCTTTAAAAAGATTTTAATTTTCAAAACTTAGATGATATGTGTATCTGTATGTGGATATGTGCACATGAGTGCAGGCATCCTCAAAGGACAGAAGAGATTATCAGATCCCCTGGAGATGGAGTTACAGGAAGTTGTAAGCCATCCATTGTGAGTGCTAAAAATCAAATTCAAGTTCTTTGCAAGAGTAATTGTACTTTTAACTGGTAAGCCATCTCTCCAACCCTGTTTTTGCTTTTTAATACAATATTTCACTGTGTAGGCCACACTGGCCTCAAATTTGTGATCCTCCTGCCTTAGCCTGCGAAGTGCTGGGATTACAGGTGTATGCCATCACACACCTGACAGTATTTATGTCTTAAGATTGGCTAGTGAATCTTGTGACTTAGATTTACTAATAAGCACATATTTCAGACACAGAATCTTCCTGCTGGCCAGGATAGAGGAGAATGGAAGAGAGAAGCCCAAAGCTTTTACTGGCTGAATAACGTGGTCGTAGCTGGTCCTCTGCAGTGTGAGACCAAGTGATTATAGGAAATAGCACTCAGGAGCATGTACTGCTGAATTGTCCAATGTTTGATTCTTGGAATTCTAAGATAGCTTGGTTCATAGGTTTTTAGAGTTTCTGTGAGCAACCTAATAATCTTTAGTACTTTTTTTTTTTAAAGATTTATTTATTTATTATGCATGCACTATTCTGCTTGCATATATCCCTGCAGGCCAGAAGAGGGCACCAGATCTCATTACAGATGGCTGTGAGCCACCATGTGGTTGCTGGGAAATGAACTCAGAACCTGTGGAAGAACAGCCAGTTCTCTTAACCTCTTAGCCATCTTTCCAGCTCCTCTTTAGTACTTTCTACTTGAACTACATATAGTGAAATGCCTCTTTGCCAGCACAGATGGAGAAATGGCTATTATATCCAAGCTGAAAGAAAATCTTGGCCGTCAGAAAACAAATGTATCTCACAGTACTGAACCCTGTATATACAGAATATATAGAAATAGCCAGATCGGATGTGCCCATGAAAAGATTTCTAGAAAAATGTTCATAATAGTGTTATCAACTTTTCCACAAATGGGAGACCACTCAAATGTTCACTAACAGGAAAATAAATACACAAACTAGTGTATTTAGGTACAGATGAATACTACTCAGCAATACAGAATAAGAACAAACCACCAGGACACCCTCCTGAAATGTGGATGAATCTCAAACCACAGTATTGAGAAAAGAAGCCTGGCATGGAGACCTGCTGACCCACATCTATATAAGGTTCCAGAACACACATATAAGTCAGAAAACTGCTGCCCAGCTTAGTAGGGATGGGAGTTGCCTAGGAAAGGTTACCTGGGAAGGAAATGTGTAACCAAGTAGCCTGTCTCTTTGAGTGTTGTATGGCTGGTTGAAATACACACACTTGTAGAGTCATTGAATTGTACACCCAAAATCTGAGCATTCTTAGAATTTACTGCTGAAAAATTATCTCAGGTGAATGAAATAGATATTTAAACAACCTAAAGAAACAGTCACATTGGAAATAACAGAAATGAAAACTCTATTAATAGATTCCCTTTTTTTTTTTTTTTTTTTTTTTTTTGCCAAATTTGAAGCAAGCTTTAATTAAATACTGGCCAGATTGATAGATTCTTTGGGCAAGTCCATCTCTGGGTTCCCAGAAGATGACCAGATTCCTTTTTTAAAGTAGAATCATTACTATAAAACTTGAAAGGTTGAGAACTAGAGCTGTATCCTTAGCAAGCTCATTACCTTAATGTATTGTTTTAAAAAATAATGGCTAAAGATAGATATTTAGTTTGATTGTTTGAGAGAGGTATCACTAAGTAGAGTGGAGGAAGGAAATAGACAAGACAGGATGATATCCCCCAAATGAGATTTAGAGGAGGAAAACAGTGAAGGTTAAAAAATTAGAGGCTGAGCTGGAAGGTGGTGGTGCACACCTTTAATTCTAGCACTCAGGAGGCAGAGGCAGAACTCTGTGAGTTCAAGGCCAGCCTGGTCTACAGAGCAAGTTCCAGGACAGCCAGGAATACACAGAGAAACTCTGTCTCAAAAAACCAAAACAAACAAACAAAAAGGTCATAGGCTGTTTGTTATTTTGGTTGAATTTATGACGTGCAATGGATTTGAAAATGTCAATAAAATTAACTTTTAAAATTAGAGAAGAAAAATTTCAAGTTGCTAAAGAATTACCCCTAAAATCAATGATAACTGATTGATTCTGCAGATAAAGCAATGGTCCTAAAACATCACCCAGACAAACGGAAAGCAGCTGGGGAACCAATCAAAGAAGGAGACAATGACTACTTTACTTGTATAACTAAAGGTAAGCCAACACTTCGCACACAGGATTTCTTAGAGCACTGTCTCCTGTTTGCAGGAACTGAGTTGCTGTGCACACTGCATTTCATTTAACTATCTGATAACATTTGAAAACATCACAGCTGTGTCGTTATTGCTGCTGGTTTCCCTGGAGCTTCTGCACAGTGAAGTTGCCTTGACTTTAATCCCAGCACCTAGCAATCTTTTAGAAATGCAAGACCTCAGGCCCTGCCCTGGTTACAGTCTGCATTCTGTCAGGATCCCAGGTAACAGGCTTTGCTTTGTTTTAAGGGAAGCCTTACCCTAGCCCAGACTGACCTTAAATTCTCCATCTTCCTGCCTGAGCCTCTCATTGCTGTGATTGCAAGCATTCATTGCTGAACCTAACTCCCAGGTGATTCTTAACCACGCTTATCGCTCATCCAGTAGTTGATCATATAAATACGTTTATATACACACATACCTATGCATGTATAAACATATTGGTATGTTTGTGTAGTACTAGGCATCAAACCACCTTACCACTGAACTACAGCCCGCTCCCCCCCCTCTTTTTTTTTTTTTTTTTTTTTTTTTTGAGAAAACTGCGTCTCACTAAATTAATTGCCCAGCTGTCCTTGAAGTCACTATAGTCCAGTCAGGCCTTGAATTTCCAATCCTACCTCTCCCTTCCTGGTAGCTGGGATTTACAGGTGGCATGAGTGTTTGGTTTGATAGTGCATTGTAAGTTCTTTTGCTATTTTAGATCGTTGTGGAACTAATCTGTTACTTGGAGATTTTACTAATTTTAAATTGATTTGGATAGAGGTGATGCTCAGTAGCAGAACATTTGCCTGGCATGTGTAAATGCACAGCCCCCAATACTGCAAAAAATAAATAAATAAATGTTAATTATATAATAGGTCACACAGTTATTTACAGCTGTTTACATAGTCATGGCCCATTGTGCAAACCAGTATAGATAACTACCATTTCTAACTATATGTTTCCTTACGTGTGATTTTATATCTGGGTAGTGCTTTTGTTTTTAGATAGTCTCTATGTAGCCCTGACTGACCTCAAACTTAAGCTCTTTCTGTCCCTGTCTCCTTGGTGCTGGGATTGTTGGAATGTGCCACCACATGGTGTGATGCTCCTTTACAAACAATGACACATGTGTGCATCCTTTAGATTTCTTCTCTCTGGCCACTCTTACACAGTGCTCAGAAGCCTTTTAGAACCTTGAAATCTAATGGCTGTGTTTCTAGTTATCTCCCCCATCCCTCAGTCCATCTACCTTCTGCAGCAGTGTTGGTTTGGAGGCAGAGTCTCACGTACTCTAGCCTGGACTTGGGTAGAACTCACTGCACCCTGGCTGGCCTTAAATGCAAAGCAGCTTTCTACTTCTGGTCCCCCCTAGGTGGTAGGATTCTAGGTGAGCCAACCTGCCTAGCATCCTCTCCAGCTTAGGGTTATTGTCTTCAATTGTTCAGTGATGGCCTGACTTGTGCAAAGCTTTAGGTCCAAGCCCTCAAGGGGGACAATAGTGTCTTGACACTTGTCTACATAGAGGAATTGCATCATTTTATGTCACACAACGTTAGTTCACTTAAAGCCTAAATTAAGCACTCTCCCATCCAAAATAACTTTTTTCTTTTTTGGTTTTTTTCGAGACAGGGTTTCTCTGTGTAGCTTTGCGCCTTTTCCTGGAACTCACTTGGTAGCCCAGGCTGGCCTCGAACTCACAGAGATCCGCCTGGCTCTGCCTCAAAATAACTTTTTTTTTAGCAGAAAGATATTTTTGTTTTCTTTCTTCCGTCTTGTTTTGTCATGATGTTGGTGGTCAGACCCAGACTGCTCTACAGAGCCAAATCCCTAGGCCAGTATTTATTTTCTGATACAAAAGAATTGTTAGCCTCATGCTGGTGTCATGTTACTTTGTTCTCAGCTTATGAAATGTTGTCTGATCCAGTGAAAAGACGGGCATTTAACAGTGTAGATCCTACTTTTGACAACTCGGTTCCTTCTAAAAGTGAAGCAAAGGACAATTTTTTTCAAGTGTTTTCTCCAGTGTTTGAAAGGAATTCCAGGTGAGTTAAAGCACCAATCCCCATTGGGATGCTCAAATGGCTCACCTTGTGTATTGCTCCAGGGTTGTACTGTCTTCTTGAGTAATAGCTTGTCATAAAATACATGCACAGACTCTCTTCCTTTCTTCTCTACTATACGGAGCCCTAATCACAAGCAGTCTGTCTGCCTTAATAGCTAGCCTGTGATGCTGATGTCTAGGCAACAGCACACACCTCTCTTTTGTCTCCCCTTTACCAGTGACCGCACCCATGTCAGTGTTAGCAGTCGAGGGAAGCTGTTAAACCGTGCTTTTTGATGTTGGGGGTGAAACCCTGGGTATGGTCACATGCTGCGCATGTGCTCCACACTGAGCTGCATCTGCAGCCCTAGATCCCTTTATTGGGCATCTTATTTTCATAAGGGTTCTCTGATGAAGGGTAAATTATTGAATCTTTAAGATTAATACATACTTTATGGCATTAACATGAGTCTTAAAATAGTATGCAGTATTAGTGGCTTTCTACGTTCTTGGTTCCATCTCCACTGGCACATTTTCTGGCCTATCTTAACTGCACATGGAGTCAGCCGGAGAGCATGAGCAACGCTTGAGATGCCCGTTCCTGGAGTACTCGGCTTTACTCTAACATGCTAATGCTCCCAGTGACTGCTCAATTTGTGACAGTGCTGTCTGATCCCCGCCACTCCTCCTGGAGGTGGTGTAGACGACTCTGTGTGTTGTTTAGTAGACTAGAACTGTGTAGCTCCTCATCTCCTGATCCTTTTCAGATGTAAAGGATGACGGGGGTGGAAATCCATCTGCATTGCTGGACCATATTGGCCTACAGTTTACTTCTATGCTGCATTTTTAAAGGACAGCAGTAAGTGAGCTTGGGAAGAGACCAGTTGCCCTTTTTCCTAGTCAGCATGCCTGGCAGCTGCCACATTACTGTTCTATTATTACTGTACTATGGAACTGGAGATAGTTGGATTGTGGCTCACCGTTTCCCAGCCTGTCCTCCCCTGCATTGCTTCACACACCACTCCTGAGAGTTGCACCTTTTAGTTGTAGGAGTTGGAAGGGATTAGTTAGTAAAAGCTGTTGTTTTTTAAAGAACTAAATGTAGGTTGTTCAAAATCTTTCATTTGAGTCAAATTTTTGTTTTAATATTTCAGATGGTCAAATAAAAAAAATGTTCCCAAACTTGGTGACATGAACTCCTCATTTGAAGATGTAGATGCATTTTATTCTTTCTGGTAAGCAAAGACACTGTCTATAGGACGTATCATCTTTTAAGGATGTGCATTAAGTCTGTTGATTCACATTTGAATAGCACAGCCTTTACTGAACAAATGAAATGCTCTGTGTCTTCTGTAGTTGCCTTTTATGACTTCGTTCAGTCTGTTTTCCATTAATATATCAGTGAGATCTAGATATCAAGTACTTGATTGCAGTAAAAATGAAAATTGAGCCGGGCAGTAGTGGCACACGCCTAAAGGCTGTCCCAGTACCTGGGAGGCAGAGACAAGCCGATCTGTAAGTTCAAGGCCAGCCTGGTCTACAGAGTGAGTTCAAGGACAGCTAGGACTACACAGAGAAACCCTGTCTCAAAAAAACAAAAAAAGAAAGAAGGAAAAAAAAAAAAAGAAAATTGAGAATTAACACACATATTAAACACATATTTATTGTACCATCTTTGGTGGTTTTTTGTTTTCTTTTGTTTTTGTTTAAATCGGGGCCTCACTATATAGCCTTGGCTGTCCTCAAACTCACAGAGATCCATCTCTCTTTGCCTCCCTAGTACTGTGATTAAAGGTGTGTACCATCATCCCTACCTTATTGAGCAGTCTCAAAAGCATTTGAGTTTGGGGACCAGGCCTGATGATTCATGCCTTTAATTTCTGAGGCATAGGCAGGCAGATCTCTGAATTTGAGGCTAATCAGGACTACAGAGTGAGACCTTGTGTCAGTGGGGAAAAAGTTGAGTTCTTGGTGTAGATAGTACTTTTTACTTCTAATTCACTAATTATTAGTAAACATAATATTTAGTGCATTTTATTTGTAGTATGTTTTTTAAGAATATGTGTGTGGGTGTTTTGCTGGCATTTATGTCTGTGCCCCTGGTGCCTGTGGAGGGTAGAAGAGCCACTAGGTGGATGCTAGGAATTGAACCAGGGTCCTTTTGGACAGCAGCCAGTGCTCTTAACTGCTGAGCCATCACTCCAGCCTCATGATATGTCTTTTCACTAACTGGCTAATAAATACAGAAATAAAGACACTTGAGAAAAAAGATCTAGTTTTGTCAGTTAGCTTTTACATTCAGATGACAAACTAGAAGTAAAACAACCATTAACTAGAGTCATCTTAAGACTTGACAGTAGTTAACACGAAGACAGGAGAAATCTCAAAAAACATTCTAGGAAAGTGAGAACTCTGAGACAGAAGAGTTGTAAGGAGCTGTTGACATTGAGGACTTGAGCATCATGTTTAATAGCAAAAGGGAGGCAAGTATCCATTTAGACAAGTGATCAGCTTACCACTAATTTTAAAAGTAATGTGTATCTAATGTAATTTTAAAAGAATTTGTTTTTCCAATTCTGTCTTGATTTCTTTTTTGTCTATATTAGGTATAATTTTGATTCTTGGAGAGAATTTTCTTATTTAGATGAAGAAGAAAAAGAAAAAGCAGAATGGTATGTATGTCAGTTCTTAATAAAGGAACACCGTGCACACACGGTGGTGCAGAATGTCAAATCCAAGGTCTCATGAACACTAGGTAGATGCTGTCACTGGGTCATACATCCAACCTTCTCTTTAACGGAAAAAGAAAGTGTATGTGCTAGAGATTAGTTTTAAGACGCTGTATAAGGTAGGCAAGTATTTTCCCCTTCGCTGCATCCCAGCCACTTGATATTTTGTTATTTTGTCATAGCCTAGGTGTGGCGCTCAGAGGACAACTTTATGGACTTAGTTCTCTCTGACCCTGGTCCTAAGGGTCAGATTTGTACGAGGCTTTTCTTTTGGGCCACCAACAAACTCCCAAATCATGACATGGAGACTTATTAGTTACGAATGCTTGGCCTAGATTAGACCTGTTTCTGGCTAGCTCTTTTAACCTGTTTCTCTTTATCTACCTTTTGCCTCGGGGCTTTTACTTTTCTTTCCTTCTGTATGTCTTACTTTCATTGTTTCCTATGGCTGGCGGCTGCCTGGCTTCTTGCCCTGTGCGTGTCCCTCTCCTTCTTATTCTCTTCTTTCTTTTTTTTGTTCTTTTCCTGAGCCTAGATTTCTCTTCCTATTCTCTCTGCCTGGCAGCCCCACCTATCCTTTCTCTGCTTAGCTATTGGCCGTTCAACTTTTTATTAGACCAGTCAGGTGCCTTAGGCAGGCAAGATGAAACAGATGCAACACATCTTTACATAATTAAACAAATGCAGCACAAACAAATGTAACATATCTTTACATAGTTGAGCATCTACAACACTAATTCCTATCCTCAGGCTTGAAGGCAAGCACTGTCACCATCTTGCCACTCTAACCTTTTACAAAATGTTTATTCTTTCACAATTTCATCTGTGTCTGGAATGTGTTTTGATCATTCATCCTCTTACCCCCTCTTTCTCTGGGGAAGGCTTCTTGCCACACGTGCTCCTTTTTCTTGTCTTCTTTTTTTGAATAACCCACTGAATTCAGTTAGGGTGGTTTGCATGTGCTTGGGTGTGGAATTATTTCCTGGGTCATGGGCAACTTACCAGTGGCTGTACCCTGAGGAAAAATTACTCCCCTTCCTCAACAACTGTCAACAGCTCCTCAGTTAGGGGTGGCCCCTCACGGCCTCCTTTATCCACAATGGAATGTTGACAGACGTAATCTTGTGCAGGAACCACAGTGTCTGTGCATTCATCGGTGGCCACAACATGTCCAGAAGACATTTCACAGCCCCCCCCCCCCCCCATCCTGCAGCTGCCACACTCTTCTTCCTGTTCTGTGACTGTCCCCAAACCTTGGGTGTCAGGGAGGGAGGGTCATGCTGTCGATGCTCAGCATGTTGACAAGTTAGGAGTCTACATCCACTTCCTGCTGTAAAAGAACCTTCAGACTAAGATGGAAAGTTGCACTGATCTATGGGTATAAATATAAAATATTCAGAAGGCAATCTGACAGCATTCCAGTTAGCAAAGCAGTAATAGTAGATTCCCCACTATGGCCTTCCCATCCATGAGCTTTTGACCAGGTTTACATTACCAGGCAAGAATTCTATCCTTTGGAGCAGACCTCAAATCCAACCATAAAGTGGGTGGTTGCCCATAACTGAGTCGTGACCACTTTTACACCAGTTGAGCACATTTTGGTAATTGGTTGGGTTTGTGTTTATTTTTACTTACTTACTTACTCATTTATTTATTTATTTTGAGGCAGGGTTTCTCTATGTAACAGTCTTGGCTGTCCTGAAACTCTTTGTAGACCAGGCTGGCTTCAAACTCATGAAATCTGCCTACCTCTGCCTCCCAAGTGCTGGGATTAAAGGTGTGCACCACCACCACCCAACCCTATTTTTATTTTATGTATATTTGTGAGTACCTGCATGTATGAATATATATACCACATGTATGCCTGGTGCCTCAAGAAGCCAGAAGAGAACATCACATTCCTGTGGAACTGGAGTTGCAGGCAGTTTTAAACTGCCCAGTGTGAGTGCTGTGCACCAAACCCAGGTCCTCTGCAAGATCAGCAAGTACTGTCAACCTCTGAGCCTTCTCCAGCCCTGAGTCATAATTTTAAAAATCCCTTCTCACGAGCTAGGGGGCCAAATCAGTATTAGGTTAGGATACATTTAAGAAATTATCAAGAAAAAATAATATCAGAATAGCTCAGCTCCATAAATTCTTCTCTTGGCTGCTGAAGCTAGTTTTGTTTATTTATTTATTTTTAATTAATGTGCTGAGAAAATCTTTTGAAATAAATATCAGGAAAAACAAAATTAATAGTAAGTACAGCCACCTTTTAAATAATAGGAATGAGGTGTCCTGGCTTCATCTCCTTAAACATTATCTACATATGAACTTAAAAATGTTGTGTTTTCCAGTCATCTGAGGCATTAGTTTGGTTTTAATGTTTTGTGACTTTCAGTCGTGATGAGAGGAGATGGATTGAGAAGCAGAACAGAGCAACAAGGGCACAGAGGAAAAAGGAGGAGATGAACAGGATCCGAACATTAGTTGGTGAGTAAGTATACTTAATGTTTGTTTGTTTGTTTGAAGCTCTTTAAATGTTAGACATTGAGAAGATTAACTTATTTTTGGGGGTAGATAATGCTTACAGTTGTGACCCAAGGATAAAAAAGTTTAAGGAAGAAGAAAAGGCCAAGAAGGAAGCAGAAAAGAAAGCAAAGGCAGAGGCCAGACGGAAGGAGCAGGAAGCCAAGGAAAAGGTAAGGCGGTGTGTGCTGCCTGCAGGTGGAAGAACCTAGAAACAGAATTGGGTGCCGCTGTGAGTGACTGACTTTAAAGGTTGGTTTGGTTTTTATTCATTTGTTCTGAGGTAGGGAAAGGTGTGTGCCACCATTCCCAACCTCTTTCAGACTTTTTGAGACAAGGTCTCCCTCTGCAGCCCAGGCATGAGCCACTTAAGCCCAGCTTGTAAGTGAGTCTTAACGAGATGGTTAGGTCTCTTATTAACAGATCCTTACTGTATGAAAAAACAAAATGTGTCACTTTAAAAAATCCTCCAAATTTCTTTTTATTTCTTTTTAAAAACTGTTTTGTTTTGTTTGATGCAGCCTTGGCTGGTCTGGAACTCACTGTGTAGACCAGGCTGGCCTGCAACTCAAGAGATCTGCCTGCCTCTGCCTCCTGAGTGCTGGGATTGGAGTTGTGCCCCACCACACCTAGCCCTCAGATTTGTTTTTATTTGTATGTGTGTCAGTGTCTGTGTTAGTATATACCACATGTGTGCCAGTGCCTGATGAAGGAGAAGGGGACATTGAACGCCCGGAACATGGAATTAAGGCAATTGGGTACTAGGAACCAAACTTGGGTTCTCTAGTGGGCTGTTAACTGCTGTGCCATCTCTCTAGCCCCTGGTTTATTTTTTTAATGTCAAATATTTTCTAATAAGTTGAATTTTATAATTTGTAGAATTTTGCCAGCTGTGCTTAACTTTAATTCATCACTAACTTGATGTCATCTTATTTCTCATTCATCAAAAGACTGAACTTTTAAATAAGATTATAAAGCATTTAGAAGCCCTGGTTTCTTTATGAAAATGATTTTATTTGCCTTTTTAAAGCAAAGACAAGCAGAATTGGAAGCTGCTCGGTTGGCTAAGGAGAAAGAAGAGGAGGAAGTTAGACAGCAAGCTTTGTTGGCAAAGAAGGAAAAGGATATCCAGAAAAAGGCCATTAAAAAGGAAAGGCAGAAACTTCGCAACTCATGTAAGGTATGCCAGCTTCTGGGGCTGCTACCCACGTGAGCACTGGGCTCCTGATGAAATGTAAGGTATTTCCTCTTCCACCACGTACAAACACCTGGACACATTTTATCTTGAAATGCAGATTTGGGGTTTTGCTGTTTTTATTTGGTTACTGTTTTTTGAGGCAGGGTCTTGTTTTTATTATATTTATTTTCTATGTGTATGTGTATATGTGTGGGTACACACAAGGGATGTCCATGTGTGTGGATCAGTCAGTTCTCTCCTGGACCATTCTAGTGCTAAGGATTGAACTTGGTTGTCAGGCTTGGGGCAAGTGCTTTAACTAGAGGGCTATTTCACCATTCTGACCTTGAGTTGTGTAGCTATGGGGCCCTAGGGAGGTAACCTCTATACCTTGGTTCTCATGTGCCTCATCTGTACCTGTGGCCAAGTAATGACCTAATCATGGAGCTAAGACAGTTAATGAGAAAACTCACAAGCAGTACTTGGCACATTCAGCAAGTTTTGGCTCAAATTCTGTAAGCCCATCTGCCACATCTCCTAAGGTCCAGCAACAAACTGAGGTACAATTTCACCAACGGTCACTCTGGGGATGAGTTTATCAAACTTCCTTACAGAGCACAGGTGAGAAGTTACTAGGGATGTGAGTGCTCCTCTCCTACAGACTACCCCTGGAAAGCCTTTACCCGTCAGGCATGAGGGCTTTGCCACAGCCACATAGATGGACAGATCATCCTGGACCTATTTACTCTAGTCCCTCCCTGAGGCTACATGCAGTTAAAGAAGAACTGCATATAGCAGGTGGTAGGGAGTGGATGGATACTCAGGTGAGAGTCTTGTGACCCTCCCACCCCTCCATGAAGAGATGTAAACAGTCAACAAGCCCAGCTGAGATAATCCTGAACTTCCTTAGATGGCAGTTAAATGGTGTGGAAGACAGTCAGTGCACAACAGCATGGAATGAGACTTTGATTAAAAAAAAACCCTTGAAAGGCCACTTAGGAACTAAGATGGTGAGTAGTCCTTAGAGAGTAACGTAGAGTAGAACTTCTGGTCCTTGGTACCCCTCTCATTGCCCTTTTCCAGTGTGAGTTGACTTCTTCGTTCATCAAATGACCAGATAGTACTGCTTGTAGACCAGGCAGTTAGAATTAATTCCTTGTTCTCAAGGAATCCACTGATAAGTGAGCAGGCATTCATACTTCCAGGTGAGTATCAAAAGTATGAAGACACCAGAAAGGTAGTA
Organism: Peromyscus californicus insignis; assembly: GCF_007827085.1. Taxonomy (NCBI): domain Eukaryota; kingdom Metazoa; phylum Chordata; class Mammalia; order Rodentia; family Cricetidae; genus Peromyscus; species Peromyscus californicus. Next base: position 2,556,018 of record NW_026294584.1, read on the forward strand.
ATGAAGGAAGGCATCCTGTTTCTAGTAGGACTTAGCCTGTGGAACTAGAGATAAGAGACAGAGACTGTTTAGAGAATGCTGACTAAGGAGGCTTAGAGAGGAGGAGCCAGATTTGTGGGGGTTTCAGATGTCTCACCAAAGGGTAGAAGTCTTAACCTGACTCAGCAGAAAGAGTAATTTTTACTCCTGTTACAGTCCAGGTCAGAAAATGTTCTGGCCTGGTCTAAGGTATAGACATGACAGGAATGGAAAAGGGTTGATGAAAGGAGAGAGATTTCTAAAGCGGAATAGGCTACTGTTTGTTGGCTCAGATTGTGTGATGCAGCTAACAGAGGAGCGGCCTTTACACTTGCCTTAGTTTCTTGCATACAGTGCTGGGAGAATGACTTACTGATGTGGAAGACAAAGGACTGAGGGAGAGCTGTGGCTCTGGTGTATGTCATGTTGAGCGCCTGGAACAGTGCACTGGAGCCTTGCATGCACAAGTGTAGAGTTTTGAGAGCAGGATCACTACAGACTCATTAAACATCTTGATAGCACTAGAAACCATCAAAGTAGATGAGATCACTCTTAGTTAGGGTTTCTATTGCTGTGAAGAGACACCATGACCATGGGAATTCCTATAAAGGAAAACATTTATTTGGGGTGGCTTGCTTATAGTTCAGAATAGTTTAGTCCATTGTCATAATGGTGGGACATGATGGCATGCAGGCAGATATGGTGCTAGAGATGGAGCTGAGAGTCCTACATCTTGATCTGCAGGCAACAGGAAGTGCACTGAGACATAGCATGACTTGAGCAAAGGAGACCTCAAAGCCCCCCCCCCCCCCCCCCACACACACATTGACACACTTCCTCCAACAAGGCCACACCTCCTAATAGTGCTATTCCCTATGAACTTATGGGGGCCAGTTACATTCAGATGGCCACAGCCGAGGAAAGCATGGAATATGGGGGTGGGGGAACACCCTAGAAAGCAGTAGTACTTAAGGTGCTAGACTGATCAAAGATAAGCCTGGGGAATGACCTGACAGAGAAATGTTAGTGGTGCTTGGGGAAGCCCGTGTCCCCAGTAAAAGCAGCCTTGGGACTTCAGTGAGAAACAAAGCCCATGGGTTAAAAAAAAGCAGGAAAACCCCATCCAATGACTGAAGGAACTGGATGCAGAGATCCACTGGCAGGCCCTGGGTGGAGCTCCGGGAGCCCAATTGGCGAGAAAGAGGAGGGTTTATATGAGCGAGAATTGTTGAGACCAAGGTTGGATAAAGCACAGGGACAAATAGCCAAACGAATGGAAACACATGAACTATGAACCATGTGAACTATGGCTGAGGGGCCCCCAACTGGATCAGGCCCTCTGAATGGGTGAGACAGTTGATTGGCTTGATCTGTTTGGGAGGCATCCAGGCAGTGGGACCGGGTCCTGTGCTCATTGCATGAGTTGGCTGTTTGAAACCTGGGGCTTACGCAGGGACGCTTGGCTCAGCCTGGGAGGAGGGGACTAGACCTACCTGGACTGAGTCTACCAGGTTGATCTCAATCCTTGGGGGAGGCTTTGCCCTGGAGGAGATGGTAATGGGGGGTGGGCTGGGGGGAAGGGAAGGGAAGGGGGAGGGGGGAGAGAACAAGGGAATCCGTGGTTGATATGTAGAATTAAATTATATTGTAAAATAAAATTAAATTAAATTTTAAAAAAAGCAAAAAAAAAAAAAAAAGCAGGAAGTGAGAAATTGAAGACATGACTGTTAGTAGCAACTTATTTACCTGGGAAGGGTTTTCCAGGTAATTCTTTATACACTCACATACATTAATCTGTTCCATTATGAGTGTGATCTTCAGTTAATCAGACTTTTTGCTAATAGCTTCTGTTATTTAGCATACTATATTAGAACCCCATTTTAAAATTTTGTATTTAAGTTTTCCAGTAGATTTTCCCATTCAGCACATTAGATAACCAGGCAGCAGAAAGCTGGGAGCGGGGAGTGTGGGAGACCAGCTCCCACATTTATTTACACCATGGATTCTTGAGGTCCTGATGGATAAGAGACTTAGATAGAAATATAGAGGAGAGAGACAGGTTGAAACACAGGATAGAGCCTTTTGTGGGCCCGGATCCTTATCCACTGGCCCCTTTTGTTTCTAATAAAGGGCTTTTAAAGGAACGCCAAGGGGTGAGGCAAAAGACCTCCCCCTAGCACAGCCAAGTGCAGACCATCCCAGACACCTGGTGACCATGCATGCGGTCAAGCCATCCCCTAATGCAGCCCTGGTGTATAAAGCAAGCTCAGATCTCACTAGGAAGCTTTTGTGGGCTCCCACAGGGGAGGACCGTCTGTTTCCTGATCCTGAAATTTTACTCCATCCATGGGTATTCTGCACTATCTCTGCTGATCTGTCCCTACTCATAGTTGGTATAATGCCTTATGTTGCTAGCTGGTGAGGGAGAACTGAGAATACAGCTGATGACGGACAAAGACTGTCCGTTCAAGTCCACAGCCAACCTCTTGGGAGCTTATGCTTTGTGCTAGAGCTGATAATGTATTAGGGTGTTTTTAACATCGGTAGATGTAAGGTGGACGCATTTGCATTTGTACTTCTAGAGCTGGAATCACTTTTCAGACAGTGAGGCAGACCGCGTGAAAATGATGGAAGAAGTGGAAAAACTTTGTGATCGCCTTGAACTAACAAGGTATGTCTGAGGAACTGCTACTGGAGTCTTCTTGTAGGTTCCAGATAAATTTCATCCACCCCTTACCCCCAACTCACTGTGTGTGTGTGTGTGTGTGTGTGTGTGTGTGTGTGTGTGTGTGTGAGAGAGAGAGAGAGAGAGAGAGAGAGAGAGTGTTTGTATGTGCCAGGATACACATGGATAAAGGTTATGCCATGGAGCTACACCCAGCACTCACTTTTTTCTGTAGCTTACAGTGCTTGAATGAAATACTGACATCATCTACAAGAGAAGTAGGAAAAGCTGCACTTGAAAAACAGGTAACAGGACGTATCACTTCTGCTCATATTTCCTGGGCCACCACCGCCCGACCGAATTTTAAATGTTAACATGATCAGTTTCCATTCACATGAGATCTTTCAGTTAGCAGAAGGTTCAATGTTGCACTAATTATCTGGTGTTAGTCAACAGGATGCATAGACAGATAAAAAGCAACTGTAATTTTTCTGTAAGAAAGGCAGGAATCAGGAAAATGTTTCAAATTTAGAATTATGGAGACTTGATGACTGTTCTGAGGGATTGAAGAGGAGGCATAAGTGACAGGTGACCCCGAGGCAGCAGCCTTCTGGAGCTTCAAGTCACATAAAGGCTTTGTTTGTGCATATTTAGGGTTAAAGTAGGAAGAACATTGTAAAGGATGGAGCTCCAAGTAAGACAGACCACTTCCTGTATGAGCTTAAGAGATTTGAGGTGGCCTTGTATGTGAATAACACAGACCAGTCAGCTTGCCAGTGAGTCCAAGGGCAGTTTAAGCTGTGGTGGTTTTTCATTCCTTGACCTGTGCAGCTTGGAAGGTGGAGTGAGGAAGGCCAGGTGAAAAGCCGATGCTTGCCTTGGGGTTTCACCTATGGAGTGTAGGGTGGGAATGAGATTGGCATTGAGGACCACAATGCCTCAGTCAGAAAGGGTGAGGTCACAAAATGCTCTTGAAGACTCTGACCTACCTGTATTTACGCAGATAGAAGAAGTAAATGAGCAGATGAGGAAAGAGAAGGAGGAAGCTGACGCTCGGGTGCGGCAAGCATGTAAGAATGCAGAGAAGTCAACCGGTGGAAGTGGGAGTGGCAGTAAAAACTGGTCAGAAGATGATCTGCAGTTATTAATTAAAGCTGTCAACCTCTTTCCTGCTGGGACAAACTCAAGGTACTTGCTTCGTGAAAATTTTCGGTGTACAGGGCTTTGGAGATAATAGTGCAGTCCAAGAAGCAGCTTCATCAGAAATGCGTAGAGATGAGCTGAGTGTAGAAAGATGCCCTTTCAGTCAGTTCTGTCTCCGTAGCAAATGTGAGAACCAGAGGTGCTGCTCATTGTTCCACCGTTTCCCAGGGCTTTAACTGCTCCATGGCCTCTTCCATCATGGCTCGGAGTAGGGGCTACAGTGTGTATCTTGTAGTTTCCCCTTGGCAGTCTAACTCTTTCTTTTTACCTTAAACCAGAGCTTATTTCAAAGTCTGGGATTCAATTCCAGCCTTAGAGCTGCAGACTGCCTCATTCCATATGAGGAAACTGAGTCTCTAGAGTGAGCTCCCCTTTTCAAGAGTGTGCTAACGCTGCAGTGCAAGTGTGCTGTTTGTACGGGGCTTTATTTCCAAACAAGATTACAGATGCTTGATGTGAACCTATTAAGAAAATCCAGACAGTGGTAACTGATAGCATCATTAAACTAATTTAGAGCTCCTTCTGTAGATTTTAAAACTATAGAACTAACCTTTACACTAAAAATGTAATAGTTCTTGTTTTTCCTTATTAAACTTTTATACTGGTTTCTCTAGATGGGAAGTTATTGCTAATTATATGAATATACATTCTTCTTCTGGCATCAAAAGAACTGCCAAAGATGTTATTGGAAAGGCTAAAAGCCTCCAAAAACTTGGTAAGTTAGTTTTGAGAAATCAGTTTGTTACCTTGGATACATTTTTTAAAGTAATAATCAAAGATTAGATTGATCTGTTAATGTAGTTTTTTGTTTTGTTTTTCCATTTCTCAGACCCTCATCAAAAAGATGACATTAACAAAAAGGCTTTTGATAAGTTTAAAAAAGAACATGGAGTGGCCCCTCAGGCTGAGAGTGCAGCACCATCAGAACGATTTGAAGGTAAAGTGTGTTTCTCTAAGTAGAGAAAGCTGGTCATGATTCTAGGCCACCCCAAAGTATGTAAGGCCTGGGATCTGGTCTAGAACGACTGGAAAGTGACATTCAACAGTCTGAGAGGGATAAAGCAAATGCTTCTAATGCAGTAACATGTTAACTACCCATTGATTGGGAATAGCAGCTCTTCAGGGGTTCCGTTAACGAGTTACAGGAAATTATTGGGACATATGAACAAGTAAACTTATATCTATAAATCAAAGCGTATTTCCTGGCTTTGAAGGATGTACGGTAGGGCTAGCAAGATAGCCCAGTCAGATGTCAAGCCTTCAACCTGTGTTCATGCCTGAGGACCCACATGGAGGAAGGAGACCTCTGTATGTATGTTGTGGCACACAGTGCAAACACACAAATAAATAAATGTAGTTAATTTTTTTGAAAATTTAAATTTGTGAGAAAATGTCTTTTTTAAAGAAAAACATACACAGGTTATTGTGTCTATAACAATCTCAGATGGTTCAGAACAATGAATGTCTCTGTATAGAAAGGGAATAAGCAAATACTATAAAATGTTCAGATTTGGGAAATCTAGAGTATACAAGGATTCTTTCCTGAAAGTACTTCAAAATACAAAGTTTAAAATGGTTACATAGCTGTTACCTTTTGGATGCTCTAGTTAATTGGATAACTCTGAACTATTACTTTCCAAACCACACCACCACTCTGCCAGACAATCATTTTTCCTTAATTGTCAATGTTTGAAAGTTTTCTCTGTAAAAAATGGTTTCACTTAATGTGTTTGTGAGCTACCAATCCTCAAGCTAATTTTTCTCAGCACGCTTTCCAGAACATGGTCCCAAATGGTCTTGGATTAGCTGTTCTTTGGCTTATCCTCAGATGAAAGTCATCCACTGGGGTGTCTTGCAGCGCTGGCCATCAGGTGCAGGCATTCACTGCCTGGGCTGGGCAGGCACCGCGTCACTGACTTAGCCGCAGCCCTGGCACAGCTTTTTGAACTACAGTTTGAACAGTGATTCTCATAGGAATCTTAGAACATTGCTGTGCTTTATTTTTGTCTTGTGAAAACAACTGGAGAACAGAAAATAATGCATGTCTCTTCCCTCTGTGCCATCACCCCGTCTGCGCCGTCACCCCGTCTGCGCCGTCACCCCGTCTGCGCCGTCACCCCGTCTGTCACCCCAACTGTGTCACCCCAACTGTGCCGTCACCCCGTCCGTGCCGTCACCCCGTCCGTGTCCCAAGGAACTGACTCAGACCTATGTTATGTTGCAAAGTAGCGTTGACCTCTAAGCACTTCCGGAACTCACCCAAGTGACTTAATTCACGGTGCCTCACATCAAGATGCAGGGTCTGTCGTGTTTGGAGCAGGTGTTATTTCTTAATTGAGAACTTGGGTGCTTCCTGCGTTTTCACTGTGATGATCAACTGTTAGTGACCATCTGACTTCTGACACTCTTTTCCCCTGCAGAAGAAGGGTGCTAATACCTAGCATCCTTCCCCTCCAACACATCTGTTAGCTCTTTAGTCAAATCCAAAGGTTTATCTGAAAAACTAAATTAGTGGTTATTGGAGGTAATCAGCACTAGTTCTATTTAAGAGGTTAGCAGTTGCGTGAGACCACAGAACCCTAACACTGACCTAAGGTGAGCTTGCCTTTGTGTCAGGAAAGCTTGGATAGTTGGCTTAGTTTCCATGAGTAATTCCTTCCAGTGTGTAATAAAATGTTTTCCAGGTTCTGTTCAGCAAAAAAGGGTTTACATTTGTGATGCAGCTCTTCCTGGTCCTATAAGGACAATCAAAAAAAAAATATATATATATATAATATATATATATTATATATATATTATATATATTATATATAAAACCTTTAGAAATGTGTTCAAATTACACATCTTGTATTGGGGCACTGAGAAGATGCTCCAGGATCATTTTCTACTATTCAGGCTGTGAATTTTAAAACAGTTTTTTGTCTTAAACAGGTCCCTGCACAGATTTCACCCCTTGGACCACAGAAGAGCAGAAACTATTAGAACAAGCTTTGAAAACGTACCCAGTCAATACTCCTGAAAGGTGGGAAAAGATAGCTGAAGCAGTTCCTGGCAGGACGAAGAAGGACTGCATGAGACGATACAAGGTTGTGGGCATTAGTAGACTGCTGTCATGGAAATGTCAATTGAGTTAGCGTTCTGATTTGTCTACTAATTGAGTGATAACAGTGCTGACTTTAGTATCATAGTAGTTGGGGGGCCAAAATTATTAGAGAAATAAGACCAACCTATCCCTGGCAGTTGGTGAACTCAGCAGCTATGGTGCTTGTCTGTCGGTCTGGGGGACAAGATCTCATTGTGTAGCCTAGGATGGCCTTAGCCTTACTCTCCTGAGCACTGTAATTATAGGAGTGTGCCTCCACATCACTCAGGTACAGTACTGTGTTCAAGTGACAGAGTCCTGATTCAACAACCTTATTTCCTCCTAGGAACTCGTCGAGATGGTAAAAGCCAAGAAAGCTGCTCAGGAGCAGGTGCTGAATGCAAGCAGAGCCAGGAAATGACACAGGAAATGTTAACTGTGTGCACTTTTGTAATAAAACGGAAATACTGTACACATGTTCCCTTGGAATACAGTCATCATTTAAGTGTGCTGCTCCCAACACAGTTCAACCACTAAAAGCATAGAACTACTAAAAGTATAGAACAGACTATGGCAGAATTTCCAAATACATTTTTATTTTTATTTTTATTTTTTTTGGTTTTTTTTTTTTTTTTGAGACAGGGTTTCTCTGTGTAGCTTTGCGCCTTTTCCTGGAACTCACTTGGTAGCCCAGGCTGGCCTTGAACTCACAGAGATCCGCCTGGCTCTGCCTCCCGAGTGCTGGGATTAAAGGCGTGCGCCACCATCGCCCGGCCCAAATACATTTTTATTTATTTCATTTGAAGACTGACAGCTTTTTAAAACTCCAAGATCTCTAGTTTTATAAATAGGTATATGTGCAGAATATTTGATCACAAAAATTAGTCACGAGTCCAGCGCATGTTACTACAAATCTGGTTAAAATCTGGTAACCGCTCAATAGGACCTGTGGATACAAAAGAAGACAGTGAGAACAGAGTTCCAAGTCCTTAGCCAAGTGTGTACACAAGGAGAAGAGCCAGTCTTACCGAGGGCAGCAATAGCTGGGCTTTTGTCATAAATGTACTTGGTACATACTTCTCGAACCATCTCCGCATTCACAGCCTGAGACAGGGATGACACTATCGTTAGAACTTTTGTAGTGAAGACAGATTCTACATACGTGACTTTTCTAAACTGAATCAAGAGTTAGGTAACCTCAGCCTTTGTAACTGACCCTTTCACCCAAAACCAAAGGATTACTTACATCAATTCTTGCTTCAAGCTCAGGGATGGGAATTCTCCTATTATAGCATAGCATCTGCCTACCAATGTCTTCACAAATTGGAGTTGAGCCTGTTTAGAGAAGGAAGTCTAAGTACCCAGATAGACATCGGCCATGAAGACAAAGTCTAAGTCGGGCCTGACCGCCGAGCACCTCCCAGCCTGTCTTCTAAAGGCTTACCATCAAGCTGCAGCAACATGTTTGTTTTCAGAAGATTTCTTGCTCGTGCTACTTCACTCTCAGTAACACTTGTACAGAGTCGCATCCTAAAACACATTTGGAAATGGCCATAAGTACCTGGAAAATGTTATTAGATCTAACTTAATGACCTAGAGAGCAAGATGGTGTATTCGAGCCGGGCGGTGGTGGCGCACGCCTTTAATCCCAGCACTCGGGAGGCAGAGGCAGGTGGATCTCTGTGAGTTCGAGGCCAGCCTGGACTACCAAGTGAGTTCCAGGAAAGGCGCAAAGCTACACAGAGAAACCCTGTCTTGAAAAACCAAAAAAAAAAAAAAAAAAAAAAAAAAAAGATGGTGTATTCGATATATTATACCACAACATACGAAGGATTACATTTCAATTCAGTAAAAAGCTTAAATTACTAATACTAAAACCAAAGCTAAAATACTAGTTATTTTTCCAAGTACCATTAACATCTCAAAAATTCTAACTTTGTCTAATTGCTAATTAGCAGACACAGTAATACAATGTAAAAACAGAATGACCACATTGTGAGAACAGTCATCTTGAGGCCTCACAAATACCCCTCTGTGAAGTTAAGATACATCAACTAAGGGAGAGAAAGGTCAATGGTCACCCTTGGTTTCTCAAGACAACCAGCTGAGTCTGACAGCCCAGTAGTTAAGAGTCAAATACATGCCAGTTCACTAAAGTTAGAGATTTAAGGCCCTTAATAATGAAGGAAACATTTCTAGGAAGCACTGCACATTTTTCTGCCTTGGCTTACTGACTAACCCTTTTGGTCAGAGGTTCTCAACCTGTGGATCACATACCAGATATTTACATTATGATTCATAACTAGCAAAATTAGTTACAAAGTAGCAATGAAAAAAATGTTATGACTGGGCTCAGCACAACATGAGGAACTGTAGTAAAGGGTCGCAGTGTTAGGGAGGGTGAGAACCACTGCTCTAGGTGATGCTAAGTTCACATTCACTTTCCTAACCTGCCTTTTTTGGGGGGGAAGTACTAGGGGTTCAAACCAATGTTCTGGGCATGCTAAGCAAGAGGTCTACCACTGAGCTACGTTTCCACCCCTCATGCTTTTTAGAGATGTTTTCTGAATTTCTAGTTGACTTATATTTTCGAGTATAATCAGCTTCAAATGTGGTTTCAAAGAAATATCTGTTCTTAAAACCATTACAACCACGACTTTAAAAACTAAAGGTAACACTGCTGGTAACCAGTAGCTGTGTCAGAGGAACAGCATGTGGCAACTGAAGTTCAGGTGTGAGCCCACCAGAAGAAAAGTTCTGATGGGTAGGTCTCGCTTAAGCAAGGCTTGGGAGAATACAGCCTCCAGAATGTATTTTGCTTCTGTTGTGTCCCTGCATGCTTGCTGCTACAATGTATATGGTGTGGGGAGTCCTCCACTGCCTGCATTGTAGTGTGTCTATCTCAAGATTACATCTTGATCTACTGTGCATTTAACTCTGGGGATTGTCAGAAAGATGATTTCTCCTTAAGCTGTATTGTCTGTTGACACAGTTTTGATGAATAAAAATATACTAGGATATGTTTCATAACTAAGGCCTATTGTTCCACGAGGACTGTGAGACACTTAGGATCACAGCTCAGGCTGACATAGGAAAATAGTTGAATTTCTCCTGCTGCCAAGATTATTAGCTGATATAAAGCTTCAAAGAGCTTTAGATTAGACCAGATGCCTTGCTAATGGCTTTTGTTTTGTTTTGTTTTTTTTGGGGGGGGGGCAGGGAGGTTTCGAGACAGGGTTTCTCTGTGTAGCTTTGCGCCTTTCCTGAAACTTGCTTTGTAGACCAGGCTGGCCTCGAACTCACCAAGATCCGCCTGGCTCTGCCTCCTGAGTGCTGGGATTAAAGGCCTGCGCCACTACCACCGGCTGTTAATGGTTTTTTAGATAAATGTTTCCAACTTTTATTTCACAAGGACACGCACATGGCTGTACTGTCCGGCTAGGTCATAAATACAAAAACAGCCCAATTATTGCTAGCTGGCAAATGATTAAGTCCTTGCACCCATTCCTTACTTCAGTTTGAGAAAATAAATTCTGACTAGTCAAGGCTACAGAAAATTATCTGACTCTGTAGCTCCTAATGAGGGCTGCAGGTGTTCTTGGATAATTGGAAGGTATACACAGGACAGAAAATACACTCTAAGTTTTAGGCATTTTGGTGATTAGTTTTGTGGACAGTGCCCAGCTGAGCAGATATTACAAGATATACAGTACCTAGCTATAAGAGATTCTGTGAGAGGATTTAAGTGGTGGAGAGGAAGGGAACAATGGAGCAACAAGAGAGAACAAGATGAGAGAATAAAGAAATGAAACCATCAAGAGAGTGAGATGATTTTTCCCTAACTAAAAAAGTCTTAAGTTTTGCTACTCTGTGGACTTTCCTTGGAGCCCTGTCTGCAGCCTGGAAGCTGGTTCTTCTTGGGCTGTGATGTACCACCATTAGGAAACTGGCCTAAAATAATAAATTCTGGTAAAACTAAAGTTGTTTTCTCACCATTCTTTTTGCACAACATGCAGCATGTCAGCAACCGTGGCTTGTTCACAAACCATATAGAGCCCCCATAATCCTGTGTCTGTGTAGGAAGTGTTGAAGGACTGGAAGCTGTGGCAGAGACTGCCATGACAAGTGAGCTGAGCCAGCTTGCTAGATAAATTCTGTAAAGGAAACAATCCAACTTGGTTTGTAAACTGGGCACATGGATCCAAGTCCCCACAAAGAAATGAGTTCTGTGGCTGTTAGTGAGTGCTAACCCTACTTGGTTAACAGTTTGGGGGTTGTTTTTAGAGACAAGGTCTCATTATATAGCCCTGGCTGGCTTAGAACACACTGTGTAGATCAGGTTAGCCTCAAGCTTAGAGACCCACCAGTGTTTTTCTCCTGAGTGCTGGGATTAAAGGCATGTACCACTGTTCTGCTCAAGGTGCCAGTTTCATCCAGCAACACCTCAACAATAGCTTTGCAATTTCAAGGAAGTATTACACTTATCTGGCTCAATCTAGACTATAAAAACAATGAGTTCTTGCAACTGGTTTAAAAGCTGCACTATTCATAAGAATTCAGTTCTGTTCCTGGGCCATGTGAGGCTCAGATTACACATACTGAAGTGATACTGTACTGAAATCTAAGATATTCACATGAAATGTATTTTGGATCTTTTAAACAAATCTATATACTGTATTTTGAAATTTAAATTTTTTTTAGAAAAGTTGTAAAAATAGTACAAAGATGCCTGTCGCTTCTACCTCTTTAACAACTTTTTTACCATGCCTGCTTTCTTTAGACATGTTGATCCTTGTTTTGTCGGTGATTGAACCTAGGGCTCAGGCATGTGAGGCAAAGCACACCACTAAACTACAAGCTAAACCTTATAAACTCTCAACAATTTCAGGGTTAGCTATAGATTTCTTTGCCTCTATATTCGCCAGTGTGTACTAGTGAAAGTAGAGTTCCCCAGAAAGTTAGGACATTAACATTGACATGGATGTATTAACGACTATGGTTACCACAGTACCAAATACCTACTACTATAACAGTAAAAATGAACTACTCTCCCCTTATTTCGTCAACTGTCCCACTAACAAACAGTATGACAAGACTTTTTTTTCCTGGCTTAGGTGCAATCCAAGATGAGTTAATATTTAAGTCAAAGTCATGGTACTAGTAACCTATTTTTGCCATTTCAAAAATGGGCAGTCTTAGAAGGAATTTACATTTAGAAAAACATGACAATCTTCCATTTATCATGAAAAGTTACTTCAAAAGTCACTTACCATTCCTCCTCCAAAAGAGCGGTCCCAGTTGCCAATCAGTGTGTTTGCAACCATGAGACAGATTGTGTCTGGATGTGCCCAACCAACTGCTTCAACAGCTATTGCAAGGTGTGCCAAAGGCATCTTGTCATCCCTCACTCGAATCTAGGTAAGAATAAACAAAATAACTTGTGGAATATTACTTTATGTAAAGATGTGTTACATTTGTTTATGTTGGATTTCTTTAACGATGTAAAGGTGTGTTGCTTTGCTTGCCTAAGGCTCCTGATTAGTCTAATAAAAAGCTAAATGGCCAATAGCTAGGCAGTAGAGAGATAGGCAGTGCTGGCGAGCAGAGAGAATAAGTAGGAAGGAATCTAGGCTCAAGAGAAGAGAACAAGGGAGAAAGGAGGAGACACTTGGGGCTGGCCAGTTAGCCAGGCAGCCGCCAACCAGACATAGAAGAAGCAGTGAAAGCAGGACATACAGAATGAGAGAAAGGTAAAAAGCCTGAGGGTAAAACATAGATGAAGAGAAACAGGTTAAATTAAGTTATAAGAGCTAGTGGGACAAGCGTAAGATAAGGCTGGGCATTCATAACTAATACTGTAAGTCTCTGTGTCTTTATTTGGGAGCTGGTTGGCGGCTCAGAAAGCCTGCTACAGATAACTAGTTAAATAAAGTTTAACTATTTAAGTTATAGAATAGTTTCTTTCACCAGAACATTTCATTTGAAATACTACCTGGTCAAAAGGAGTTGCCTTATTTCACTAATATTTTATATCTACTAATATGATTTTTAATTCAATTTAAATCAGCACTAATGGTACAAATCTGTAAGTGCCAACCAACATCAGACCTCTTTCCACATACTACTATGAACATCATAATGTGGCAAACTAGGCTTGAGGCATAACACTGTAGCTAATAAGTAGATCCTCTGCAAGTTCTGGCTCTAATAGCAATCTCCATAACTGTACTTGTGGGGCAGAAATGAAGCCAAGAACACACCCAATGCAAAAGTCAAAATTCAATCTTTTTTATTACAAGGTTGCATTTATACCCCGGCACAGGTAAATATGCACTGTGCAAAAGAAAAACACAAAATGAGTAAGTGTACACATTACTCTTAGACCCCACCTCCTCAGGAAAGAAAAGCAAGTCACTAATATGGAACAGGAAGATAATCTAATGAGCCCATCCTTTTCCCTTCCTGTATTTCAATTTACACTTTTTCCTACTAGAAATACACACATTAAAAAAAAGTTTACATTTTATTTGGTGTGTGTGTGGGGGGGGATGGGCGGTATGTTGAGGTCAGAAGATAATCCATGGGAATCTGTTCTCTCTTTCTACCATGTGAGTCCTAAGGATTGAACTCAGGATCAAACTTAGGTTACCAGCTTGGCAGCCAGCACCTTTGAGCTAACTCTCCAGCCTGAAACAGATTTTATACACTCCTTTTTTTTTTTAAGATTTTTAATCTGTGTGTGTGTGTGTGTGTGTGTGTGTGTGTGTGTGTGTGTGTGTGTGTGTGTATGTTTTGGAGGCCACAGAGACCAAAAGAGGGTGTCAGCTTCCCTGGAACTGAAGTTACAGGTGGCTGTGAGCTGCACAATAAGGTAGTAGGAACCCAACTATGGTCCTCTGCAAGGGCAGCAAGCATGTTCAAACTGCTGAGCCACGTCTCCAGGCCCTATATCCTCACTAAGTATAATGTAAGACTTCTACAGGCCAAATTCTAAGTAAGAGCTTGCCCTACCTCACTTCCAGTGAATGTGCAGGGAGGCAGGGCTGGTACTTCTCCTTTGTGTGTGCACAAAGAGTCACCAAAATGAAACTTTGCGAGCTCAAGCAGTTCGTCATGGCAAACACCTAAATTGAAGGAAAATATTTTCTTACATTATCTAACAGCAATACAATCAAGATAGTCAACTGCCAGCAGTATGCTTTACAGTAAGGTTGACACAGAAGAATGTGAAGTACATTACACATGAAGAACTTGCATTCATTGAGCCATTTAAAGTGACCACTTTCCTTAGTTTGTAAGACCTGGGCTGCAAAGCTTTCCCTGAGCAGCTGGTGTTCACCAACATACACATGTACTCAGAGATAAAGGTAAGAAAACAGTCTGAAAACCCCACTTTCTTCTTCATTTTTTTTGTTCTGCTAGAATTTTTTTATTGGTCTCTGTGAGTTTTCTAGGCATTACAACTTCATATAAGTTTCCAGGAGTACAAATCTCTGGGCAAAGAACACCAAGCCAGTTCAAGAGAGTGAGAAATTGTAATTTTCATCACATTTTTAAAAATTTCAACTCTCAACCCAATTTCTATAGAAAGTCATGTTAAGTTATAAAAGTTCAGTGTGCACTCTAGTAGAACGTCCATTTCGTAAGTTTCCTTTAAGTAGGCAGGAACAGAAGAGTTGGATATATAGATGTGCTTCATTCTCCGAGTTCTGCTGCCAGAACTCTGGAACCAAAATCAATTCTGAATTTTGAACACATTCCTATTTTCCCATGTGTTCATGGCTTGACATCCAAACCTCAGAGGAATCAGTTACTATAAGGAATTCCTTATTATCCCAAAATGGCTCCCAAACATGGCCAGTCAGTAAAGTCCTAGAACACAAGCATCAGCTTAAAATTCTAGACATTGTGATTATGTATTTGAGACAAACCTGGCTATACAGCCCAGGCTGGCCTTGATCTTGTAATCCTCCTGCCTCAGCTTCTAGAATGCTGGAATTCTAAGTATGTGCCACATACCTAGGCATATGCAAAGGCTTTAAAAATATCACCATTAAAATTTATTTAAATGGGGGCTGGAGAGATGGCTCAGAGAATAAGAGCACTGGCTGCTCTTCCAGAGAACCCACATGACGGCTCACAAGCATCTGGAACTCCAGATCCAGGCGATCCAATGCCTTCTTCTGACCTCTGCAGGCATTAGGTACATGCACATATGCAAGCAAAACACACACATAAAAACATTTTTTTAATTATTTATTTTTATTTTATGTGCATTGGTGTTTTGCCTGCATATGTTTCTGTGTGAGGATGTCAGGACCCTTGGAACTGGAGTTACAGACAGTTGTAAGCTGCCATGTGGGTGCTGAGAATTGAATCTGAGTCTTCTGTAAGAGCAGTCAGTGCTCTTAACCACTGAGCCATCTCTCCCGCCCCCATAAAAACTAATTAAAAAAATGTCATTCTCTAAATGAAAACTTATTAACACAGCTTATACCCAGTATCCAAATAAATCTGTGATGTAGCCAAGCAGTGATGTACATATCTTTAATTCCAGCACTTTGAAGGCAGAGGCAGGCCGATCTTTGAGTTCGAGGCCAGCCTGGTCTACAGAGTGAAACCCTATCTCAAAAACCAAAACAAACAAACAAAAAACAGTGATGTAAAACATGACAGTAAGAGAGTACAGTTTTTTGAATTGCCATGTAAGAAAGTCACCTTGGATATCAACCCAGAGGGTAAGAACACAAAATCATGGCAGGACAAGGATGCCAGAGAACAGTGAGAAACCATGAAACATCGTCCTCACACCTGACCATCTCGCCCATCTTTTTTTTGCCTTTAGAACTGGTGACTGTCTTGGTTAAACAAGCCAGATGTGCAGCTCCTACTCTAACAGCTCCATCTAAAAGGCAAGGGACCTATAATTGTTTTTGAGGAAACAGAGGAAAACATGTATTTGGTATATTACAGCTGTTCTTTCTGATGATTAAGGACTAAATAGAAGCTGAGACAAGAAATCAGAAAAGATCAAGAGAGGCTTAAACTGGCCGATTGCATTTAAAACACCAACATTTATAAGCTACAACATTTATAAATCATCAGGCATGGTGAATTCAGCTGTACCAGCACTCAGAAGAGACTGAGGCAGGAGGATGGCTTCAAGTGCATGGCCAACTTGGGCAACATTGCAAGTCTGTTTCAAAACAACAAGAAATATATAACTTAATAAGACAAAATGCTAACAATCTAGGACACATCATTAACTTTAGGATCTTCCAACTTCAGCAATGTCCAAATGAACCTATGAACCAAATAAAATTTGTATCCATATGCTGTTAATAAAGCCCCAACTAACCAGGGCAGGTCCTAGCACCTAAGCCCTGTCCATGCCAGCCATTTTAGAAACAATGTGCATACAATGACTGAGGGCAGGTACCCAACCTCACCTTTATCTCCAGTACCCACACATATAACTCAAAAGTCGATTAGATCAACTCATTTTAATTTGTAGTATTTCCTAAAAAGAGAAAAGTTAAATTCACACAAACACACAAAATTAATGTCTTCAATGTACTCTAATATTGAAAAAGGGTAAATCAATTAAAATGATTGCACCCCCAAATTCAGACTGCCAGGAAATCTAGCAGAATCTCAAGTGAACTGTCTTAAATTTACAGACTTCACATGTCCCTAAGGAAATCTGATGCCACCCACATGTTTTGATTCACATTACACATTCTCATGACTCCTCTTGCAGGACTAGTTGGTTTACTGAGTGAATGACTAAGCACATGAATAGATACATCCCTTCCAGGTTTGACCAAGGATGAAGCTATTTCTCAACTAAAAAATCTCAAGACTCTAATTATACAACACTGTCTTCCAAGTTAACTGTCTCCCATTTCATTCATTAGCCTTTGTCTTCTAAGAAAATTCCACTGTGTATGTACACTCAGGTACTGAATGGATCATTAAGCTTTCTGTAAATGAAACCTACTACAAAGAAAATAGAGGGAGTCTGGTCCAGTGCTCCTCATTTTCCTAATACAAACACTTTCAGGATGTGTGTGTCCCACAAGGATCCATCCCACAACCATGTCTAACGCAGTCAGAAAAACTTGACTAACCTCCAGCAGCAGCCAGCACGATTCTTGGTCCTTTATAATGTGTGGTTATATAATCCACTAAGTCCTTACGATTTATAGATCTGGAAACAGAGTAAGTAATGAGATTTCCTTGTTTCACTCTGTTATAGACAGGGTCTCATTCTGCAGCCTAGGCTGACCTAGAACTCACAGCAATCTTCCTGTCTCACAGGCCACCACACCTGAAAGTAAAGCAACTTTAAAAGGAAGTCAAAAGCATGGACCCTCACACAATATATCTGAAATGAATAGAACCTAAAGGCATTCTAAATGCTGAAAGTAGTCACAAATAGAGGCTACAAGTAGCAAAAAATTCTGCCTTTTGTATCAAGAAAGACAATGACAAACATTACTTGTCTAGTTCCCAAGTTTCTATGTTACAGTACAATCAGACACAATTTTAAATTATCATGGTAAAAATGACTCTCTGAAACATGCATTTTGAGTTTGTATATGTCATAATTTTTGTGCAAAATTTTCAAGTGAGAACTATACTGACTTGATATTTTCAGTTGGTCCCAGGATTGTCCGCCCAAGGGCAGTGTTCTGATAAGCTGTGGCATGAAGATAGTCAAAAACAACTTCTTGCAAGTTGGTTTCAACTTCCTGCATCTCTCTAAGGATTACTCCTCGTTCACGTTCAATCTCTGCTTCTCCCAATGTGCTGTTCTGAATTATATCAGCCAGAATTTCTACAGCTAATTGAAATGAAAACAACGGAAGAAACACAAGGATTAAAACCTCTTAAACCAGCATCAGAAACCACGACACTAATCATTATTCAGTATGATTAATTAGAATACTTAACCTATTCAGCACATTAAAATGAATGTGAAATAGAAACTCTGTAGTACAGAAGACCTTGGGAAAAATCCTAAATGTTACCACTTTATATTAACAGAAATCTGCCTGTTAATACAGATGATTCTAAACAAAAAGTATGAAACAGCCTGGCGGTGGTGGCGCACGCCTTTAATTCCAGCACTCAGGAGGCAGAGGCAGGCAGACAGCCTAATCTACAGATCGAGGTCCAGAACAGTCAGCACTACACAGAGAAACCCTGATTTCGAAACCGCCCCCACCCCCCAAAAAAGAGTATGAAATAGAAAATGATCTGTTAGATCATTAGAGAGAAAACAGGTATGCACATAGATACATGGGTAGAGACACTTCTACTATATTCACATAGCAATGAAGCTGTAATGTAACAAAGAAAAAAAATTACTATAACACAAAATTGGCCCTCAGTAGCTGCTTACAGAACTGTGTCTGCTCAGGTCCTAACTTGGTAAAAAGCCAAAGGTGAAGTGAATTTTATGGGAAAAATTACATCTCAAAAAAAAAGATACTCTCGTTGCTATAGCAATATAGATTTTTATTAAGGGTAAAATAAACTTATAACCCTAAGTTTCACTGCTTTGTTCTAATGTAAATTTCTCTTTCTTGTGAGCCAATTAACTTCAAATATGAAGAACAGGATAAAACAGGCTGTTGGAGAAAGTTCATACTGAGATGATCATGAAATGGGGGAAATTACCATGAAACTCTTTTCATTTTTTTATAATTCCTAATAAAACCCAGATAGGAGCTGGCGGTGGTGGAGATGCTCAACAGCAACATGCTTGCCACACACCCATCTGGACCTGAGTTCAATCACCCAGACCCACATTTAAGCCAGGAGCACCTATCATCCACTGCAGAGACAGGAGTAGCCATGAAACTTGCTCACCGGCAGTCCAGACAAACCTGGGTGAGCCAGGTTCTATAAGAGATCTGGCTCAAAAAATAGTGTGGAGAGCAACTGATGTCCATCACTGGCTACAAACAGCATAAAGAGAACTTGTGTAGATGACCACTCAAGTGACAGTGACAAACTACAATAACTAAGGTTTTAGAGAAATAAAATTGATTGCAACTGTGCAACCATAAAAGTTAATCATTTCATGAAATAGCTTTGGAATGCTATTTTGTTTTTAATTCTTCCACTGGAAAAATGTTGTGTAATTAACATATTCAAAGCACTATATAAAAGGCTGTGCTATCATGTCAAAACAAATGTTTTATTTTTACAAAATAAAATTTTCTATTTTGTTAAGATAATAATCATCGTATAAGTAAACATTTGTTAATCTTGCTCAGGATCCATAGTTTTGTATCAAACTAGGAATAAAAGTGAATGAAAATATTGCACTTCACAGGCAAGACTGTGAAGAACTCTGTTGAGGTCAGGTGGAGTCCTTCTTGTACACATATTCAGTCTGTATTTGGAGGAGAAATAAGAGCAGACACCCTCTGGTTTCTTTTTTTATAATAGACACACAAAAACCACAGAGCTAAATTATATCTAAACCCTCATGGAAACTATATTTTCTGCTGTATGGATAACAATACCTCTTGGCAAATCTTTAGAGAAAGCTTTGGCATAGTACACGGTCTGTTCTCTGGAGGTATAGGCGTTAAGATGAGCACCCATATTTTCAATCTCAAGTTCAAGGTCTAACTGGGACCTCTTTTTGGTGCCCTTGAAATAAAGGGAAAAAAAAGTACCATTATGACACTTCCTTTCTATCCTTCATCTATTCTAAACACATTAGACAATAAATATACGACAAAGGCCAATGCCAGTCATGCAAGGGCAAGTTTGTAAACTATATCAGGTTTCAAAGAATCCATTCAAGATGGCTTTTGCATCCCTGAATCCCAAGGGAGAACCCTCTTTCAAAGTTAGAAAGCAATTATCAGTACTTATTTCAGAAACAACACTATAAAAATAAAAACAGCACATGGAATGTTATTGAAATAGTTCTTGTCCTTAAAATACAGTATTATACGCTTACTTCCTTTCATACAGTGTGCATTTTAGTAAAGTCTCACAACTTGCCTTGAAAGCCATATGCTCTAGAAAGTGAGCTGTTCCATTATTCTTCTCATTTTCATACCGACTTCCAGCATCAATCCACAGCCCAACCTTAATGAAATAAAAGAATAATTAGGCAAATTCCCTGCAGCTGGAGAGATGGTTCAGCAGTTGATAACATTCACTATTCTAACAAAGGATCTGAGTTTGGTTCCCAGCACCCAGTTAGGCAGTTCACAGCCATCTATAACTCCAGCTCCACAGTATATGAGACCCTCTTCTGGCCTCTTTGGGCACCTGCACTCACATGTGCATTCCCATACACAGACACATGTTACTAAAAATAAAAAAATTCAGTTTTTAGAGACAGAAGTTAATCTCATTCCTTCTTCTGGTAAATGTTTTCCAATCTTCCACTTAAGTTTTCTTTGACCACAATGAACTGACAGTTCATTCATATAATCTGGGACTTGAAATTTTCACCACCAGGCTACTGACAACTGTTACAAATATGGGACAGTGGTGGTGTAGGCCTTTAATCCAAGCACTCAGGAGGCAGAGCCAAGCAGATCTCTGAGTTCAAGGCCAGCCTGGTCCTTAGCTACACAGAGAAACCCTGCCTGGAAAAACCAACCAACACTAACCAACCAACCAAGCAAATAAACAAACAGACATTGGACTCAAATTCTTAACATAGCTCATTAGTACATCCAATTAATAACTATGGCATAAACAACATCAGGAACTGTCAGAAAGTCAGGTTCAAATTCATGTACAAGCTTTTTTTTTTTTTTGGTTTTTTGAGACAGGGTTTCTCTGTGTAGCTTTGCGCCTTTTCCTGGATCTTGCTCTGTAGACCAGGCTGGCCTCGAACTCACAGAGATCCGCCTGGCTCTGTCTCCCGAGTGCTGGGATTAAAGGCGTGCGCCACCACCGCCCGGCTTCATGTACAAACTTTATAATCTCAGACACAACCATTTAACTCCTCTGAACTTGTCAGTAAAATATGTGAGATGAGTTTTAAGTACTGTTGTGAAATATTATTTTAATTAGACAAAGATGTGTTACATTTGTTTATGCTGCAGAATATTACTTTAACTGTGCAAAGGTGTGTTACTTTTGTTTATGCTACATTTGTTTGATCACTTAAAGATGTGTTGCATCTGTTTCACCTTGCCTGCCTAAGGCACCTGATTGGTCTAGTAAAAAGCTGAACAGCCATTAGCTCGGCAGAGAAAGGACAGGAGGGGCTAGCAGCAGAGATGATAAATAGGAGAAATGTAGGCTAAGAAGAACGAGAAGGAGGGGGCGAAAATGAGGGGCATGCCTGGGGCGAGAAGCCAGGCAGACACCAGACAGACAGATGTAAGAAAGGGAATAAGACCCGAGGCAAAAGGTAGGCAAAGAGAAACAGGTTAATTTAAGTTAAAAGGGCTAGCCTAAGTAAGCTAGGCTGAGCATTCAAAACTAGTAAGTCTGTGTCATGATTTGGGAGCTGGCTGGTGGCCCCAAAAGAAAAAGCCTGGTACAGTTCTGTATATAGGGAAAAGTGGACTGACCCCATAAATACGCTGTCAATAAAAACAGATGTAAACAGTGAGAGAGTTTCATATGCACCTAAAGGTTCCAGCTCAGAGAAACTTGCCAAGGCAAAATAACCAACCTCTGGCCAACCAAAGAGCTGTGGCTGGGTCTGCTCTCTCCCCAATAAGGCACCATTTGGCTAAAATCAGCTGCAGTCACTTACTGTGCACGTTGAGAGCCCAGAGTTTTCAGAAGCTACTCTGAGTCCATTTTCCAAACATGTCACTCGCGTCTCAGGAACATTCAGAACAACTTGTGTAGCAGCCTGTGTGCTTCTCAGTCTGCTCCCTCCAAAACACAATGGCTGATGGGCACAGGGGAGGAAAAAAGCAAACATTACTACTCCAGTGTTCAATGTCAATCAGAAAAAAAACCTTGAACTCATTCCATAAGACACTTTCCTGGACTGCACAAGGGTGTAAGTGTGTGTGTGTCTAGGGGGGAAGGGGAGGGGGTGCCATAGAGCGTAGAGAATGAGGCCCCAGTTCTCAACAAAAACAAACTTCTCTCAGCTTTGGTTCCACTGGGATCTACCGCTAGCCTAGGAAATGTTCCTTAACCAACTGCTCTCACAAACAAGCAATACTACTGAAAATACGCCATTCTCTCCAGGAACATGAGCAGTTACTACCATTACCCAGACACAGACCTGATTCAAGAACTGTTTCATACTCACTATCAAAAAAAGAAACTGGCATAAACATATAAAAATGACTTCACAAAAGGAAATGTGGGTAGAAACCGGACAGACACAGGAAGATGTCCCCGAGCACACCCTGGCCAACTGGTTTGACTGCAGACGCTTCACCTTTCAGCAGTTTTTTCTTTTCATATTGAAATAAGAAAAACATATTTGCTAAATCCTGACCCAAATAACTGAGGTCAGCTTAATCAGCAGGCATGTACTGTAGTGGTTTGAATAGGAATGGCCCCATAGACTCAGATTTGAAAGCTTGGTCACCAGAAGAGGAACTCTTAGGAGGTGTGGCCTCGTTGGAGCAAGTCTATCACTGGAGGTGGGCCCTGAAGTTCAACTGCTCACGCCAGGCCCAGGGTCTCTCTTCCTGCTGCCTGCGATCCAGATGAAGGACTCTCAGCTCCTTCCCCAGCACAGTGCCTGCCTGCACACCACCATGCTCCCCGCCATGACGATAATGGACTGAATCTCTGAACTGCAAACCAGCCCCAATTAATGTTTTCCTTTTTTAGGAGTTGCCATGGTCACAGTGTTTCATAAGACAGGTACTTAAGGAACTTTTGTTAACCTGCATTGTTCTACTTCTGCTCCCTGATCAAACAGAAATACCATGGTGACATGTGAGCCCTATTCTTATTAAAAGTTCATATCCTGGGCCAGGTGATGGTGGAGCATGCCTTTAATCCCAGCACTTGGGAGGCAGAGACAGGTGGATCTCTGTGGGTTCAAGGCCAGCCTGGTCTCGAGAGTGAGTTCCAGGACAGCCAGGGCGGTTGGTTACACAGAGAAACCTTGTCTCAGATTTAAAAAAAAAAAGTTCATACCCTGTCATGATTGCTAAAAGACATCACAGCTGCCAATGAGATGTACCAAACTTGCGGGCTCGGCTGCCTCTTTAGACTTGTAGTCCCAAGTCTGCATGCCCCAGGTCCAGTCGGTGTGGCCCAAATAAAAAACTTCACACTCATCCTGGTCTCCAGACTCATCCTGGTCTCCTCCTCTTGGGTGAGAACAACCCGGTTACAACAATATCGGTAAACACACACACACACACACACGCACGCACGCACGCACGCACGCGCGCGCGCACACACCCCTTTGGAGCAAGGAAGCTTTCAAATAAAAACGCAGAGATAAAATTTTGCTCAACTGAGGATGAAGCTTGTCTAAGCAGAAGAACGGGTAGCATTCCTCACTGACTTCCTCCAATCTGCTAACTCTAAGTTTTTGGGGGTCAGTGCGTGATCGGTCCTCGACCCCGGCAGCCGCCCCGCCCCCTCTGCGGCCTGGGGGCCTGCGCCCCGGGGTCGGGATCCGGAGCCCGGCCTACCAGCGCGCAGCGGGATCCGCCCGGGCGCGGCGGGGCGAGGCTTACCTGAGCGGCGGCGCCGCGGAGTGGGAGCCTTCGGGCAAACCCC
The DNA here is from genome assembly GCF_007827085.1 of Peromyscus californicus insignis. Classification (NCBI taxonomy): domain Eukaryota; kingdom Metazoa; phylum Chordata; class Mammalia; order Rodentia; family Cricetidae; genus Peromyscus; species Peromyscus californicus. The sequence goes on from NW_026294584.1 coordinate 2,579,690, forward strand.
CAGAGCCGCCGTCTGGCCACGGGCAACAGCGATCGGCACACTGCGGCGGCCGCCATGTCGGCTGTGGAGGAGCTGGAGAAGTACTTCCGGGTCGTGACTCCAGGCCCCCAGCAGGAGGCTGGCCCCACCGTGTGGCAGCCATGGGCATTACAGCCTCTGAAGCTGTCCTGGAAGGATGCTGCTTCTGGACCTAGTACCTCCAATCCCTTCCCCCTCCAGCTCCCGCTCCAGAAGGTCAGTAGAAACGATGTACAAGGCACACATGTGACAAAATGAATGTAACCTGTGTCCCTGAGGCGGTTGGACTTCATCGGAAAGAAATGCTACTGGAGGAACAGGAAGTGTGTGGAAAGGATGTAATCATGTTGGTCCTGTTCCCACTGTTCTGTTGTTTGTAGCCTTGTTTATCCCAATCCCTAGAAATACTTTTGGCGAGGTCGCTACTGAAAGAGACACACCTGAAAAACCTAATCTTACATTCTGTTAGCAGGATTTAATGCTGTTTGCCTTCAAGTCTCTCAGTACATCTTAGAGCTTTACCTAACAATCTTCGCTTTTTCACGTTCTGAGCGCCTCCTTATCCACAGACTAATGAAACAAGAATTAGCAAGCACTTTTTAAATTAAAAATTTTAATTTAATTTATTATTATGGGGAGGGAGTGAGTGCATGCTACCGCACACACGTGGAGGTCAGAAGAAAACTTTATGTAGTCCATCATCTCCATGTAGATAGAAACCTTTACATGAATTCTGCGGGTGGAACTCAGAGGGTCAGGCTAGCCCTGCAAGTGACAGCTTTACCTGCTGAGCCACCTTGCAGGCCCCCAGCAAGCTCTTTTCTGTGAGGCAGAGACTATTCCGATGCTAATTTTACAGTGTTGACGTTTGAACACCTGGTCACCAGCTGGTCTTGCTGATTGACAAGGTTGTGGAAGCTTTGAAAGTAGAGCCTCCAGGTAGAAGAAGTGCATCACTGAGGGCAGCCTCTTGAGGATCTGTAGCCTGTCCACTTCATCTCCCCTCTTCTAAGTTGTGATGCAGTGTGTCACCATGGATGCATGCCCTCTGGAAATGCAGGTTACTTTATCGCAGTGATAGTAAAGGAATCTCAGACGAATCTCAGCATGGCTTGGATTTGCATTTCTCTGAAAGCTAAGGATAGTGAGAATTTTATTTTAAATATTTAGTCGGCATTTGTACTTTCATTTAAAATTCTCTTTCCATTTTTATGTATGTGTGGTATTCGTATTTTTGGTGGGAGGACGTATGTGTCCATGTGTGGGTGTAGCATGCTTATGTGTGGAGGCCCAAAGGTGACATTTGGTAATAGATTTTCTGTATTGTGATAATGTTTCTCCACTGATTCAGTAAGTCAGATCAAGCCAAATTGAAAAAGTAAAAGAACAGGTTTATTTGAGCAAAGCGACTCCTGAGTGAGTTCTCCAGTCCCAGAGATGGAGGCAGGAGAAGTCATGCGCCAGAACTAAAGCAATATAGCCTGTGGGGGGGGGGGGGGTAATGACGTGTCTCAAGCTGGTCGAAAACTGAGTACTTTAGGCAACTTCAGGGGAGAAGCTCACAGAGCCGCCAAGGATGCAGAACTGGGCTTGTTGGAGAGTCTCTGAGAAGGCAGGATTTGGAGAGAGAGAGAGAGAGATGGGGCTTCCCAGACCCTGCAGGAGCGAGCTGGAGGTTTCAACCAAACAATTGGGGTCATCATTGATAAGTTTTAGGCCTCCTGAAGGCCTCTCCACCAATGCAGCAAACTGAATTAGACCGAATTGGAAAGCCCAGGTTTAATGGGTAAAGCGTTCCCGGGCGAAAGACAGGAAGAACCAGGTGTCTGTTTTCTGGGATGCCACTTAAATCCCCTGTAGGAGTAGTCTTGAGCCTCTCTGGGGCTTTGAAGGGGCGGGTTTAGGGGAGGAGCCGGGGAGGGGCGTTGAGGTGGGTCTTCACCAGACTCCTTCCAAACAATCATTGACCGCTCTCCTAGCTTGTTCATATAGTCAGAGTCTGTTGAGTTCACTGGTGTGGCTGGTTTCTCGGGCCAACTTGCTCTGGAGATTCCCTGCCTCTGCCTTCCAAGGCTGGAGCAACAGGCAGGCCACCAAGCTTCACTGCATTTACTTGGGTTCTAGGAATTTGGACTCTGGTCCTCACACTTGTATAGCAAATATGTTAACCACAGAGCCATCTCCCTGCTCTGCATTTCTGATTTTAAAGGAAATGCTTTCAGTTTTTCTCCATTTAGTATATTGTTAGCTATAAGTTTATTGTATATAGCTTCTATTAATTTTGAGGTATGCTCCTTCTATCCCTAGTTTCTCCAAATATTTCATCATGAAGGGGATTCGTCTATTGACACGGTAATGTGATTTCCATCATATTGTCTCTATATGGTATTACATTTATAGATTTGAAACATCCTTGTATCTATGAGATGAAACCGATTTGGTCATGAGGTATGATTTAATATGTTCCTGAATTCAGTTTGCCAGTGTTTTCTTGAAAACTTTGCATTTATGTTTATTAAGGATTTTTTTCTATAATTTTTGCTGTTATTTTGTCCTAAGCCAGTTTTAGTATCAAGATAATGCTCATACAATACATCTGATAGTGTTCCTTCTCTTTCTATATTTTATTGACTGGTTTAAGGCACATTGATGTTACCTCTCCTTTAAGAGGTTAGTAGAATTCAGCAGTAAACTGGGTAGTGATGGTGTATGCCTTTAATCCCAGCACTGAGGAGGCAGAGGCAGGTGGATCTCCATGAGTCAAGGCCAGCCTGGTCTACAAAGCTAGTTCCAGGACAGCCAGGGCTATACAGAGAAATCATGTCTCAAAAACAAAAACAAGAAAGAAAGAAAGAAAGAAAGAAAGAAAGAAAGAAAGAAAGAAAGAAAGAAAGAAAGAAAGAAAGAAAAGAAATAAAGGGAATTAAGACGAGAAAATTAAGATAGAACTTAGAGGGAGCAGTAGGTAAGTATAGAGAGAAATTAGGCAAGAAAGGAGCTAGGCACGAGAACAGAACTGAAGCTGTGTAAATAGGATGTTATCCAGAGGAATTAAAGCAGGTGGACTAAAGAGCTCGGTGTGCTGAGATTCTGTTTCCCGAAAAGAGTCCTCGCCATAAGTAGTTCTCTCTTCTGAGCCTCTGGGAAGTATAATATTAAGGCTGGTCCCTCTAATATTACACAAGGAGAAAGGAAGGAAGGAAAGAAGAAAGAAAGGAAGGAAGGAAGGAAGGAAGGAAGGAAGGAAGGAAGGAAGGAAGGAAGGAAAGAAGTAAATCTATATAGTGATGAGCTTTTCTTTGCTAAAGGACTATTACGCCTGTGACCTTGTGGCTTGCTCTAGATCTGCTTCAATTGTTTAGCTCCTCCCCATTTCCTTTTGGTAGGTCATGCATGTCAAGGAATTTGTCTGTTTCTAGTTTTCCAAAGTTTTGAAATATAATTTTCAAACGGTGGATTTCATTGGAATTTGTTATAAGTTTTCCCTTTTCACCTCCAGCTTTATTACTTTGTGTTCAGTTTTCAAGTGTTTCTCTTGCTGTGTGTGTCTACTTTCACTCTACTGCAGTCTGGTGAGCTGCAGTGAGCTCTTTGGATGTCATTTGACTTGTTAGGATAACCATTAGTTCTACTTTTAAGTTACATGTGTTTCCTTACTTTTCTGTGTGCAGGCATCAGTGTGCCTCATGTTCCATGGCCTGATGAGGAGGTCAGAGGACAGCTGTCAGGAGTTGTTTCTCGCCTTCCACCACGTGCATCCTGGGGCTTGAACTAGTTGTCAGGCTTGGTGGCAAGTGCCCACTGGCCATTCCTACTGCCCAAATGGGATCTGTTTTAGGACAGATCCACGAGCACTTCTGAGAAAAAAAATCTGTATTGTGTCTTTTGGGTGGAATATTCTGTAGATATTTGATTTCTAGGGTAGTTATGACTTTGCTCATTTTTGGTTTGGATAGCTTGTTTTAAAATGAGTGGCATATTGAAGTCATCCACTGTAATTGTTTCTGTACCTATCTGATCTTTGATGCCCATTAGTACTTGTTTTATGTATTACAGGCTGGTCTTGGAGTCACTCTACAACAAGGATGGCCTTAAATTTCTGATGGATTACAGGTATATGCCACTGTAGGTAAGCAGTCTACCAACCGGGCTACGTTCCCAACACCAGATCTTATTTTTCAGTTCAGTCCACTAATCTTACACCTTTTTATTAATGGGTTAAGTGACTTACATTTAACCTTATCGCAGACATTTGCTGATTCCTCTGTTTGTGAGTACTTCCTGTCATACTCTCTGCTTCCTGTCTGCCATGAAAGAAAGGAGCTCTTCTGCCTCATCTGCCTACTGCCAAAATATCGTGCCCAAGTGTGAGGAACTAAGTCACCATGCAATGAACCCTGCCTCCTGTAAGTTGCTCTCTTGGGTATTTTGGTCATAGTGCTGATAAAACTGATTAATTGGCCCTTAGAAAAATGAAAATCAAAGAAATGAACTGCCCCTACTCATATAGCAGAGTGGCCAACTGAGACCAGCAATAGCACTCTGTGCTGGAAGGATGCAGAGAAATGAGCTCACCATAGACGGCTGGAAAATATAACATTCCAGAGTGATATAGATACTCACGCTACAACCCTGCAACTGTAGTCTTGGGCATTTGTTTCAGGGAGGTGAGGAGTTATGATGACAGAAAAATATCTACTTGAATATTCATAGCAGTTTGATTCATGAAAGCCCAAATTGGAAATAACTCAAATGTCTTTCAATATGTAACTAGTTAAACAACACATAATGGACAAATCAATTCATATTCAGCACTAAGAAGGGCACGAACCATTGGTAAATGTGTTGAGTGTATTTCAGAGGAAGTATACCAATCTTAACAGGGCATACATGTGATTCCACTTACATAACGTTTTTGAAATAACAAATTTATGAACAGATTGGTGGCTTCCAGTGATTGGAATAGGGAGGAGAGTATGCCGTAGGGAAGGGAGAAGTCCTTGAGGCCATGAAGCTGTTCTCCATCTTAACTGAGATGGTGGTAGCATGGGTCTACAAGGCTGGGAGATGGCTCAGGGGTAGAGTGCTCGCTGTACAAGTATGTTTGGATCCCTCATGCCCACGGGAAAGCTGAGTGAGGTGGCACACAGTTGTAACCCAGCACTGGGGGTGCAGAGACATGTGCACCCCCGTAGGGGAACTTAGTAGCTAGCCAATCTAGCCCAGTGATGAGCTCCAGGTCATGTAAGAGACTGTCTCAAAGCACAAAGTGGAGAGCAGTAGAAGATACCTGGTGTTGCCCTCTAACCTCCACAGGCTCATGAGCACACGTGTGCACGCACACACACACACACAAAACCTGGAGGGGAAGAGCCTGTGTATTGTTAAATATATGCAAACAAGTCCATAGAAAACTAGAGAAACATAAATATAAGTGGATCATATTATGGTCAATTTCTTGATTATGATACTGTATTATAGTTATTTATGATGGGGCAGCCTAGATTTTTAAAATACATAAAATTTGGCCAGGCATGGTGGTGCATGCCCTTAATCCCAGCACCCAGGAGGCAGAGACAGGAAGATCTGTGTGAGTTCAAGGCCAGCCTGGTCCACAGAGTGAGTTCCAGGATAGCCAGGGCTGATACACAGAGAAACCCTGTCTTGAAACAAAACAATACAAAACATAAAATTTGTTAAAGCTTCAAGTGAACCTGTAATTCTTACAGTACAAAAAAAATTTAACTAATTAAAAGAAAAAAAGAGGTTGCATTTCCACCAAATCACTTTGTTATGGGAAGGGAAAAGAAAAAGAATACTGCCTCCTCCCTATTGGTCATTATGTATTACAGTCACACATTCAAATGCACACGCGCACACACGCACACACGCACGCACACACGCACACACACACACATTAGTCATGGAGCTTCTTAGATAAATTGGAATAGGAAGAGAATTTGAGAGTTGTGCATGGGGCCATAACTAATAAGGTAATAAAGGGAACGACAAATGAATTGGAGCAAAAAAATCTCATGAAGCCTCCCTGATCCAGCCTTTTCTCAGTGGCCCCGGTGACAAGGGAACCATCCGTGTGCTATGAGATGTGTGACTGACAGCTTGAGCAGCTCCCTGCATCTGGCTGTGATGCTGGCAGCCACTGTGCAGTCTGGACTCAGTGTGCGGCTCGAGTCCCTTTTGTCTCTGGCCTCTTAATGGAGTACTGAGTGGGCAGCAGGCCATGAGCTGAATGTGTAATCACCATGGGAACTGAGGCTACAGTCATTCCCTGGGCATGTGTCCCGGGGCCCCCACATGCCTAGTCAAAGTACCTCTTGCATACTTTTCTGTGTTCTAAGTGGTTACATTTGAGCAAGTGTGTATGTGTTACCCAGTCTGTATGTGCAGATTTGTCCTTGAGTGTCACAGTTTACACAGACAACATCTCATTCTCCATGCTGCTGCTTTGTACTATCTACGAATCACCTGTAATAAAGTACAATGAAAGAAAAACTCCAGCCTGTCTCAAGCAAGCCACCAAATGCCCTCCGCAGGGACCTTGGCCCAGTGTCTACAGTGACAGTAAGATCTGACGTTTTGTCTTCGTCTTCATTTCATTGGTGTGAACGACCCCAAATTAAAAGGCTCTTTCTAGGCCTGGTGGTCTTTCCGGGGCACATGAATTGAATTCTCTCTCATTTTGTCCTCCACTTGGTATTTCATAATTTTCACTGGATTGTTATGTGCTGACAGCCTCTGTCCCCAGCTTCCAGTCACTCCACATACTCTCCAGAGGGAGGTCGGAAGATCTGAAGTTCAAGATCATTCTCTGCTACGTAGCTCTTCCCAACCTGAGATACATGAGGCCTTATCTCAAAAACAAATACAGAAAAATAAGATTGTTACAGAAGAACTCATTGAGTTCCATCCAGACTGGTATACATAAGACCTTGCCTCAAAAAGAAAATGGGAGTTGAGGAAATGGTTCAGTGGGTAAGGTGTGTGCCATGCAAGCATGAGGAACTGAGTTCAGATCCCTTGTACCTGTGTAAAAACTGGATATGGTGGCGTACAGTTTTAAGGGCTTACTGGCTTGCTCTGCGAGTCTTTATATATATATATATATATATATATATATATATATATATATATATATATATATATATATAAATTTTATATATTTATATATAATATATAATATTTTATATAAAGACTTTATATATGTGCTATATAAGCTCTCTCTCTCTATGTATATATAGAGAGAGCACTGCAGATATGGCTGCTGCTGCTAACATGATGGGAACTGGCTTGCTGAAAGATTACTAAAGCCTCCTCTCAGAGGATGACCTGAACCAACGGATAGGGGAATTGGCTTTAGCCCCTTTCCTCAGAGTGGGACAAATGGGCAAGTCAAGCTTCAGAAGTTGTGGTGGAATCTGGCAAAGCCTAGGGTTCTTCTGAACTCACACATTTACCAGGACTCTACCTCTGCATGACCTTGCCACCATTATTTTACTCTCCTATGAACATTCTCTCACTAAATCACTTGCACAAGGATCCCTACTTCAGGCCAGGCTTCTGGAGAAGCATCACTAAGACGGCCCAGCATTGCCTCATATACCCGTTTCCTTCATTCTGCTTTTTAAAAACAGAAGTTTTATACCTGTTTATGGATTCATGCATTTTCTGTCTATTCCCTATTAGCCATGAACTGGTTTGATGTGCCCTGAGCTCTGTGAGGGTAGAGGCATGCCTGTTTCATCCACCCGTGTTCCCACAACAAACACTAGCCACAGTACATGCAGGAACTCACGAACTGTGGGATGGATGAGTGAGTGTGGAATATGGTATCTTTTGTTAGGATGAATATATCTGGTAATGAATGCAAGGCTTATATTTTCTCATGGATCATGACTTTTATGAAGCTTCAATGGGTCCCTGGCTGGGGCTGAATCTTCTGGTAATCCCAACTTGCCTGCCAACTTGCTCCTGTCCATCAGCATCAAGCTATGTGTCTTCTCTCTCAGAAAATAAAAAATTCCTTTGCACTGCAATAATACCCAATAAATTAATATGCTTGTGTCTATACCAGGTACAGTCATTGTTTTGGTTGCTATGGCTCTTACTCCCAATGACATATAGGCTCCTCACTCAAATGACACTTGGAGCCCACTGGAGAGTAATGGTGAGCTAAAAAACAGAATGTGACAGGACGTGATGAGTGCCTTGAGAAGAAGAGTAAGGGAGGCGGGCATGGTGGCCCAGGCCTTAACTCCATCACTCGGGAGTCAACACATAAGGATTGCCATGAATTCAGGACAAGTCTGGGCTACGTAATGTAAGGAGACCCCCAACTCAAAAAAGGCAAAACAAAACTAAAGTAAAACTAAAGTGTTTGTCCCACAAGCCAGATGTGGCAGGGTACATCTGCAATCCCAGCACTCCTAAGGTGGGACAGAATGTAGAGACAGGAGACTCTTCCAGAAGTTTGTGATCCAGCCAGCCTGGAGTATGTAGCATGGTGCCAAAACAAGAAACTCTCTTCCACAAGTTGGAACGCAAGAACTGGCAGTTGCCTTCTGACCACAACATGCACAGCATGGCATGTTATGTCCTCCCGTATACACAACAGCCCCCACCTCCCAAGCCCAGAAGGATGGCGTGCAGCCGTTCTGTTAGACAGCATGGAGAGACTTAACTAAGCCTCCTTTGAGTCAATGGCACATAACTCTGGCCAGTCCGTAGCAATATAACACTACACTAGCCATCCTTTTGCTGTGTGTCTCTACCAGAAGCACTTGGGAAGCCGGTCGCCATTGCTTCTGAGGGACGAGGAGAAAAAACAATAGGAGGCTGAGAAACTGAAGTTCAGGCCGTTAGGCTCCTGCCCACGGTCCAAAATCAAGAGTCTGAACTGAGCCAGGCAGTGGTGGCGCACACCTTTAATCCCAGCACTCGGGAAGCAGGCGCAGGTGGATCTCTGTGAGTTCAAGGCCAGCCTGGGCTACATAGTGAGTTCCAGGACAGGCGCAAAGCTACACAGAGAAACCCTGTTTCGAAAAAAACAAACAAACAAACAAAAAACCCAAAACAAAACGAGTCTGAACTGTGAATGTAGTCAATAGTTTTCTGACTCTAAAATACATTTCTTTTTTTAAAAAAAAAGATTTATTTATTTGTTATGTATACAATATTCCTCCTGCATGTTGCCTGCAGGCCAGAAGAGGGCACCAGATCTCATTATCGATGGTTGTGAGCCACCATATGGTTGCTGGGAATTGAACTCAGGACCTCTGGAAAAGCAGCCACTGCTCTTAACCTCTGAGCCACCTCACCAGCCCTAAAATACATTTCTTTTCTTGAATTACATTTAATTTTTTTCTTTTAAGCTACTCGCTTCATTTGATTATCTTCCACTAAAAATCTTAAGTGGACTTTTTTGTTTGTTTTGTTTTGTTTTTCAAGACAGGGTTTTTCTGTGTAATAATTCTGGCTGTCCTTTGTAGACCAGGCTGGCCTCGAACTCACAGAGGTCCACCAACCTCTGCCTCCTGAGTGCTGGGATTAAAGGCATATGCCACCATGCTCAGACCTTAAGTAGACTTTTATAAACCTTAAATTCTGTCAATCACTGGTATTTTGTTGAATGTTTTATAATGTGCACGTTGGTCTATGTAGCACATTGATATAGCATGTTGATCTTCCATAAACAAAATGAAATTGATTGCAATATTTGTTTTATTTTACTTTTAAAAATATGTATTCACTTATTATTTGGGGGGCATGCATGCCATGGCATGTAAGTGGTGGTCAGCGGACACTTTGTAGAAATCTCTTCTTCCATCATGTGTGGGTGGGGTGCCAAAATCAGGTTGTCAGGTGTAAAGGCAAACACCTTTGTCTGTTGAGCCATGTTGCCATTCTCGTTTTGGTTTTGGTTGATAGATGATGTAATAAGTCAGGACTTATGAACTTGAAAGTCTGGTATTTTTGTGGGGGACAAAGTCATAGTGGTATTTATTTTCTTTTTACTAGCAGTAGAAACTGTGTTTCATGCCTTCTTGTTCTTATAACACATTTATGCACATCATTTCTGTTTCTTCCTGCAGTGCATTTGTGTATAAGTGAGACAGTAAGTGCTTGCTCATAGTCATGTAGATGTTAAAGACAAGACTCTAAACTCAGTGGTGTTTTACCGCCTTCTTTTGATCAGGAACAGTGCTGTAGTGGATGGGAGGTTTGTCCTGAGGCTAGGTAGTTCCTTCTCTCACAGCCATGGGTGGAGGTGCAGAAGATGTGGGGTGGACAGGATCTGTGGCCCTTATCCTACGCTGCTCAAGAAGAGCAGCTGGGTTAACCACGTACTTGGTCCTGAAATTAGCAGAAGCATTTTCCTAACCCATACCTAAGCTAGTTGAGAAAATCTTTCTTCTTATGTTTTTGAGACAGGGTCCTGCCTGCTCTGTGGATCAAGCTGGCCTCAAACTTGTGGTAATCTGCTGCTTATTCCTGCTGAGCTCTGGGGTCACAGATATATGATACCGTACCCCGAGAGAACGTGTTTCTTGAGAAACTCTCTTCTAAAAAATGTCAAAATGAATGAATTTATAGTATGTGAATCCTAGTGATTTAAAAAATTAAAAGTATTAAGATGTGTTCTTAAGGAATTGCCCCTTGTGTCTATTTACAGCAAACAACTAGATTTCCTGCTGGCTCAGTTGTTTCGGGTTGACCACAACTGTTTTGTCTCTGCCAGCACCCTCCTTTGTAGTGTCCTTTCTGAACCCTTCTAAATCTTGGTACGGAGTTTCCCAAATGCATTTTAGAATACAACAAAAGCTAGCTGCACAGGCAGTCAAGCCCTGACTGATCCCAAAGCTTCTGACAATAGCAACAAAGACTTGGGAAGACAAGCTGCCTCACATTACCCTTGCTCCATTCTGACCATTGTGCCAGCAGCAGCAGCAGCATCTGGAATTTGGCCTGGAATGTTCAATAAAAATGCATGACAAGGCTTAAGAGTGCTTCAATGGCTCTGCCCAGAGGTTCTTTTCACCCAGTGAAGCAGCAGATAGAAACTGAAAAGACAGCAAACAAACAGGACAGGAGAGGTCCTGTGTGAACTGAGCCGCCCCCTTCTTTCCACATTCTTTATAATGTACACCAACAGTGCTTTCAGTGGGTGCTTCTCTTGTGGAGCTGCTCATTAGTGGACTGTGAAGTGCATTTTTTTATATCCATAGGTTGCCTTCCAACCAATTAAGTTGAAAATGTGTGTGTGTGTGTGTGTGTGTGTGTGTGTGTGTGTGTATGTGTGTGTGTGTTTTCTCTAACTTCATGATAAATCACTGGGCACTGTCCTGAAGAGTCTTCAGGGCATTGAGATAGATTTTTTTTTTAAATTTTGAACTGTAAGGAAATCTGGTTTAAAGTGAAACCTAACGGCTTCAAATTGCTGTGTTGCTCATTAGCAAAGCTCCTGCTTTTGGAACTGGTGCTTAGACTTTCCTTCAGGGAGGCTCATGCTGCAAGGTCCGCAGTTTCTGCTTTTAGACACTGGTTACGAAGAATATTAGAAGAGACAAAAAAATAGGTCTGTCACTTTGTTTCAAATCATTCAGCTTCTGACATAAGCAGGCCTTTCTCAGGCATGAAAAGAAGGCTTGAATGATTCATGGGATCCGTCCCACACATTAAAAATGAAGGGATGGAGGGAATGTCGAACAAAATGATTCATTTATTTGCAGCACATAAATACAAATTCTTTCGGGGAAATACACACTCTGTGTGTGTGTGTGTGTGTGTGTGTGTGTGTGTGTGTGTGTGTGTGTGTGTATACATTAATGTATGTGTGCATGCAAGATAATGCAAGTGCTTTCTTTAAATCAATATTCGTGGCAGGTATGGTGGTGCGTGCCTATAATCCCAGCACTTGAGGCAAAGGCAGGAGGAACACCAGCCTTTGGAGCAAGACCAACATCATCTACATAGCGAGTTCAAGGCCAGCTAGATAGCAAGACTATGTCTCAGATCCTGCAAACCAACCAGCCAATAAACAAAAAATAAATATGTTGGATTTGATTTAGTATCACATCATTTGTTTCAGACAATTTGTTTGAATCTTATGTATCTATTTTTCTTTAAAATATTTCATTTGGGGGCTGGAGAGATGGCTTAGTGGTTAAGAGTACTGATTACTCTTCCTTCTTCTGGCCACCAAGGACATCAGGCACACTTAGACATGCATGCAGGCAAAACATCAATACACATAAAGTAAAATAAAATAAAATAAAGTATTTCCTTTGGGATTGCATTGACATAACACCCGTATGACTGAAAGTGTGTCTTAGTACCTGCTACTGTGCAAGATCACCATAGACTGGGTGATTGACATGAACATCTCTCTCTCTCTCTCTCTCTCTCTCTCTCTCTCTCTCTCTCTCTCTCTCTCTGAGACAGGATCTCTCTACTATATAGCCCTGGCTGTCCTGGATCTCACTCTGTAGACCAGGCTGACCTCGAACTCACAGAGATCCACCTGCCTCTGCCTCCAGAGTGCTGGGATTAAAGGCGTGCGCTACCATGCTCAGCTTAAATGTGTTCTTTTTTTTTTTTTTTTAACTTTTTATTGATTCTTTGTGGATTTTACATCATGCATCCTGATCCCTCTCATTTCCCTGTCCCCTCATTTCTGGCCTCTGCCCTTGAAACCTGCCCCCAGAACAAAACAAAATTTAAAAGTGAAAACAAAAATAAACAAACAAAAATCTCATCTTGGAAGCTGTAGTGTGGCCCAGTGGGTCACACAATATACCTTTTAATCCATACATCTTTACTTGTAAGTGTTCATTGCAATGAGTCACTGCTCTGGCTTAAGGCCTCTGGTTTCTGCTACACTATTGATGCTGGGCCCTCACTGGGGCTCCTCTTGGACATCCTATCATTGTATTATGTCCTGGAGATCCTGCTGTTTTGGATCTGCAGGTCTGGCTCCTTCACATGCTCGGACAGTTCATAGTTTCAGTGGATGTTGGGTTGGGCCAACTCATGGCCCTGGTTCTGGGCCTGGGTTTCAGCTGGCCAGCTTTCCCTCATTTTCATCACCAGGGTGAGCTCTCCAGCACTGTGTTGGCTAGCTCACCTGATGCAGCAGACAGTAAGGAGTGGGGACGGCAATTCTCCTGTTCTCACACCCTCTGGTCCAGCTCACCCACACCCACACCACTAGGGCCAGCTCTACTGTTTTGCCCAGGCAAGGTGCATGTCCCACTATCTCTATTGCTGTAGTTGGTGAGGGGCAGGGCCATTCTCCTGCTCTCATGCCTACAGGACCAGCTCACCTGTGCCCCTGACAACAGAGTCAGCTCTAGTGTGCTCTCCAGGTGAGGTACAGGGCCTGCTCTCCTGTGTGCTGCAGCTGCTGAGGGTCAGGGCCAGCTCTCCTGCTCTTGTGACTCTCGACCAGCATTCCTGACTGCTGCAGGATGGGGAGGAGGGGCGCATCTTTTCCTTACCCATCCCACTCCATGACAGATGAAGGGAGCAGGATCAGCTCTCCTGCTCTCATGCCCTCCAGGCCAGCTCACCTGTGCCCCTGCCAGCAGGAGCAGCTCTATTGTGCTGCCCAGGTGAGGTGCAAGACCTGCTGTCTTGAGTGCTGCTGCCAGTGAGGGGCAGGGCCAGTTCTCCTAGTCTCATGACCTCAGGGCCAGCTCTCCCACCTGTCAGGGCCTGCTCTTCTAAGTGCTGAAGCCAGTGAGAGGCAGGGGCAGCTCTCCCACTTTCATGATCCCGGAACCAGCTTTTCCCACCTGCAGTAGGTGGCAAGGGATGAGAGGTGAGAGGGGTATCTCACTGTCATGCCGTTTTGTGACAGAGGGGCTAGCTCTCCCATTCTCATGCCTTCAGGACTGGCTCACCTGCACACACACACACACACACACACACACACACACACACACACACACACTGCTAACAGGGACAACTCTTCTGTGATGCTCATAGGATCTGGGCCATAGGTGTTGGCCCAGATCCTGGGCCTCCATGTGGCCTTTGATGGCAACACAGGCCACAGACATCAGCACAAGCTGCAGTAGGACCAGAGACCCAGACATGGTCCTTGACATACATGGCCCCAGCAGTGACTTGAAGACCTCAGGTGTCGGCCTAGACTGCTGGCCTCTGCATGGACCTCCATAGCAACAGGAGCCAGGGACATCAGTTCAGAGCCCAGCCACAGCAGGGCCACAGATCCAGACATGTCCCCTGGCAGTAGTCCAGCCAGAAGTCACCATGGTCTCGAGTGGCAATGTAGGCCTCTTACATCAACATGGCCCCTGTGGGGGGCACATCCCTCGGACACTGACTTGGTCACAGGTGGTGACCTAGACTCCAGGTGTCCAGAGGGCCCTTGGTGGTAGAACAGGAGCCACAGACATCAACACAGACCCCCATGGCTACATCAGGGCCACAGACCAAGACATGCCCCTTGGCAGCAGCCCAGGCCTGGACATAACCATGGCCCCAGGTGGCAAGCAGACCATCTATGTTAGGCTGTTTCTCACTGCCCTTGCCTCTTCAGATCTGCCTCTCTTCCCAGCACATGAATCATTCTCTCTCTCTCTCTCTCTCTCTCTCTCTCTCTCTCTCTCTCTCTCTCTCCCTCTCTCTCCCATTTCCCCACCCTGTACTCAGTCACCATAATGGTGTCCAACTGCTCAGTGCCAGAGGCCAGGCTTGAGTCTGGCCTCCGAAGGCTAAGATTGGTTGATCCTGCCTTCCCTAGGCCTCTTGACCTAGGGGTGGGGTGCTGTGGCTGTCTGAGCAGCTTGTGCATGGTTGATTTTGTTCTCCCCAGGCCAAGAGGCCCGAGGGAAAAATATGTTCTTAATTGAAGTAGAATTACATCACTTTCCCATCTCTCTTTTCTCCCAGCACCTCCCTGATATCCTCCTTTGAATCCCTCCCATGACTCCTCATTCTCAAGTTGATAGCCTGTTTGGGGAGAGGCTGATTTTTCTTCTCACAGCAGTTATTAGTTGCCTATAGCTCTTTATCTAGGTGTGGGACCCCACAAAATTTCCCCCTGTGCATGTTAACGTGTCCATTGATATTGCCATTAGATTGTAAGAGCCAGAATACCAGAGTCTGCTGTGAGACAGTCTCTCCCAGAAATGGCTGCACAAACATTGATTTCTTCTAGGGCTGGAGGCTGAGAAGTCCAAGATGGGGGTCAGCAGGTATGGGGAGGGCTCACGCTCTGAATTGCAGACAATTATCTCCTTGTATCCTCACAGGAACATAGGGGGAACTAGCTCTCTTCTGTTTTTTCTCTTTAAAAAAGGATTTTCCACATTTATTTCTTCACTAATTGTGTGTGTATGCACATGGCACAACTCATGTATGGAGGTCAGAGTACAACTTGGGGGAGTCAGTTCTCTTTTTCTACCATGTGGGTCCCAGGTATCCACTCAGGTTGTCAGGCTTGCCTGCTCCTGTCTGTTCTTTAAAGGACACTAGTCCCTGTACAAAGGTCTGGTCCTCATGACCTCATCTAAATCTAACTATCTCCCACAGGGTCCACCTCTGAAGACCATCTCAGTGGGAATTAGAATTTCAACTGGTGAATCTTAGGGAGAACACAAACATCCAGTTCATAGAGTAGTTACACAACTGATACAGCCATTTACAGTTTTCCATGATACTTTTCTCTTTCAGTTCTCACAACATAGTCATCTAGGAATGAGGCTAATAAAGGGTGAACATTATTAATCCCCAAGTTCTAAATCTCAGATATCCTAAAATATGAAAAGTTTTGAGTATCAGCATGACACCACAAATTGAAAATTCTACATCTGACATCAGGTGACACTTCCTACTAAAAAGTCATTGTGATGGCTGGTCAGTCTTACCAACACCTCTGCACATGTCCGTGAGGGTTTTTCTACAGCTCATATACTGATGAAATTATTAAGGCCACTTCATGTAGTTAAAAGGAGATTTATTTAATGGCGTAACTTACAAATTAAGGGATAGGTAGGTCACGGGGTCTGGGGAAGGTGTATCACAGTCCAGCGGTGTTCTCTGGAGCTCTGCTTGGCCCACCTCCACCGAGCGCGCTGGCCGATCCAGATCTCGGGTCTCCAGGCGCCTCCCTTGGCCCTGCCTTTTAAGCGTGACAGTTGCCGAAGTCTCAATGGGGGTTGGAACTTCCAGATCAAAGCTGGAATGGCTACCCACTACACTCATAGATCCCATTGGCTCTAATCTAATCAATGGATTAAATCCCTTGATGGAGTCATAGTTTGATGACACTACTGGGAGGTGATGGAAGGAGGTGTAGGCCCCTTTTGGAGGAAGCAGGTCACTGGGAGCATGTCCTTGAGCATATAATGTGCCTAACTAACCCCTTCCTATCTTCTCTCTGGGTCCTGTCTGCCAGGATGTTACTGCTAGTATTCTGCCAAGCCCTCCTCCCCCATTATGGACTGTGATCCAAAAGAAGGAATTCCTCCTTTAAACTGGTATTTTTCACTGATTTGTCATGGTGACAATAAAAGTAGCTAACACATTTGTACATAATTTCCTCAGACTGTAGGCATTAAGTATAAGTGAAGCATACATGGCTTTCCTGGTTAGATGTGGGGCCTCTCTAAGACACATTGTTGTGTCCCTGTATAGATTCAAATTCCATAAAACTCTGGAATCAGAAAAACTTCTACTTGTAAACATTTTTTATCCCAAAAAAGTAAAAACAAGGAAGCTTTGTTTTATGAGTGAGGGATTTGCAAAACCCTGATAAGACAGAAACAGCAAAGACCACCAGCCCACAAAGAACAATGCTGATACTTTTTATTAATTATGAAAGCTCGGCCTATGCTCAGGCTTGTCCCACTAGCTCTTATAACTTAAATTAACCCATTTATTTTAATCTATGTTTTGTTATATGGCTTGTTACCTCATGTCTCTGTACTGCTCTTAATGCTTCCTCTGCATCTGGCTGGTGACTCTGCCTTCTTCTTCCCAGAGTTCTCTCTGCCCTGAAGTCCTGCCTACACCTCCTGCCTAGCTATTGGCCTTTCAGCTTTTTATTACACCAATCACAGCAATACACTTTCACACAGTGTACAAATATCTCCCAGACTTTTCAAATGTCTTCTTCCCTGTTTGAATTATTGCCAGCGAGCAAGAATAAGAATTCCAAAAATAATACCTGCCTGTTGTTAACATTTGTCCCAATGTGGCCAATATGCCTGAAAGAGACCACTCCCAGGGAAGAACAGTTCAGCTCTGAGTTTCAGGGGTTTTACTCCATTGTGGCAGGGAAGGCAGGGCAGAGCACATGAG
The DNA here is from genome assembly GCF_007827085.1 of Peromyscus californicus insignis. Classification (NCBI taxonomy): domain Eukaryota; kingdom Metazoa; phylum Chordata; class Mammalia; order Rodentia; family Cricetidae; genus Peromyscus; species Peromyscus californicus. The sequence continues at coordinate 2,597,054 of NW_026294584.1, forward strand.
TCTTGGTGGCCCAGAAGCACAGAGGAAGAGGCACTCAGGATGACATGTAGCTGCCAAGAACATTCTCCAGGGTTCTATTTATTCCTGCTAAGCTCCTAAAGTTTCCACAACTTCCCAAACAGTGCCATTAGCTGGGGACCAAGCATTCCGCATAACGAATTCAACATAGTTAAGCACTGAGCTCTCTAGCCCCTCTAAGTGGTCTTTAGTAGATAGACTTTCTTCACTGAATTATCTTAATACTTTTAAGAGAATCCTTAGGAGTTTTATTATTTATCAACACTGTTTCATAAATGAATGTAAATTTAATATTCCAAAAAGGTAGTTATGGCTCTCACCTCTGTAAGGGCCATTCCATATTCAAACCACAACATGGTACTGAAGCTTCCGAGATTCCTCGTCAGTAAGAAGGGTGGTTGAGCCCGACAAGTTGCTGGTTTGGGTTTGGTTTTTTCTTCAAGGTTGGTGTTGACAGAATAGTCCCAGCCCTACCTGCTTCTCCCCATTAGCATGCAGACCTAGTCAACACGAAGGTGACAGCTGTGTTCTGACAATTGGCAGCATTGCAACACTATTCTATAGTCTAAACTGAAACTCTGCCTAATGTGAACTGTTTAATGTAAGGCACCGCCGAACTCCAGCTCTGTAATATGTGAACATTCCAGATTAATTTAAAAGTTCCACAGAAGTGATGAATGGCCTAGAACCCAAAGTATTTTAATTTGTACTTACAGCCTTTATTATCATTTACAGGATAGACAGATCAAAGGTTAGTCAGATTTTATACACCTTAACATGACCTTCAATTAAAGGCTTTCATAGGTTAGCTGTGCCCTCCTGACACTTCTACTGATAGGAATAAGCAGCATTCGTGATTTAGATTCCATAGCTGGGTTAGGAGCTGTTCAGAGAACAGATGCCAAGAGGAGGCTCAGAAAGGGAGGTGGGACACTGGTCAAGCTCAGTGCAGGGAGATCTAACTAGAAGTAACTGGGATATCCCAGTTGCTAAGGAATGACTTGGAAGTCCAGAGGAGGTACTACTTGGAAAGCTAGGTGGTGGAATGGGGTAAGGGGATGGTGGCTATGAGCTAGTGATAGGATCCCATTACTGAACTGATGTCATGAACAAGACTGTTGCCCTAGACCTTCCTTGTTTTCTGTGGAGGTTGAGAGATTTGACAAGAGGACTACAAAGAGAAAGACTTGATGCTGTACAAGGCACAAAGACTCGGGCCCACAAGAGGAGGGCAGGGGTCTGATTCTCCAGGAGAATTGAGTGGACAAGAAATCCAGCCATTCAGGAGGTTTTGTTGCTTGGAATGTGGGGTTCCCTTTCATAGTTCCTAATCTTCTTAATAAAGAATTTTAAGGTGGACTCAAAAGTAATCTAGAGGGCCACTTGGTTAGAGTTCAGAGAGGAAAACAACAGAGCCCTGTCAATCTCAGCTGCTGCCGAGGGTGAAGATGAAGGGGAAGAGAGAAAGTCAGGTCTTTGTTGTGGACCAAGAGCACAGGTAGGTTCAGCACTGGGGGTCAGCAAGCAGCTGCATGGTGGAAGCGGGGAGGCTTCAGAAAAAGAGTGGAAATGTCCAGAGGATTGTGGAAAAAGACAATTCATTAAGAAAGAGAAAACACCCAAGAATAGGAGCGGGCTAGTTAGCTGAGGGGGGAAATAACCCTCAAAGCACAACAAATGTAAGACATTTATGTTTACAGAGCACTTACTGTTTTGTGATGAGGCTATTCATGGGGAGACATCAACAATCATCTACTCACCCCAGATATGGAACCAATGACAGACTGAAGTGACATGCCCCGGGGCTCCATGAACAACTTGCAGGCAGAACAACACGTGGGAGAGTTTTCCTCCTCAGACATGTACTGCTTATACAACCTTGAGGGGGACAGAGAGAGAGAGAGAAAGAGAGAGAGAGAGAGAGAGAGAGAGAGAGAGAGAGAGAGAGAGAGAGAGAGAGAGAGAGAGGCCTTGTGAGTCATGGATTTCCTGAAACTTGTGAGTTATTTACTTCCTGAGGTGTTTTGTTTGTTTGTTTGTTTGTTTTGAGACATGGCCTTACTGTGCAGCCCTGGCTAGCTTGGAACTCACTGTGTTAACCAGGCATTGAACTTGTTGTGATTCACCTGTCTCCGTGTGCTGGGATTAAAGACATGCCACGACAATCATATTTGTTCTCAGAAACTTCAATGGTGCCTGAGTCTGAAGGACATTATCATTTAAAAAAGGAAGTTTCCTTGCATGGCAGAGCATATCTGATAGCAATAAAACAATCTGACAAACATCGTATCTACTTAATAACAGGAGCTGTTTTCCTCGCTGGGTCCCCATCAGCCACAGGCTTTTGTCCTGGCTTATAGTACCAGACATGAATTCCCTCTTGTGCATCAGGACTTAAATCCAATCAAAATGCTGTTGCTTGTGCCCCCCCCAAAAACCTTGTGTCACCGCTGTACCCACAGTCACATATTGTTTACATCTTGATCGTGTGGCATGCAGGGTCCACAGCTGAGTAGGATGTTTAGCGCAATTCTTCTCCAGCAGCCTGCACAGTGTCTAGATTCTAGAGTTACAAAAACCAGTTCAGTCCCAGCCTGATTTCTACACTCACCTCTCTATTTGTATATATTTGTATTTGTCCTGAGAAAGGTAGCTGTATCGTTTTTGTCTAGTCTCTGCATAATGGGAAAATGCAGGGCTTGTCTCAAGTCCTTGCTTGAGTAGGCTGTGAGGCTGGATCACTCAGCTAGCCATCTCAAAATTGTCCTGAGCAGTTTGTAGTCCAAAACTGATCTTTGGGTGGTGTTTGTCAGCTTAGTGGTATTATCATCATCATGATTGAATCGTTGTTGTGGGGCTGCAACATCTGTTGGAGGCTGTTAGGCATGGTCATGGTTCACTGCAGAAAACTGATAGAGACTCAAACCCAAACTCATGTACAGGAAGCTAGATGAAGCCTTTTTTCTAGAATTAGTTAGTACTCTATGAGACCATTAACATCATGACAAAAGTTTAATATATTATTACTCTTATAAATTTTGATATAAAATTCATATCTTAAGAAAAGTTTTAAAGAGTCAAAATAGAACCAAAGAATTAGGAGATTAGTGACAACAAAATAGTCCCTTAATTTTGGTTTTTCTTCTGTCCCATGTCAGGTGGCTCTTCTGACATGATAAAGAGATTTTGCATTTTCTTTTAACAAGCATGCTTGGGTTTAGAGAAGGAGAGAGCCACACTCCAACTCCAAAGCCAGCTTTAATTTTAAATTGAACTGGGACTACATAAAGACCATTTGTGTTATATGTCTGTAGAGAACAGCAGAAACAAACATTTAAGAAGACTTTTGAAATTTTATCCTATAGATATGTATATGTAGATATACCAATAGGCCAATTTACTTTTTTTCTTGGGATGCTTTTCTGGATAATTTGTCCTTTTTCTTCAGATTTCTCATTTGTCCAGTGTTCTTCAGCTTTCTTAGCCTTCATTCTCCTGAAAGACAAAAACAAAAACCCTTCCCCAACCCTAACTTTGGGGAGGTTCCCTTTTGGCAAGTTATATCTGAGGAAATGAAAAAGATTTGTTAGTGGTATAAGTTAGTTTAAATTGAATGGTCATGTTGGTTGATGAACTATCACCTCTTCTAATTAAGAGGTCTCTCTTGTTTAAATCAAACCTTTTTCAGTTTTGATGGTATGCATAGCTTTTCTTCTCCTGTAGAAATAAAAGCAAAACTTTGTCCCCAATGTAATACATATCCTGGTTTCCATTCTGAGGTCAGTGCATCTTTAAAGTATACAGGCTGATTTAATTCTGTAGTTTTTTTCTATTATGCAATGTCTCTCCACAGCTGTTGTTCCTTTCCCATTAGTGTTGAGAAAATTCAAATTTAATAGAGCATTATGTAATCTCTTTCTGGTTTTTTTTTGTTATCCCTTTCTGTTTATTTAGCTTATCCATTAGAGTTTGATTTGACCTTTCTGTGACTGCTTGGCCTGTAGGATTATGTGGTATACCTGTAATATGCTTTATATTGCAATAAGCAAAAAACTGTTTCATTTTTCCAGAGACATACGCTGAAACATTGTCAGTTTTAATTTGTACAAGTATACCCACGATGGTCATAACTTCTAGCGAATGCATGATTACAGAATCAGAGAAGTTGTCCATTGAAATCCTAAATAGGTATCAATGGTGTGGTGTACATATTTCAATTTTCCAAATTCTACAAAATGAAACACATCCATTTGCCAGATTTCATTCCTCTGAGTACCCTTTGGGTTACATCCTGCTGGTACTGGAGTTTTATTTGTATAAAGAGCAAGTAGGACATTTCCTTGTGATTTCCTTGACTTGTTGCCAGGCTATAGAAAAATCCTTTTTTAAAATCCTTACTATTGACATGATGTTTTTAATGAAATTCTGAGGCCCCCAGCACATCTCCTATCAATAGTTGATTGATCTCATCATTTCCTTGTGCTAGAGGGCCAGGCAGACCTGTATGGAATCAGATATGTTATATATAAGGGATGATTCCTATTCCTGATTATTTCTTGTAACTAAATAAATAACAAAGTTAATTCTGATCCAGCAGGGATAAATTCAGCAGTTTCAATATGTAAGACCACTCTTTCAGCATACTGAGAGTTAGTAACTTTGTTGAGAGGTTCAAAAAAAATTCATCAGAATGGCATATAATCCCAATTTTTGGACAGAATTATAAGGACTTTGAACCACTTTGCCTAAATTTTCTGATTTGTAACATGCTTTTCCTTGTTTGTTTGAGTCTGTATAAAATGTACGGACTCCAGATATTAGTATTTCCTTTACAATGCAAGGCAGAATCTAGTTAGCTCTCCTTATAAATTTAATTCTATTGCTTTTGGATATTTGTTGTTAATCTTTTCCAAAAAAACTACTTCAGCTCTTTGCCAAAGTTCACTTTCTGCCCATAATTTGTCAATTTTATCATTAGTGAAAGGTACTACAACTTCTGCTGGGTCTATTCCTGCTAATTGATGAAGACTTATTGTTCCTTTTAAAATAAACTCAGAGATCTTTTCCACATAAGTTTTAAATTTTTCACTCTGTTTATTTGGTAGAAATATCCATTCCAATATAATATCTTCCTTCTGCATTAAAATTCCTGTAGGAGAATGCTTAGAGGGTGAAATAACCAAAATCCAATCAAGCTTTGGATCCACATGATCCACATGTGCATCCTGTATTTTCTTTTCCGCCAAAGCCAATTCTTTTTCAGCTTCAGCTGATAATTCTCTTGGATTATTTAAGTCCTTGTCACCCTCTAAGGTTTTGAACAAATTACTCAGTTCATCATTTTTTTACCCCAATAGGGGTCCATAGATTGGAAATGTCTCTGAATAATCTTTGAAAGTCATTAAGAGTCCATAATCGATATCTCCTAATTTGCACCTTTTGGGGTCTAATTTTTTTAGACCTATTTTATATTCTAAATAATTAATAGAATCTCCTCTTTGTATCTTTTCAGGAGCAATTTATAATCCCAAACAAGGCAAATTTTTCTTTACTTCTCTAAACATTTGACACTTTAAACAACTAAAGTATCAACATTTGAATCAGCTAGTAAAATGTTGTCAATGTAATGATAAATTATAAATTTAGGAAATTGTTTACATATTACTTCCAATGGCTGTCATACAAAATATTGGCACAAGGTTGAGCTATTTAACATTCCCTATTGGGAGTACCTTCCATTGATATCTCTTGACTGGCTAGGCATTATTATAAGTAGGTACCCTGAAGCCAAATTTTTGTCTTTTTCTTGTAAGGGTATTGAGAAGGAAGTCTTTTAAATCGATAACTATAAGAGGCCATCCTTTAGGTAACAGAGTAGGCAAACGAATTCCAGATTGTAGAGAGCCCATTGGCTGAATTTCCTTGTTAATAGCTGTTACCATTCTCTGCTTACCAGATTTTTTTTTTAATAACAAATACAGGAAAATTCCAAGGCCTGGTTGATTCTTCAATATGCTGAGCATTTAACTGCACTTGTACCAGCTATTCTAAGGCCTGTAGTTTCTCTTTTGTTAAAGGCCATTGCTGAACCCATACAGGCTTGTCTGTTAACCATTAAGCTAGGGCTGTTGGTGTCTTTGAAAGATCAACAGCTGTTGTGCCCTATTCTTGTACAATCTGGATGGTCAGTGACTGTTCTTTATAATACCTTCTAATATTTTTCTCAGAAACATGTGATAGTTTATGGTTTGTTTTTGAGATTGGAGGAATGTTAATCTGAGTATTTCATTGTTGTAATATATCATGTCCCTATGGATTCATAGCTATATTAACCACATATGGCTTTAATTTTCCTCTCTGTCATTCTGGCCCTATACATTCGGCCCATCTCATGCTCTGTTTCACTTGAGATGATGTTCCAATCCCTAAAAGCTGAACATTTACCTCCTGAAGATGCCAGTTTGGATGCCAAGATTCTGGTGCAATTATTGTTAGGTCTTCACCTGTGTCTATAAGACCTTCAAAGAGCATGTCATTTTTTTTTATTTTTAATTTTGGTCTTTGTTCATTTATAGAAGTTTGCCAACAAATTCACTTTATGGTTTCTCCTGATTTTTTTGTTCTTCAATAGCTGTTCTATTACCCCAAGCAGTATGTTTTTTTACAATAGGCATTAGGTTCTTCAATTGCTCTGAGAGGGGGTTTCTTCTATGATCACAGGAAAGAACTGAACTGAATTTGTCATGGGGGCTTGCAAGAGGCCCCTCAGGGAGTTTCCTGATGGCAAAGGCAAAGGATCCTTGTCTGTCCCTTGTTGATCTACATTCATTAGTCCAATTTTGCCTTTACCACACCTTCTGCATAATCCAGAAGGGAGGGGCATTCCGTTACCATTGCTCCTTGAAAAACCATTGTGTGTAGGAACACTCTGCTTACAGTTCCTTTTTAGGTGACCTTGTTTACTGCAATTAAAACACCTGACATTACTGTTTTTCTTCAAACCTCTGGAACATTAATTATCCTCTCATTTAGTTGTTCCATTTTCAGACCGCTTAATGTGTTATCAAACAGAGACCAAACACCCTCCATTGTAAAAATGTTTCCCATTTTTTAATGTGGGGGAAAATTCTCTTTTAACTAATTTCTCCTCTTAAGAAATCTTAATTGACTCACCTGCTCTGCTGAGTGTGTAGAACAGTAGAAGCCCAAGCAGATTTCAAGGCAACTACCTGGTATGGTAACAGCCCAAGATGGGGATCCAGGGAGAGTCAACAACCCACCAGGAGAGATAAAGTGAAAGATCCAGCCATCTGGATCCAGCTGGTTAGAGACTCTGGCCCATGTGGGGAGGAGACTCTAGCCACATGCAGCTCAGGACTGAGCTCAGGACTGAGCAAGGCCACAGGCAAGTGGCTTTTTTGTGAATTTGTGCCACAAATGTTGGGCACCAGATGTAATACAAATCTTAAAAGGTCTTATAATAAAAAAAAATCCAGAGCCAGATATTGGGATGAAAGCTGAAAGATCAGAGAAGCAGAACAGCCAGCCAGTAGCTTAGCTCTATGAAATCTTCAGCCTCAAGAGAGTGAGTTCCTGTTTCCTCATGCCTTATATACCTTTCTGTGTCCTGCCATATTACTTCCTGAGATTAAAGGCATGTGTCACCACTGCCTGGTTCTATTTCTCTCATGTAGCCCAGTGTGGCCTTGAACTCACAGAGATCCAGACGGATCTCTGCCTCCCAAGTGATAGGATTAATGGTGTGTGCCACCACTGCCTGACCTCTATGTCTAATTTAGTGGCTATCTCTGTCCTCTGATCCCAAGGTAAGCTTTATTGGGGTACACAATTGATAACCACATTGACCCATGCAAAGTAGGTATTATTATTCTATTTCATAAATGAGATGGGAGGAAGCAGAGTGGCTCAAAGAGGAAAATAGCCCACAGTCATAGAGTTAGAGTAGCACTCACCCAACTCCAACCTCAATGCTTCTTTGTTGCTCTATAAGCACATTTACCCCTTTCTGTAAGTGAGCATAGCAGATCCTCATCAGCTTTTCCCTTGGGGTAACACCATGGAAGCCAGCTGTAATGAGAGTGTGTTCTGTATTGCTTTTTGTTGTGGTGGTAAACACCATGACCAAAAACAACTTAGGGAGGAAAGGGTTTATTTTTAGCTTACACTTTCAAGTCACAATCTACCCCTTGAAGGAATTCAGGGCAGGAACTCAAGCAAGAACTTAAGCAGAAACCATGGAGAAATTCTGCTTACTGGCTCACTCTCTAGCTCCTGTTTGGCTGTTCTTATTATATAGCCTAGGCCCACCTGCCTGTGGTGAGCTGAGTACTCTCATATCAGTAATCCATCAAGACAATTTCTCACAGACATTAAGACAGGCCAATCTAATTGAGCCAATTCTTTATTAAGTTCATCTTAATTAAGTCATCCCATGTGACTCTAGGTAGCTGACAATACAAAAATAATCAGGGCAGCCAGGCAGTGGTGGCACATGCCTTTAATCCCAACACTCGGGAGGCAGAGGCAGCAGATCTCTATGAATTTGAAGCCAGCCTGGTCTACAAAGCAAATTCCAGGACAGCCAAGGCTACACAGAGAAACCCTGTCTTGAAAACAACAACAACAACAGCAGCAACAAAACCAATCAGGACAAACATTAACACTTTTTATTCAAGAAAGAGGAAGCTTAATCTTCAGACTGTCAGTATAACATATGTTTGCAATTGTAGGTAGCTGTGAAATCTGTCACTACCTTAAGAAAGTATGAATATTCTTGGAGGGAAAATTTTTCATATTTTTTGCTGACCATTTTGGTAACTCTGTGGATGTCCTATAAATTATAATTATAAATGTCAGCCGTTAGGGTCCTGGAGAAGTCCCACAAAAGACCACCATCCATATATGTAATCAGCAAGAGTGTTTTTATTCCAGCATGATGGGGCCTTGCCATCCCATACAAATGCAAAATGGTGAAGACCCCGAGAGGGACGTGCAGTTTCCTTTTAAGCACAGCCAAGGGGAGTTCCTAGGGCAGTTAGATCACTTTAGATATGATTGACTTAAGCAAATGGCAATCATAAGAGTATGTTCTAATGGCTGGGCCTAGTCATGGTCTGATTAAGGTTATAGCTTTTCCATTTTGGGGCAAGCCTGGACAACTCCCAGGCTTTGTCCTCAAGCTGCTGTGGAGACTGGTTTTGGCCTAGTATGTGCTGACTGTGAGGGTTGGCTCAGTGGCCCAGGCTTGGTGTGTCCTATCTCCCTTGTCCCTGTGGTCAGGGGCACCAGTGATTAATTGCCCTTTCTTTGTGGCTCTTTCAGAAACTGCTTGTTCAATCTCAGGAAGGTGAAATTTGTTGCAACTCTGTAGGTTTGGTCCTGGGTTTTGGCACCAAAATGTGAGTTTTGCAACTCTGGGGAAAGGTGTCCCAGTTACTTGGGGAGTCAGAAAACACCTTGAGCTGCTTAGGACAGCTCTGACAGCTGGAGCTGCAAAGAAACAGCTCAACCCTGAAGGGCAAGGTATCCCAGACACCTTGAGCTGCTCAGGACAGCTCTTCCCTGGAGGTATCCTGGATACCTGGAACTGCTTAGGATAGCTCTGATGGCTGGAGCTGCAAAGAGACAGCTCTGCTCTGGAAGGGATGTTTTTCTGACTGCTTGGGAGAGTCAGGCCTGGAACTGCTTCAGCAGGTAAGGGTATCCTGACTGTTTGGGAAAGTCAGGCCTGGAGCTGCCAGAACAGCTCTGTAGGGAAGGGTATCCTGCCTGTTCTAGAGAGTCAGGCTATACTTGGTGTGGTGGGGGATGGTCTCCCCACAGGATATTGCAATCCTGCTCCTCTCCTGGAGAGCTGCTACAGCTGAGCTTTGCTCAGCACCCACTTAAGGGGGCTTCCTAGCAGAGCTCTGCTTCTCTGGCCTAAGAAATTGCAGAAATGTAGCAATCTTCTCTGGCTCCAGAGAAAAGTGTTACTTTTTCAGCTCTTTCAGCTCTCCCTTGCTTTTTCCACTGAGGGCCGTCTCAGCAAGGATCTTCTGTTCAGCTTCTCCTTGCTCTGTCCACTGAGGGATGTCTCAGTAAGGATCTTCTTCTGTTCAGCTCCTCCTTGCTCAGTCCACTGAGGGACATCTTAGCAAGGATCTTCTCTATGCCAGTGAATGAAGATCTTCACTCCCAAAACTCTTTTGAGAAAGAGATTTATTTGGGAAGGAGGAGTCCAGAAGAGTAGCTGCCTCTACCAGGATGGAGTGAACAGACCACAACTGACCAGGCAGGGTGGTTTTAGCCAGTGGTTGGTTAGTTTTTTCTGCCCAGAGATTTGCCAGTTTTTTTTTTTCCAAGACAGGGTTTCTCTGTGTAGCTTTGTGCCTTTCCTGGATCTTTCTCTGTAGACCAGGCTGCCCTCAAACTCACAGAGATCCACCTGCCTCTGCCTCATGAGTGCTGGGATTAAAGGTGTGCGCCACCACTGCCCAGCTTAAAGTTTATTAATTATGTATGTAAGGTTTTGTCTCCATGTATGCCTGCAGGCCAGAAGAGGGTGCCAGATCTCATTACAGATGGTTGTGAGCCACCATGTGGTTGCTGGGAATTGAACTCAGGACCTCTGGAAGAGCAGATAGATGTTCTTAACCGCTGAGCCATCTCTCCAGCCCCCAGATTCACCAGTTTTGTGGGCTAGGTACAGAGATGGCCCTGATTTCATAGCCAAACTGTGTTTCTTTCACTGGCCTTTCTTAGCTTTTTGACACTGCCTCTAAGGCCAGGGCACATTTCTTTCACTGACTCTGATTCTAGGGACCAAGAGTGTTTCTTTGGTACTAGTTTCAGAGTCAGGGCATGTTTCCTTGGTTCTGGATAAAGTGTTCATTTTTCTGGCTCAGGTCCCAAACCTAGGTTGTGTTTCTTTCCCAGGCCCTGGGCCCAGGGCCAGGGTGATACTGTCCTGCTCTGTGATTGGTTGGTTTCACAAGTCAGTTGGCCAGGGGCAGAGATGGCTCTGATCTCACTGAGCCCAAGGCCAGGGTGCTGCTCTGTGATTGATTGATTTCACAAGTCAGTTGGCCAGGGGCAGAGATGGCTTTGATTTGAGCCAAATTGTGTTTCTTTCACTGGCCTTACTTAGCTTTTTGACACTAATTCTAAGCCTTGGGCACAGTTCTTTCACTGACTCTGATTCTAGGGACCAAGAGTGTTTCTTTGGTACTAGTTTCAGAGTCAGGGCATGTTTCCTTGGTTCATTTCTCTAGCTCAGGTCCCAAACCCAGACTTTGTTTCTTTCCCTGGTCCTGGGCCCCAGAGCCAGGGTGCTACATCCTGCTCTATGATTGGTTAGTTCTACAAGTCAGTTGGCCAAGGGCAGAGATGGCTCTGATTTGAGTCAAACTGTGTTTCCTTCACTGGCCTTATCTGAGCCATCTTTCCCTAGTTCTGGGCTCCACGGTCAGGGTGGGTTTCTTTAGCCAGCCCCTTTCCCCCTTTTTCCCTACAAAATTGAGGCCTTATCTCTGAGAGAAGACTGAACAACCTGTTATGGTGTCTGCTCAGTCCTATCATCAGTTGGTAGTCATTGGAGTATATCATATGAAATTAGAATACTTAAAGAAAGGACTGAGGCTGGGGGTGTAGCTCTATGATAAAAAGCTTACGGCCGGGCGGTGGTGGCGCACGCCTTTAATCCCAGCACTCGGGAGGCAGAGCCAGGCGGATCTCTGTGAGTTCGAGGCCAGCCTGGACTACCAAGTGAGTCCCAGGACAGGCGCAATGCTACACAGAGAAACCCTGTCTCGAAAAACCAAAAAAAAAAAAAAAAAAAAAGCTTAGCCTTGGGTTTGATCCTTAGGACTTCAAAAACCAAAAGCCAGTAAAAGGCAAATTATCAATACAAACTGGAGTTCTGGTAGGGAAGTTTGAGGTCATAGGCTTCTGTGAAGCAAGAGACTTAGCCCCATTCTCTCTTGAAAAATAATATTACTGCCTGCTCCTCTAGCTCAATAGCATAAAAGATGAAGACAAGAAGGGAATGTATCTCACTGTTTGCAGTTTCAGATTTTAAGTGGATCAGAATCAAAATTGCCTGAGTGCCTAACCATGATTGTGGTGGTTTGAAAGAAAATGGTCCCCATAGGGAGGAGTGACACTATTAGAAGGTGTAGTCTTGTTGGAGGAAGTGTGTCATATAGAAGCAGGCTTTGAAGTCTCCTATGCTCAATCTATGTCCAGTGTCACAGTTGGTCTTAGAGTGATATTCAGAGCATCCAGTGCTGATATATATATATAATGTCTCAAGGAGGGGAGGAGGTTTCATAGGTACTAGGTATTTAATAAAAGTTCTCCATTATGTCTAAAGAACTAGTTGTAGACATATGAGTAGTGGAAGACAGGCTTAGACAGAAGCCTAAAGGCAACTACAAATTTAGTGCATATGAATAAATCAACAAAAAGAAATGTCCATCTTGAGCAATTTCAAACTACAGTCTTCTCTGCTGGAGTAGAGGTTCTCTCTATCCTGAACATCTAGGCATACCAGACACAGTGCTCAACCAAGTACAGATTTTAAGTGTCATTTGTTTCACCTGTGAGACCTGTGTTTGACTGATCTATGGACAGATGAGCCTCCCAGGAGACATGCCAACTAGAAACAAGCCAAGCAGCTACACTTGGCCTGGCTATAATGGCCTAATTGTTGAGAGCAGGAAGGAACTGGCATACATTTTGCCTGACTCATTATCTCCTGATTCACAACTCCCTCCTCTCTTCTTCTATCTGTGGATCTGTGTTGGAGTTTTTGTTCTGTGGTGCTGGGGGATGAATTGTTGACTTTGTACATGATAAACAAGTATTCTGACACTTCACTATAATGAGCAGCATCTCACTGTGATGATTTTAAGGTGTTTTCTTGCTAGTCCATTTGGTTCAGTCACTCCTTTCTTTTTGCCTGAGTCTACCTTTGGAAAAGAAACATCTATCCCATGTCTGCCCACCACTGTATTTTGTAAGTAGATATAACTTGTTTTTATTTCACAGGCTAACAGCTAGTGAAATTTTCCTCAGGAGGCATCATGTTTTCAGTCTCATCTATAACTGAGTTTGATGATGTTCTGAGCTTCAGATTTGTAAGTTGACACTGGAATGAGTTAAGACTTTTGGGATTATTGAAATGGAATAAATGTTATACTTTGTGGGAAGAATATGAATTTAAGAATCCCTTGAAAAGAGATCTGTTATGAGTGGCCCCCTCTTAGTTCCTCCATATTGTGACAAAGGCCTTTACTAGATGCTAGCACCATACTCTTAAACTTCCCAGCTTTGAGAAACGTAAACTTAATAAACAATGTTTTAAACTTTTTATTAAACTGTATTTATTGTTTTGTTAGCATATATTAAACATAATAATGAGTTTCATTATAACATACATGTAAATAGATCATATTTACCCCTCCTCCCTACCTCTCTTGTCCCTTTCCCATTTCTTAGTCCACTTCATTTCAATTAGCCCTCTTTCTGTGTGTGTGTGTGTGTGTGTGTGAGATACCAGGGAGTTTTATTAGGGTTGTTTACAGAAGCATGGGCGGGAGTTTGTTTACAGGAGCATGTGCACCTTTTTAGTAGCTGTACCCCTGATGAAAATGTCTCTCCTTTCTCCATCAACCCTTGTCTACACACAAATCCTCAGGGATTCTTTTCTTTCTTTCTTTCTTTCTTCTTTGTTTCTTTCTTTTTTTTTTTTTTTTAGACAGGGTTTCTCTGTGTAGCTTTACGCCTTTCCTGGAACTCACTTTGGAGACCAGGCTGGCCTCGAACTCAGAGATCCACCTGCCTCTGCCTCCCAAGTGCTGGGATTAAAGGCATGTGCCACCACCGCCTGGCAACCGGAATTCTTTTCTTTATACATTATTCATTCTGCAGTATTTCCTTCCCTTATTTTTCTAGAAATCCACACCTCATTACTCTGAAGGATGGGAGTAAAACAAATCAAAACAATTTCCCTAAAAATCATCAAGATTCAGTAAAATGAATGATAAATGGCGCTGGTGGCAATGCTGGTTACCAGCAGAAAGGTCACAGTCACGACAGAACCCAGTATTAGTTTTATAGATTTATTAGGAGGAAGGGGGAGGACCAGGCCTGGGAAAGAGCATGTGCAAAGGACAGAGAGAGAAAGATGGTGGTGTGGGAGAGCAGAGCAGAGCAGAGAGAGAGAGAGAGAGGGTGGGGTTTGTGTCCGGCTTTTTTAAGACAAAGATTGTGTGACCACGCCATGTGCACATAGTTGCCAGTGCCCACTGATGACATAAGACATAAGACCCTGAACTACGCATATGTAGCTGGAGTAAGGGCAGAATTCTAATTTTCAGGCCTTGGTACTTTCAATAAATAGTTGATAATATGGGCACAAGAGTCATTTTCAGACTTTGCCACAGAGCTGTGATCTGATAGAGGCTCTGGTGCACCAGGAATGGTATCCAGAAGTGGAGAATACCTGGCACATGCTGCAGAACTTCAAAGAATGATGAGACCAGAGAACAGAGCTGGAATAGGACTGCAGCTAAACACAGAGTACAAGAGAGACCCCATTGTGGACTCAGAGAACTCACCAAAGTGTTCCCTACCCCAAAGTGTCTGGGATAATGATATATGACATTCTATGAACTATGAAAAAGGTACCAGAAACACTATAACAACAGAACTAAATTTAAGCTTGGAAAAAAAAGAAGACAAGGGAAAAAATGAAAGCGGTCTGTGGGGACAACAGGGAAGTAAAAAGAAAAATATATTTGAAGTGCCTGCTCCTCCTCCCTCTTCATAATTCCAGATTACTCCCCTATTTATTACTTAATTTGGTCTCTACTGTTGTTGGTTTTTTTTTTTTTTAAAAAAAAAACTACTAGTGTGTGTGTGTGTGTGTGTGTGTGTGTGTGTGTGTGTGTGTGTGTGTGTGTGTCTGTGTTTGCGCATGCACGAGCATGTGCTCAAATGCATGTGGGGGTCATGTGTGCCTTGGCTGATTGAGCTCTGGTGCTGCCAGCTGCAGGAAAATGTAATGGAATCCAGCTACTATCATAAAAGCTACTACTTGGAAAAGACTTTTCCAAAGGTCAAGCCATGGCTTAAGAAGTGTTGGTGATATTTTAGCTTTTGTATATATATTAGCTGGTTCCTACAATGACTTTCTTGTATGCTATATGTGGTTCCAAGAACTTCTAACAGTGTATTTATCTAAAATACCTATCAAGCATCCAAGGCCAAACAATCTCCTGAACTAAGGTAACACCCTTATGGAAACAATGCCTGTCTCCTAGGTTAAGTGGATATCTTTATTTCTTGTGCAATTTTAACTGAGGCCCTCCTTTCCTGTACAACCTTACTAACATTATCGATTCCTAACTTCCTACCCAACCACTTCTAGGAATGTACTTTGAGCACATAAATTCCCTTTTTCTGATATACTAACTGATATTAGCTCTCAGTTGACCTCCTTTAACCACTCCATTTTTGGATTGTAAAAGAAAGCCTGACAGTCACTGCCTGTGGAAAATTCTTGTCTGCCTTTATGACCCTGTAGGAATTCAAGCCTGGTGATCTGGCTGGAGGATTGCTATTGTTTGGGTTTACAACTGAATACCTCAGAGACTTGGAGAGAACTGAGAGGGATAAGGAGGATTTTTGACTAGAGAACTTGAGGAGAATACGGAAGATGAGGAAAAGCCAGATGGGGAAGTACTAGATGGGTAAGAATGAAATGAGAAGGACCTAGATGAGGCAGAATTAAGATGAGAGAATTAAGACAGAACTTAGAGGGAACAGCAGATAAAGGTAGAGAGAAATCAGGCAAGAAAGGAGCTGGGCACGAAAACAGAACTGAAGCTGTGTAGATAGGATTATATCCCAGAGGAATAAAGTAGATGGACAAAGAGCTTGGTGTATTTAGATTCATTTCCCAAAAATAATTCTCACCGTTTGTAGCTTCTCTTCTGGGTCCCTCAGAAGAATATTGTTTAAGGCTGGTCCTTTAATAATATTCGAGACTCTGGTAGCCAGGGTTGTACAGCAAATGCCTTTACTGGCTGAGCCATATTATCACAGGTCCCTGTTCTCCCATTTTACAAATGAGATCATGGAGATTTAGGGAGTTTTAAAAATGTGCTTGATACAGTGTAGCCAGCAGGTAGCTTGAAATGAAGATCATGACACAAATCCAGAGGCATGCTGGCAAATGTTCAGCTACCAGCAGGCTTGAGGAAAAAAACAAGCCCTAGTTTCTAGTGTTTGCTGATTTCTGTGGTGTAAATATTTCCACTGGGAGACTCATCTGTGAAGCAGGAATTTTGAAGGACTGTTCTGCCTTGTTTTGGCAAACTTCATCTGTCTTTTTCCCGTGTGTCCTGCATGTCCAGTCTGCACACCACATTGTCAGCAGTCAAAGGCAAGAGCAGTTTCTTTGCCCAGTGGCTAACCTTGCCACAATGAAAGCAAACTCCATAAGGAGTTTCTTCAATGTCCATCATCTTCTTTGAAGTAAATTGGTGCTGCTAGGAGCAGATGTGTCTCATTGTCATGAAAAACCTTAGGTTAACAAAACATTTTAAATGCCATATTCAGTAGGTCTTTGAAGTGTTTGAAAACCATTTATCTATCTAAAATATCTATCTATATGATCTTGAAAGCATACCTAACATATCTACAAATTTGATTGTTCTAGATGACTAACTACTGACCTATGTTTCTTGATTATCCTAAATAGTTCATAATAATAGCTTTCAAAAACTAGAATTTTACCTTACATTTTTAAATAACTGCATAGGTACAATACTTTAAACAAGAATAGAAACATATGTATATATATATATGTATATATATATACATATATATATATATGTATATATATATATGTATATATATATACATATATATATATATGTTTTAACAAAAATAAGTTTAAATTTGTATCAATATACAAAAATATCTTAAACAAGAGTATAAACATATAACACTGTAACAAAAATAAGTTTAAATTTGTATCAATGTACTATATTCCCCATAATGATAACAAACACCAATAACCCACCAATTAACCAAAATCTCCCCACATCCTGCTTGGGAGTGTGGTGTTCTCCAAACTGCTTCCTGTTGTCTGTGGACAAAGTATCTTTAGGGTCCCTGAGAAAATCTGAGATAATGGCCAAGTCCTGGGAAGACCTCTGTTGATAGATGTCACCTGTCAAGAATCAGGAGTTCTCCCCTGATCACATCTGATCAATATCACTCCTGAAGAAATCCATAGCCTATGGGAACAAAACTCCAAAGCATTTTTGACTTCCATTTGACAATTTTTTTTTACTTATTTTTTAAAGTTAAAGCATTCTTAAGTATCTAGATTGATTCAATTTTGCAGTCCAGTTCATAATCTCATGTCTCTTAGCAGCTATTTTTTGCTTGTGAAAATTCAAAAAATTCAAAATCAACATAATAACATACAGGATCCAGACGCCCTTTATATTTCCCATCTTATGTGCTTGTTTTCTTTCATACTACTTTTACTCTCTCTCTAAAGACTTCACTTTAATGTTTCTAAACTATTTCTTTCTATAACTGTCCATACCCTTTTTCTTTTTTTCTTAAGCTTAAACACATTGTAAAACACACTGGAACCTGTTTAGAGGTTTTTTTTTTTTTTTGGTCTGGACTTCTTTTACTGCATACCTCTAGTCTTTTATGACTACACCAGCAAACTTTAAACTGCTAAGGTACACTAGGATCCTCCATGCTGCTCTCTTGGCTGGCTCTGGCTGCTTCTAGGTTTGTGAAAGCCAAGCCTAAAGCTTGCAGCCTGCTTAGAGGTTTGTTTGACCTGGAACCTCATTCAACCCTCCTACCTATTGGAAGCCGGTTCCTGTGTTGCCACAAGCAGTTCTTAGCACTGCCAGTTGAACAGCAGGGCCTCTTAAAGGAGCTATGTCCTCTTTCTTTTTTTTAGCTTTCTCAGGACTTACATTGAAATTTGGCCCACATTGGAACAGTAAAATCTAGTTGGTTGTTTTTGCTATTTTTTAAAAAGATTTATTTATTTATTATGTATACAGAAGAGGGCGCCAGATCTCATTACAGATGGTTGTGAGCCATCATGTGGGTGCTGGGAATTGAACTCAGGACCTCTGGAAGAGCAGTCGGTGCTCTTAACCTCTGAGCCATCTCTCCAGCCTAGTTTTTGCTATTTTTACTCTTTGCTCTTTTGGAGGACTTGCCACTCTGCTCCCAAATAAATTATACATGGAGGCTTATTCTTAATTATAAATGCCTGGCCTTAGCTTGGCTTGCTTCTTGGCAGCTTTTCTTAACTTATCCTGTCTACCTTTTGCCTCTGAGCTTTTTCCTTTTCTTACTTCTGTATATCTTACTCTCACTCTTTTATTTTTTTTCTTCAAGACAGGGTTTCTCTGTGTAGTTTTTGCGCCTTTCCTGGAACTTACTTTGTAGCCCAGGCTGGCCTCGAACTCACAGAGATCTGCCTGGCTCTGCCTCCCAAGTGCTGGGATTAAAGGATGCGCCACCACCGCCCAGCTCAATGATATATGACTATTTTTTTTAAATCTTTTTTTTTTAATTTATTATGTATACAGCATGTATGACTGCAGGCCAGAAGAGGGCACCAGATCTCATTACAGATGGTTGTGAGCCACCATGTGGTTGCTGGGAATTGAACTCAGGACCTCTGGAAGAGCAGTCAGTGCTCTTAACCTCTGAGCCATCTCTCCAGCCTCTTAATCCATGGATGGCTGTGTGGCTGGATAGCTGGCCCCTTCTTTTCTCACTCCTACATCCCCTTTTGCTTCCTGATACCTCTTTTTCTCCTATTTATTCTCCCTGCCTGCCAGCACTTCCTATCTTTTCTCCTGCCTTGCTATTGGCTGTTCACCTCTTTATTAGACCAATCAGGTGTTTTAGACAGGCAAAGTAACACAGCTTCACAGAGTTAAACAAATACAATAGAAAAGAATGCAACACATCTTTGCATCATTAAACAAATGTCCCACAGTACAAACAAATGTAACACATCTTAAAATAATATCCTATAACACAGTGACACACCTCCTCCAACAAGGTCACACCTTCTCATCCTTCCCAGACATTTCTGCCAACTTGTGGCTAATTATCCAAACATATGAGCCTATGGGGGCCATTCTCATTCAAACTACCACAGGGCTTTAATATATGCATTTGGGTATGGGAGACATAATTTGGTCTATATCACTTTTTCAATGGAAATTGCAGATAGTTTGACTTTGGAGATATAGTTCATTTCATTTTCCCCTCAGAAGCTATAGTTAATTTCTATAATGGATTTCTCAAATGATACAATGTCACACAAAGGTTGTGAAAAATAAAGGTCATCCAATTATAGGACCTCTCCATTCTCCATTGTATAGCCTGCTATCCTCAGGAAAGTCAGTTCATTTTACTAAGCCCTGCTTCTTCCTCTATGGAAAGTGTGGAATAAAGCTCAGTGCCTGAAGTCACTGAGGATTAAATGAGAATTGCACACTACTTAACATAGTGCCAGAAAAATACTCAATAAGTAAAACCTTAAAATAAGTTAGATTAATAAGTGCTTTAAATAAGTGCTAATGTATTCAGCTAAGCAACACCAAACACTCAAGGATGTGGTCAACATTTATTGAAAAATAATGTCAATCATTTCAATTCAAATTTTGGATATGACAAAAATTTCTCATTCAAGGAAAAGAGACTAGCAAGTCTATGTTAGTCTAGTCATTAGTTAATCACTAGGGTGTGTTTTACTTTATTCAAAATTCTGTACATCATTTACTCTGTTATTTATGATTTTCTATTAGTGAAGGGGTCTGCTTTCAGTGAAATGCTGAGGAAAAGGCAGTTGTATATAGTGAAAATATTATTTGTAGAATTTGGAGTTCTGAATTTAGCTAATGTATCTGGAAAATAGTGAGTGCTGATACAAAATAATCTTATTTATAAAAATAAAATTGGTTTTATAAACAATAATCTAGATTCAAATGTAAAATTCTAAACCAGTACAGGGAGATAGTATAAAGTATTGAAAGAACATACAAAGCTAATTATACCACAAAGAATGATGTATACGTAATTAATAACAGTTTATATGTTGTGAAAAGTGGTCATGGTGGTCCATGACTTTAACCCCAGCACTTGGGAGGCAGAGGTAGCTGGATCTCTGAGTCAGAGATCAGCCTGGTCTACCATATTCTAGGCCAGCCAAGACCCTGTCTCAAACAAAACAGCAAATATAAAAAGTATGATTTCAAAGGTTTTCTAGGTGTTTACAACCTTATTTCTACTAGATGGAGATTTTCAGCACAGGGTTCTCCATGTCCCTTGTTTCAAGAAAAAGGAATATATGTCTGAGTTTATCAAGGGGTTTGAAGGGTATTTTTAATGCCTAAGGAGGAAAATGAATTATACAGTTTTATGAGTTGTATCCAGAAAGATCTACAAGGACAGAATCATTAACTAGCTACTATAACATTCTAAAGTTGTTAGGCTCTGCCTAGAGCTGTGCAGGGATGCAGAGTTGACAAATCATATAGGGCTGCTTGCCATCCATCCCAGTGAAGAGCTTCTAAACAGCAGATTGCTCTGAGAGGTAGCTCATACTGTTAACTCCACTTAGAAACTGACTTTGAAGCAAGGTCAAGAGAGATGCTAAATTGCATATACAATGAGTATCTGAGGATAGCTTTGAATTAAATCACCACCCAAATCAGCTTCCTCTTTTTCTCCAGGGCTGTGGATGTCTTGTTGAGCCATATATTTCCCATCCACTTGTCCTTCACATTCATTCCTCAGTTCTTTTCACTCTTCTCACTCCCAAGTAGGCTCTTCTGTAATCATTCATTTATTTATTCAGTACACATTCATAATTGTCTGTGCCAAGTACAGAAGTAGGTGCTAGAGGGATAAATATGGATCAGAATATTTGCACACGAGCATCTCACATTGTGGTCAGAGAAACAGAAATGGAAATAGTCATACTATCATTTGATAGCTACCTTAAAAGATCTGTGAACAGGCTGCAGTAGAAATGACATTCTCCTTTGGGAAAGTGTAAGTTTCTGGAAGGCAGCAATTCTTGAATGTTGAGTGTGTAAAGCCTGGGAAGAAAGTTCCAAATAAAAGCGACATCTGCACAAGCTGGGATATGTATGTGGTTAACAGATAGGCTTCATGGTGGGCAGGGAAGCTAGAGAGGGACTGGAATTGCAATAAAATGTGGACATAAAATCCTGAGCAAAACATTTTTGCAACAGATTTGTATTTTAGAACTCTATGGAATTTTAGAGGTCATGTAAATTAATATCATTCTTTTATAAGAGAAAGAAACTGAGACTTAGGGCAGTTAACTTGTTCAGGGCAGGAATAAAGGTAATCTCCAATTTTACTCTTCTGCTCCTTTCTGTGGCCACTAATCCAACTATGGTTCCTAGTATCCACTTAATAAAATTGGTCCCCAAAAGCCTAGGTTTCTCTGAGCTCAGTACACAAATCACTGCATAAAGTTTAGATTTCTAGCCCTATGTCTACTCCTTATGTTAACTTGATGTATGTTTTACAGATTTATGTATATGCTGTACCTGTGTGTGCTGTGGTGGTGTGGGCCTTGCACATACAAAGCAAGTACTGTACCACTGAGCTACCCCCCAGCCTCACAGTTGGCAGTGTTTTTAATACATCCATTGGTAGACTTAAAAACTGCTTCAAGAAGAATATACTGAGTTTTGAATGCTGCTCAAATAAATTACCATGAACTTGGTGACATACAACAGCACAACAGTTGTGAAGGCCAATCTCTGAAGACAGGTTTCTCAGGGCTCTTGTCAAGTTGTCAAGAGGATGGTTCTTTTGTAGAAGAGATGGTTCTCTTTGTAGAAGCTGCTAGGGGCTTCCTTGGCTGTGGCTGCATCACTCTAGTCTCTGTGCTGTCCTACTGTCTCCTTTTCCTACTTACCTTCTTAGCTCTCTCATAATCATCCTCGTGATTACATTTAGGGCCCACCTGGGTAATTCACTGCCCATCTAAGGTACAGTCTTCAACTGCATTAAACATTTCTTTCAACCCTGGTGTGATGGCGTATACCCCAGCACTTGGCAGGCAGAATCATGCAGATCTCTGTGAGTTTAAGGCCAGCCTGGTCTACAAAGTGAATTCCAGGACAGCCAGAGCTGTTACACGGAGAAACCCTGCATCAAAAAACCAAACCAAGCGAAACCAAACCAAAACAAAGCAAAATTTCTGCATAAGGTAATATTCATAGACTTCAGGAGTCAAGAAGTAAGTATCTTGGGTTATTGGTGGTGATGGGGATTATTCCATTTGCTAACAGAATATCCTTGACTCTGCATTGGAAGCATGGGAAGATATGTACCAATGTGTGTCCGGAGACACAGAAACACATGGCAGATAAAAGAGTCAAGACAAGAAACACTCCTTAGTGGTTCTGTTTATGGAGAATCAGATACACCTGAAAGGTTTGGTCTAGTCTGATCTTGGTAGGGAAGAAAACTGCAGTTTAGTCTCCATGTGCTCATAGTAAATGCTTCAATAATACTTTAAAAAATTATTATTGGTGTGTGCATGAAATGTGTATGGGCATGTGTGTCATGGTGTGTTTGTGGAGGACAGAGAACTCTGTGGCATTGGTTTTCTCCTTCCACCTGTACTTGAGTTCCAGGAGTTGAATTTAGGTTGGCAGACTTGCATGGCAACACCCTTGCCTGCTGAGTCTTCTTGCTGCCCTCAACACTACTGAACTGTACATTTCAGGAGATTAGAATAGTGAATTTCCATAAGCCTTTTTCACAATACAAAGAAAAAATCATTGCTATGTGTGTTGAAACTGTTCTTTAAAAATGCTTCAAACAAGGGGCTGGAGAGATGGCTCAGAGGTTAAGAGCATTGGCTGTTCTTCCAGAGGTCCTGAGTTCAATTCCCAGCAAACACATGGTGACTCACAACCATCTGTAATGCATTCTGGTGCTCTCTTCTGACTTGAAGAACAGCCATACATGCAGGCAGAACACCGTATACATAATAAAAAAAATATTAAAAAAAGCTTGAAACAAATAGCCACCCTATGGGCTTGCCAAGAGTTGCTGACTAATAGTCCACAACAGTACAACACTCTGCTGTTATCAGCACCCTGCCTTCATGTATCAATCCCTCCCATTTTTAAAAGCAAACAGAATGTTACAACTACAATGGAGGATTGGACTAAGCATACTGGGGAGATAGAAAGGATCTTTTCTCAGGTCAAAGACAGTTAATGGAAGAACATTGAATAGAATTTAGCTGTCCAAGTGCCTTCCTGTTGTCACTTGGCAGTATGTATGTGTTTTGTATATCTTAAACAACATTTTTATTAGTTCTTTGAGAATTTCATACAACATATTTTGAATATATTCACTGCCTCCATTTCCCAACTCTTGCCATAACCACCCTCTCTACTTTCCTATCCCTTCCCACTCAACTTTGAGACTTCTTTTTTCTCCTTGCTCATATTTGTTAAAAATTAAAAGCTTTGAGTGGGTTGTTTCATAAATACAGACTAAATTAAAGTCTTCTAGAAATAGTTCTCTAGTGTTGATCTCCAGAAAAAAAAATTACATTGGCCATTAGCTGCTTTTAGGGACTTGGATTAATTTACTCCTCTTCGTGACATTAACATTTAAAAATCAGCAACTTAGACAGCAAACAGTTACAGTTGTGTTTTGAGTGTTTCACTTGCTAATAGTGGTATAAATAGGAAAGACAAAGCTCACTCAGGTCAGTGGACTAGAGGCTAAAATTAAACCCTGAGTAAAACGCTTAGGGTGCAATGTTCACTTTGTTCGGAGTTCAGGAAAGCAAGCTAGAGAAGCTTTGCCTTGCATGACAGAATTTGTTGTACTGATTGACTTCTTTCATTTGTCTGCTGAAAACAACTGATTCTCACATAGTTCTAAAACTTCTGGAATATTTAATAAGTTGGGAAACAAAACCTCACTGAATACTGTGTGCTAAGAGTCATCATTTGAACTAGGCTTTCCTGGTATGCACAATGAACTTGCTTATCTAAAACACCAGCTCCAAAGGAAAACACCCTCTGCGGACTTGTCTTCCACCCTAGCTGTAAGCTCACTCCAGTGTTCTGACTCAGACTCCCATCTTGTGCTGAGGTGACCACTCTATGAATGTGATGACGTGCCAAAAGAACATGCTAGGATTGTTATGAACTAAACCCTGGAATACTGGTATAGTCTATGCTGGGCTGTACTGGACTAATGAGCCATAGATGTAAATTGTTCTTTCAAACAATGCTTGACAAACCCCTGTAATTCACTTAGATTTTCTCTTTTTAACCCTTAAAAGGACTTTCAAACCCTTTCCAAATGGGACACATTGTAGATTTACTGCCATCTGTGCCTCTTGAATTGCAATTCTAAGACCTTCAAATAAACACTTAAAAACAAAAAAACCTTAAAACCTCATTTGCTTTCTTTGGATGGAAATATATATTGAAAGTATCAAGTAAATATTCCAGTTGGTTCTTACTTAAGCAAGTAACTGTAAGATGTGAGGCTAGGTAGTATATTAGTAAGCTCAGAAAAACAAGCCAACAAGCAAATGCATGAACAATCAACCACCCTGCAAAGAGCTACAAGACTTGGTCTGATCATGAAACTTGGAGTATGGTCTGAGTAGTTTGTGACAGGAGGCAACTGTTTTCTTAGGTTTGAAAATGCTATTGTGATTATGAAACCAGAATCTTTCTTCTTAGAAGAGTCATCAAAATGATTTAAGTATTTTGATGTCTGAAACTTCTTCATACAGCATAAAAATGCATATTCATTTTTTGTGTATATGAAATGTTTTCATAATGACTGATGGAATAAAGGCAAGAAATGGAATGTTTGAAGTCCCCCAGCAAAGAACACTAATAAGAACATTGGAGCAGTAATTTCAATTTTTCCTTTGGGCTTGTAGTGCTGTTACTTTTTTTTTTTTTGGCTGATGCATGCCAAGCGTTATTTAGCCCCACCCAGGTGCAAAGGAGATGATAAGCATACTAAACTTAAAACAAACAAAGCAAAAAAACAAAAACAAAAACAAAAAACCCATCAGTTACAACTGCAAGCTACCCAGAGGAAATAAAGTATAGAGCCACATAATGTTCTGCAGTATTATATGGTTATATATTCACTTTCTAAAGGCACTTTTTGGCTTGCACTTTCATATTAATGCTTGGTTTTTCTTTTTCATGTTTTGACAATACACTCTCAGACAGCCTATTTGGTTTTGGTCTGTGCATAGTATCCCAGAAACGCTTTCAGAGTTTTGTTTGTTTTTTTTAACCCATCCACTCATTACTGAATTCTATATGCCTTTGTAAGTTACTTCTTGAAATAAATTCAATCAGTTAAGAAATTCAGAATCACAATTTTATAATGTTTGGGTCTTATTCTGAGATTTAGAAAAGAGCCGCATGTACCAGAAGGCTGACATGATTTTAAACGAAACTGAGCACACAAGGTAGGAGCCATCAACACTCAGTACTTACTATAGAAAACTAAAATTCGTGTCTCCGTCACCACGCCCTTTAAGTCAAAGGCTTAGTGTCCATGCTGTCCTATGTAGAGTGGGCTATGCCATTGGTCAACCGGATTCCACTGGTTTTAGCAACTGTCTGTGGTGTCCAGGAATGTGTTCACAGGACTTGGAAGTGCAGTGACCTCCGGTGCAAGCCTCAGAGCCAACCTGGCGGTGGTCCGAGGCCCCGCGCTATGGGCTGTCCTCGCTGGGCTGACTTTACCAAGATGGCCTCGAGGCTTCGGCGCCCCGCCCGCGGGCAGCCATCTTGGTAAAGGCCAGTAGGGGGCGGCGCGGGGTGTTTCCTGGCTGCAGCCTGGGGCCACGCGGGCGGGGACCCGGGCCAACACCAAAGATGGCGGGGCGGCGCGCGCTGAGGCGCTGCGTGCAGCTGTTAGCGCCCTCGGCGGAGCAGGGGCTGCGGGGCCGAGGGCGGAGGAACGCGGGCGCAGGGCGCCCCGGCACCTCCCGCGGCTCCGGGGCCGGGTGGCCCGCCGCGTTGGGGGCCTCAGCTGAGGAGACGCGACGCCGCGCGCGCCCGACCGCCCTCAGCCCAAGGTGAGCCTGCCCTTCGCTCCGCCCCTCGCGAGCTGGCCCCGCCCTTCAAGCCGTCGCCCCTCTTCCGCACCCTCACTCCATCCCGCCCTCTAACCGCGTCCCCCTCTAGCTCCGCCCCCGCTCCGCCCCTGCGGTGGCCCCGCCCCCTGTGCAGAGCGCCGCCTCCGGGCGAATCTGAGCGGCCGCCCGAGAGCCTCCCTGCAGTTATCCTGGACCCTCGCGGGAGGCGGTTTCCGCAGCCGCGGTTCTCCTTCGCAGGTTTGCTGCTTCGTGTCGTGTGGAGCAGCCTTCCCGGACTGTTTGGACATCTCAAGTACAGCGGGCTGCGAGTAGGTTTCCACTCCGAAGCCCTGCCTCCTCCTGGAGATGCTGGTCTTGTGAGTGGCAGGCATCTTGAATTACCGCACCTCAGGAGTTGCAGAGCCTGCATCTCTGTAGCCGCCTGGGTGAAGAGCCAGCGTTATTTTTAGTCGTCTAGGGGAGAGTAACAGCATTTGGGATTCCTAGGTTGCAGCTTCAGGATAGAATACAAGTGGGTGTATCTTGGTTTGGTTGTATGTAAATGAGTGGGGTCCACAACTTACTCAGAGCAACTTATTTCCTCTTCATCTGTAGTGTTTATCTTCTTAAACCCACCCCCAAAAGCATCCTTGCCTTTTCTCTTAAAGTAACTGTAACTTATTTAACCACCGAATGAGCAAAAGCAGGAGGCAGGATGGGAAAGGGTGGCAAGTTGATTTTTTTTTTCCGCCGTCCTGTGCTTGCTTCTTAGGTTACTGAAGGTGTTTCAGATGGATTCCCCTTCCCAAGGAACGCGGTATGATCCTGGTAATTGTGAATATGCTTTCACGGTCTCCAGTAGAACCTGGGTGATGTTTGACACTCAGTTGGACCCAGAAAACATTAAGGGAAAGGGAAAAGTCAACAGCCTCTAAAAAGCCGGGGCTTCTTGTTTTGCCCTTACTGTGGGGTGCTTTATAAATTGTTATACCATGACTTGCTTGGGTAGTTTTGGCTTAGCATGAAGTCAGAAAGTCACTCTTGGGACACACTTCTCTGTAAATTAAGAAATAATTTTCACCTTTATTAACAGATAGAGGAGGTGTAACAGTTCCCTTTCTGTTGTGTCACATTGGGTAGAAAGAAGTTACATAATATTTAAAAGAATGATTACCTGGATCTTACAACAGTCTGTATTTTAAAATAGTCTGATTTTTGTTGTAAGAAAATATTAGCTCTGTTAAGAATTTAGGGCAAGTATGTGTGTTTAAAATCAGAATCTAAGAGGAATCGAGGATTTAAAACGTATTTAAGTCAACTGGAAATACAGCCATAATTTTCAGAGGTTTTGTTTTGTTAACCTTTTTGCAGACTTGCTGACTTCATGAATTATAGCAAGTGTCCAAGAAACTAAAGTCCTTAGTGTATGTCTCATGCCTTTATTTCCATTCACAATTCCAAATCGGATTGGACAGATTCTACATTCCAAAACTGAGTCTTAAAATTTGTCCAGTATGAGTGTTTGAAAAACATTTTAACACAATCATTCCGACATAAGGTCTGGATTGTTTTATTTGATAAGGTTTTGGTTATGCTTTCATTGGTTCGTCATCCCTATCTGTTTGAAAGAAGTTTATATTTGGAATTAATATTTGACTTTTTGTTTTCTCTTAGTGTTTTTTTTCTCTCTCTCAGTGTTGAATAGCTATAGCTATAGTGAGTTTTTCCATTCTTTTTCATTCTGTATGAGTGAGAATGTGTCTTCATGGAGTGCCCTGTGTATCTGGGTGTTTTAGGTTAAAATACATGTAAGTAAAATGTGTTTTAATTGAAGTATTATTAAGGAGATGCACTGTGCACATTTGTTAAAGAACATTTTCATTCTGAAAACCTATAAAGGCATAAATAAAATTGGCATAAAAATCAATTCCAGTGATTTCTACCATAAGGTTCAAGTATTTGTTCATTCTAATTCCTATAGCACTGAAGAATTCTACATGTCTATAACTTAGTGCTTTACTTGACATGTCTTTTTGAATTTAGTAACTATTGATTATGTATTTATTTTATTAATCAACTTTTACAACAGATTATACATATTCTTGGATAGCTCCAAGAGTACTACATATATAGTAGTCATACACAGTCTACTGCCAACTAACCTTAAATAATGTATTCTAACTTAATAATTTTTCAACCACTTTCAAGGTGCTTTAGTTAACAACTCTAGTTCATGCTAAACAGATGAAGCAGCCAAACCAAGATAGCACAATATAGGTTGCCAACAATATAGACTGCACCCTAAACCAGATAAAAACTTGGGGACAGTCATTATCATTGGATACCGAGACACAGGACTACAGTTAGATGGATCAGCATAATTCAAAAGTATGATTGAAAAACAATTCTTAATGCTGGGTGTTGGAGCGCATGCTTGAAATCCCAGCATTTAGGAGGCAGAGACAGGCCAGTGATTGTGAGGAGGCTAGTCTTGGTTACATAGAAAGTTCCAGGCCAACTTGGAATACCTAGCAAGACTATATGAGAAAAAGAAAAGGGAGAAGGAAGAAGGAATTCTGCCTGGTCGTTGAATAGAGCAGGTTTTTGTGTTTATGTAGTTGGGACCTTCCCATATCAAGGAACACTAACATGCTGATCAAAGAATAAGTGTCTGACGACTTCTGTGTGATTTTGTGGTCCTCCTCAGTTATAAGAATAAAGTTAGGAGGGTAAAGAGACACTTGGCTTTCTTATTGTTATTAACAGTCCTTAAACTGGTTCTTGTCTGTTTTGCTTATCAGACCCTTGGCCTACAGTGATTAGATAACCACAGTAATTTGTTTTGGAAGTTATTTTCTGATTTTGAAGTCCCTTTGCTCACCCTACAAAGATATTTGTTCCCTTTTTAAGTGTGTATTTTTAATTTGCTTAGAGAGCTCATGGAAAGCTGTTTTCCTTCTTCTGTAGTTAAAGTAACTAATAAAAGATTCAAGTTACTGGATTTAAATTCCTTTTTTAAAAAAACTAAACAAAGTCCTGAACATGAGGTAGAACATGTCTTTTCTCTTCCCTGTACTGACCATGTTCCTTGAATGTTGTTCTAAGGATTTTTAGGTGCACTCTAATCTTAATTATCTAAGGATAATTAAGGGGCGAACATGGTTAATAGACAGTCTAGACTCCTCTGGCCAGATCTAGTTCCTGGGAACATCGTATAACTCTGCAGTCAGACTTGCTCTGCCTGTAAAGAGGTCACACATGTGATGGCTTTTATCATGGTTTAGATCTTCAAACGGGAAGAGACTCTTAGCTTCTAGATCTACTTCTCTCATAAAAGTTTAGCTTATCGTGACATCTCAAAACTGTGCTGTTACCATTTCACAGAGGTGATAACCTTTTGATATTGCTGAAGGGATGTTGATTCCTTCATCTCAGCTTCATTTTCTGTGTAAACATTTTATCTATTGTATGTATATGTGTGCTGTTTGTAGCCTGTTTTTTAAATGGGATTTGCTGATTTGCATATGTTGAGTATCCTTTCAATAATGAATTTCACCTAATAAACTTCTGATGTTCTCAGCAGCATTCTCTTGGCTAAGCATGGTTATGCACAGCTTTGTAATTTCTTTTTGTATGACCATTCAGATATTTTTTCTTTCTTTTCCTTCTTTTTCTTTTCTTTTCTTTTCTTTTCTTTTCTTTTCTTTTCTTTTCTTTTCTTTTCTTCTCTCTCTCTCTCTCTCTCTCTCTCTCTCTCTCTCTCTCTCTCTCTCTCTTTCTTTCTTTTTTTTGAGACAGGATTTCTCTGTGTAGCTTTGGAGCCTGTCCTGGAAGTCGCTCTGTAGACCAAATTGGACATGAACTGATAGAGATCCACCTACCTCTGCCTACCGAGTGCTAGGATTAAAGGCGTGTGCCACCACCACCTGGCCCCACTCAGATATTTTCAACTCACACTTTTAAGACAGTGTTTACCTTCAATTTAGTGTAAGCTGCCATACTTTATAAATTTTGTTGGCTACAAGAATGCATTTTGTGTTATTTAGGAGTTGGCATAAGCATTTGAAGGACCAGGGCTTCCCAGAATTCAGGACTTTCAATGTGAATAATAGGAAGTTCCCCCAAACGAAATATTGACTCCCTATCTGGAGATGTCTCTATGCCAGCTGAACTTATGACACCTTCCAAAGCAAGGAAAGATCTTCAAGGCACCATGTACATTTTCTTTTCATATGACTGAAACATAGAATGTTATTATTAATTTGTTAATTAATCATTGATTATCTGTTGATAGGTCTTTGAATAATTTCAAGTCAGAACAATTAAGTAATTAAAGTAGTGCAATTTGAAATCCATGTAAGATTAAAAGAGTAATTTTTTTCTTTTATTTTTTAAAAAGAATTTATTTAATTTTATTTTATGTGCATTTTTGTGAGGATGTCAGATTCCCAGGAGCTGAGTTATAGACAGGTGTGAGCTGACATGTGGGTGCTGGGAATTGAACCCAGATCCTCTGGAAGGGTAGCCAGTGCTATAACCACTGAACCATCTCTGCATTCCCTGAGTAATTTTTTTTCAAGGAACTTGTGCTTTTCAGTGTCTACTAAGAGCTTCTTATTTTGAAAAGAAAAAAAAAATCACATTATTGAAAGCAAAATAAGGTTAACTTTGTCTCTATATCAATATGGTAATTTTTGAACTGTTGGTTCTACTGGATTCAGTTTAACTAATAGAAAGCATGGACTTTGGGGTTTGATCAGCATGGGTTGGATCCTGGGAGTCAACTGTTACTAACTTTTTGACTTTATACAAGCCCTACCTTTAGTTGTTGTTTTTTAATCTCTCTTAAATTTTCCAGTTATGGCAGTTGTATTGGGGCAGTTTGGAAAATTGCTTAAATGTATTTCTCCTCCATGTGGAAGAAGTACAAAACTGGACTGTTTTGACAGTGTGGTGAGCACCATTCCTAGGGTGTGGGCTGCAGATGGCTTCACATAGCAAGATGCAGGAGGAAGCTGGAGACTGATTTCCTTTCTCTTAAGGAGACTACTGGCAGCCCCATATGTGACTTATGGTTGTATTGGATTGATTAGAATAGGACCAGCATGGCCATCCCTTGCTGGAAGGTTGGAGATGTAGCTGCTCAGCTGGTGTTATACCCTAAGCAGAACAAGGGAGACTGGATTTTATGGTAGATCTCTTTACCCTATACAACTGTAGACTCTAATCTTTCAGCTATTCCCCATGACTTTTCCATAATTAGTAGAGTTAGTGGGGGTGCCCTTCGATGACTTAAGTCTCTTTGTCCTTTACTTTTGCTTCTCTTTTTCTTGATTTCCAGCAAGTGATCTAAAAAAAAAAAAAAAAAGACTCCATTCTCACTTCATCCTCCATGGAAAGCAATTCAAAGTTTAAGCCCTGTTCTTCGTTTGTTCATTCCACAAGTATTTGTTGAACACGTAGCACTTGTATATTGTTGCTAGGTATTGCTATAAGCAGTGTGAATTATTCCTGATTGTAAAGTTTTCCTTGGCTTGTTCTCTGGGAGCCAAATTAGAAACTCAGGTGAACTGAATATAAGTCTGTGACTCATCAAACTTTATAGGTGGCAAGGTGGCCTTACTACTTTAGTACTGCAAATATCTGTCTCAGGATTATGACACTTTTGTAGGGAAGAGTATGTGACTGTAGAAGAGGCGACTCATGGTAGGCACCTGCCAAACTACCTAATTTAGAATTCCCTAATCAGAAAGACCCTTGGGACCTTCGTAAATGCCTGAACCCCTTTGTGCTGATGATTAATGACAAAGTAAAATAGTGGTTCTCACCTTTAACATCCATCAGAACCAACCGAGGGTCCCCTGTGGGAGGCCAGCTCCCACCTTTTCAAAAGCCCTCCCCCTTGCTAGATCAAAGTACACCACACAGTCAAGTGTAGATCCTTCCAAACACCTGGCAACCACACCCGTGGTCAAATTATTCCCTTATGCAGCCCTGCTGGGTAAAGCAAGCTCAGATTCTTGGATCCTGAGTAAGTTCTCGCTAGGAAACCTCTGTGGGTCTCCACAGCTCCCCCTTCTTAATATTTTAAAGGGCCCCTCAGATCCCTCAGATAGACTGTTCCTGTCCTAGGTCATTGTCTTCTTCACTAATCAGCTTTACCTGTCGTGGAGATTGGCAACTAGCAAGAAGGGCTTACCTGTTTCTGACTACCACCCTCTGGCAGTGGAAAGTACAGAGCTTAACTCTATGCAGCTCTAAATCAGGTCCCCACTAAGAGCTTGAAAGGAGCTGGAACAATCACAGCAATCTCTATGGCTGCCGTACCCCTCAGTAAAAGAGTAGAGGATGACCAAGATGGAATGTCCTTTTTGAATGGGTCTAAGATGTCTATAGCAGCCTCAGCTGCACCAAGCCCTTCTTTAAATCAATAAACTCCTGATGCAACTGCATCAAATAAATGAGTAAACTCCTGATGCAACTGCATCAAACCTTAAGACTCCCTTAGCTTCACTAAACCATGGTTCATTAATATCAACAGGTTAACAATTCTAGCATGACTATTACTATACATATTTACAATTCTTACAAACTTACATCCAAAAGCAAACTCTCAATAGGACTATTTACACTTTACAAATTTTAGCAAACATCTAAAGTGATCTCTTAACAGAACTATTTACATTTTCCTCTAACAAGACAGAGAGCACATGAACCATGAATCACTATAGTTAAAATTATAGGTGAACTTAAAACTGTTGCATTTCTGAAGTTTGAAGTTCAAAGTCAGTTCTGAGACCAGTTTTAAAGTTCCCCTGAAAGTTTGAAATCAGAGCCTAACTCGTTAGTGGCTCTGGAGTCTTTGTATAGTGGCCTCTCTACCAAAACTTGTTGCAGTCCAACAACCCAGTCCAAACAAGTCTCTGCATTTTCTGGTAGCCTTCCCTAGGATAGCTGCCCTAGGGTGAAGGTGGAATTGCTGTACTGAGCTGCTGTAAAACTCTTCAAAAAGCCTTCTTCTCAGCTAGTGGGAATCAGAAACTTGTCTCTTAAAGGAGCCATGCCTTGGTTTGCCACTAGCAACCAGAAGTGGCACGTCTCTAGGCTCCGTTTCCTTCCAGCTTTCACAGACTCAGTATTATTCTGGGCATCTGGCTGTTCAGTTACAGGAAACATTTGAAATCCTTGCACCTCCTTCCCTCTGCTAGCTGCTTCTCTAATACTGGCTTGAAGGGGAGACACAGGACTAGCAGCAAGGGTTTGCTATAATCTGGGAGGTTTTTGCACCAGGACAACTATGGGTAACTTTTCCATTCAGATAGATGATCCCTCAAGTGAGTCTAATTCTGCCACTACAGAAGGAAGATGAGTACCCTTCTGAGAAGGAGAGACCTGAAGAGCCTACAATTTTTGAGAAAGAGAAATTTCTAAGTCTCTCAAGCCCCTCAGTTCCTCCCTTGTCTTATCCCAAGACTTCTGTTCCTTAAACTGAGCTTCATGGCCAAGAGGGGACGGACCTTGATTGAACAATTTTGTAAAAGCATTCCCATTCAGCAGCAGCTCTGGTGGAGTGGAAGGTTTTGTTTCGCCCATATCTGTCTCAGGGAAAATTCCCCCCTGTCACTCAGGACTCAGATCCAAACTGTCCAAAATTAGTGCCCACAGTCCAAAGCTTCCATTGTGATCTTTTCCATCCCATGTTCTTCATAATGTTGTTGCATTTTGACTCTGATTCTCCCCCATGAGTCTATGTCCAGAGTCCCATAGTCAGAAAACCAAGGACACAGCTCCTCTACAAACACTAGGAACTTCTGTACTTGTTCCTGTTCTACCTTAACTCTTCTGGTTTTCAAACTCTCTACAAGTGAATATACAAACATCTGGTTACTATTTCCCTGCTCTATATTGGCTTCTCTTTCTCAGACTGCTAAGCCCACAGTGACTGCTTGTTCCTGGATGCTGTTTTCTGTGCATCAGGTCTGGCACTAGGGAAATTCTACTCTTACCCTAAGTTTCCTCATACACAATATCCTTATACCGAAATCCTATATTTTTTACCTAATTTAGTAGGTAGAAATTGAGAGAGAAAGAGAGAAACCTAGACAGAGAGATAGTTGCTGCAGCCTAACTTTTACTACTTGCTTCAGCTTAACTTTTAGCCACTCTGCTTTATCTATATACGTTTTACTCCCAAAGAGTAGAATATCATCACCTAATCCTTAATTCGTAACTGGACATGTCCAACTGCTTCTGCAGCACCTCCTTTCTTCTTTTACTTATCTCCTCTGTACCCAAGTCCCAAGTTCTGGTGCCATATGTGGGAAGCCAGCTCCCACCTTTTCAAGGGTTTTGATGAGGAGAGAGGGATAAGAAAATATTAGGTAGAAATATAGCAAAGAGGAGAAAGACAGAAACACAGGATAGCTTCAGGAGGACCTGGGTCAATAGCCAACGGCCTTTTCCATTCATTCAAAAGGGCTTTTTATAACAATGCCAAGGCAAAAGATCTCCCCCTTGCTAGATTGAAGCACACTGTACAGCTAAGTATAGACCCTTCCAAACACCTGGTAACTTCGCCCGTGGTCAAATCATCCCCTTATGCAGCCCTGCTGGGTAAAGCAAGCTCAGATTCTTGGACCCTGAGTAAGTTCCCCCTTTTCAAAGTTTTCACTCAGTAGCCTCAGGCACAGTTTAAAAATTTTCAGTGGTGGTTGCACATGCCTTTATCCCCAGCACTCAAGGGAGGCAGAGGCTGGATGATCTGTGTGATTTCTAGGCTAGCTTGGGCTACAAAGCAAGTTCCAGGACAGCCAGGGCAACACAGAGAAACCCTGTCTCCAAAAACAAACAAACAAACAAACAAACAAACAAACAAACAAACAAACATCTCCACAGTCAATTCTGATGTGCAGCCAGCACTGAGAATCAGAGGCATAAGACTTTGTTCCAAGCTGGACAAGACATATTCTGAGAAAGCTTATCAGTCACATGCTGGAAATCAGGTCCTTGTTTTTGGTTTTGTTTTTAAAAAGGTTTACTTCTTTATTGTGTATATAGTGTTCTTCCTGCATGTATACCTGCACTTCAGGGCAGAAGAGAGTACTGGAACACATTATAGATGGTTGTGAGCCACCATATGCTTCCTGGGAATTGAACTCAGGACCTCTGAAAGATCAGCCAGTGCTCTCAACCTCTGAACCATCTCTCCTGCCCCCCAAGATCCTTTCTTGTCAACTTGTTTTGACCATTGAAAGGAGTTGGGAAGTACTGAGATAAGCACTCTTTGAATGGAGAGGCAGGACACTGAAATGCTGTAGGCATGATTTATTTAGAGCTGACATTGCTTGCCTTTTGTGCTGTTCCCATTGTGGAAATTTTAGCTGGGGCTCCAAACCCTGTGGGAAGTGCTGGGTCAATATTAGTATTGGAAGTTTGCAGTCTTTGCTTCTAGGGGACAGTGAAGGGAGACGAAGGTAAAGAAGATGATTATTTTCAAAACTAAGACTCTCAAGGCTTACAAGAGCCTCCACATGAATCCAGAAGGGGCTCTGTAGCTGGTAGGAGTCTTGGGCACAATGGTCTTCTTATTTTTAAGATTGGTGTGAATTTCAAGAATACTAGGATCTCCATTATTCAGATATAAAAATGAAGACACATTCCAGAGTTGATTCCATTTCCATTTATTTATGCCATTGTCTTTAGTCCATGTATATCAGTGTTTTAGAATGTGATAAAACAGTGGTTTATAGTTATTGAAGATTTATTGTGTGCCAGATATTGGACTAAGAATTATGAAACTAAAGCATAGAAAGAAATATAAGTGGCAAAGTTTGGAAGTATTTAATTAATTAATTAGTTAATTAATTCTTTTGATTTTTTGAGACAGGGATTCTCTGTGTAACAGCCCTGTCTGTCCTGGAACTCACTCTGTAGAACAGGCTGGCCATGAACTCAGAGATCCACCTGCCTCTGCCTCCAGAGTACTGGGTTTAAAGGATTGTTCCACCTCTACCCAGTTGAAGTTATTTATTTTTAAATATTTGTGATTTTTCCTGATAGTCAATTCTTTTTAATTATGTTCTGTTTGAAAATATGCTTTTATAATTTGCCACATGCTCTTTGTTTATTTGCAGAGTGTACTGAGTTGAACTTAAGGGTCTCTTGCCTGTTTGAACCTTGTGGTTTTATTAGTTGACCTGAAACTGCCTCAAGGCTGCCCTCCTGATGCTTGGTCTGTGCTGAAGAGGCAGGGGTGGTTGGGCAGGGTCTGACCCAGTAGTGCCTTTTTCTTTTTCTCCTTTTTTTGAAAGGATGTGACACACATGGCATCTTGAACAGAATAACAAATCTGCCATCCTGCCACTTCAGAAAGTAAATTCTGGGCTCCAGCAACCTTTAGTGACTTGCATGCTTTATACCCCACCCCTCACGTCCAACACACACATAAAATCCCTTGTTGGCCATACATTCAGAAGGTTATGAGTTTTTTCAACATCACTGACCCTGTGTATCACATGACCATCAGTGTGAGCTACTTGCAGGTAAGGATTCCTCACAGTTCTGTGAACTTGAGTCACTGGTTTTGGAAATGATTTGTTCTAAAGACTACCATTTTCATCCTTCAAAGCTGACTTCCATCAACATGATAGGCAGCAAGCCAACATCTGTATAGCTGCTTCGGGTTGGAGCTTAAGCTTACCTCCCCACCCCTACCCATTCCCCTTCCCTTAATACTTGGAAAACTAGATCTTAAGTGGATCTTTCAAACAGTGTTTGTTAAATACGACATGACAGGTACTTTAGCACAGTCACTCTCTAGTTAGATCTTAGTGTCCGTGTCACATTTGCCATACAGCCTCTTCTGAAATGCCTTCTTGTGCTCTGAAAGACCACTGGCCTATCTTTAAACCCATGACCTAACATTTCCAATGTCTGTCCTCAGATAACAATCCTTTGTGAAGCTCTTTCCAGTCAGCTTAGGGCAAGCGGCTGCACAGAGAGCTTCCTCAGGCTTGGGGAAGTGGGAGGGGCTGGCTAGGGCAAGCCTCAGTCATGGAGACAGGTGCTTGGTAGGCTAAGCTGAGACTTGGCATAGCTAAAAGTTGTTATAGTTCCAGAGGTGGAAGGGACTTTAGCGCTATGACCCAGTCATCTAATTTTATAGGTGAATGAAAGCGAGTCCCAGCAAAGTTAGGTGACTTTTTAAAGGCTACAGAATTTGATGCAGTCAAGGTTGGAGCAGTGACCAAAGTCAAACCAAGCTATGCACTGCTGCTCTCTCTTTTCTATCAGGAGCTACAAAGACACCCGTTCTCCATTTCTTTTCATGGGTTGCATTTGCACAGAAAGTTTTCTTTTAGGGTAGTTGTGAGAGTCAGCAGAGGAAAAGAATACCCACATTGGCTTAAGGAAAAGTGAAGAAACCTTTAAGATCATTAGCATATTTTGAGCTTGGTTTCAGGTTCCACTAAGTATCAGCTTAGTCTCTTTCCTCATCCACCAACCTCTTCAACTATGTACCTATGTAATTCTATATTGCATTTAGGTATTATTACTACCAGGAACAAATCTACATTTTGTGGTTAGTATTATTTAAAAGTATTAAAGGAAGAATAATTATGTCATTTCGAGAAACTTTTATGTGTATTTTCTAAATTTGCCATAACATAATTATCCTGAATTGTCCAGTTGTGTTAAGTAGTGTTTTACAAGTTTTTTAAAAAAGATTTATGTATTTTATGCATATGAGTGTTTTGCCTGCAGGTGCACCATGTACATGTCTCATGCTCGAGGAGGGTGTGGGAGCCCCTGGAACTGGAGTTTTAAGTATGGTTGTGAGCCACTATCTGGATGCTGGGAACCACACCTGGGTCATGTATAAGAGCAACAGGTGCTCTGACTCCCCAGGGACTTTGTTCTTAAACTGGCTATTTATCTTGTTTTGTTGCTTCTAATTGTTATCAAATCTTTACTTTCTTACTTACATAAAAGGAAAAATGTGTAGAGGAGTCATCTAGAGTGTTCATATATTTTAGTAATTTAAAATCTTTTAATAGGCTGTAAAGTGACTTTTAATTCAATATACTGAATTAGTCTTATAGTTAAGAATATTTAAAGCCTTTGGCAATGTGCAGTCAGGACACCCACTGTTGGGACACCTGTTGTCAGGGACACCAGTTGTCAGGGCACCCACTGTCCTTGACTACTTTTGCAAAGAAAATGTGTTCTCAAATTTGTATTCCAAAGAGTTGAGTTATATTTGCATTTATTCCTCTCAGAATTTACTATTGAATCTTACATACTTTTGTTTAATATTCTTTTGTCAGTTATTTGGCCAAGTAATTTTTTGTCTATCACTAGATTAGAATCTTATGAGACAGATTTGAATTTTTTTAAATACAAACAAATTGTATGATTTACATAAGGTGTAAGGAAACAAATATTTTCATAGTTTTTTGTTACATAAAATTATCAAGGAAGAAATGGAAGAATTTCAGCAAATTTGTCTTATATTTTGAGACTGTCTTTCATCTGGGAAGCATCTTGATGAGGCAAAAATGTCATATTTTTTCACGCTTTTACTGAATATAAATCCTAGTACAGATAACAACTTGTGCTTGTCTGGCACTTCAGCATACTAACCCATGGTGTCATTTGTTCATTTTAGTACTACAAAGAGGCCATTATGTTTAAACAAGGATCCTGGGTCCTTGTTTTTTGTTAAGACATTGCTTGACAGATGTATAGATGCATGGTATATGTATATGTGTGTGTGTGTGTGTGTGTGTGTGTGTGTGTGTGTGTGTGTATTATATATTACATATATAATGATTCTGGAATGCTTTTGACTCAATAACTGTTTAAGTGTTGTTATACCTCACATAAGGTGTGTTTCTACATGCTGTATAAACGTCCTATTTGCTTTGGTTTCCTGTAGTTTCTCAGCAAAACTGATTAAGTTGAAAGAATAAGTTAAAAATGTAATTGACAGATAATGTCCTGCTTTCTAGGTTGATGGATGTGGTGTAGTGAGGACTCTGCACACAGAACATTTCTCCTTTTGTTATATAGTGTAGTCCCAGGCGTGGGCATATTCACCCACACATCAACTTTCTTGGCATCTCTCAGAGGTCTCTCCTGGAGTCTTACTGAATGTCAAGGATGGGTAGTGTTCATTCAACTCTTCTGAAATTTTTTATCGCTATTTCAGAGATTTGGGATGCTGTTATTTTTTAACCTATGCTATCTAGCATTGTAATAAAAGGACCCTTCTCTTCAAATAAAGAAAAGGTGAACAAATATAAAATTGTAAGGGTAGCTGTATTCAGCCTGATATATGAAAATATAGTTCAGAATATTCCAGATGTAACATCAGCATTATTGTTGTGTAATAGTCACTTGGTATTTATTAAATGTGTGTTGTAGGAATTCTAATCTGCTGCTTCCTTATTTTTTGCAAATGTTGAAGCCCCAAACATATGTTGTACTGTTGTGTTTTTTTCAAACTTTTCAAATGATAAAGCAGTACATTCAATTCTTGGAGTTGGCACGTTTTAAATGTCAAATGTATGAAACAACTCTGAAATAAAGAATTTTTGTTTTTAGAAGGCATTTTACCCATGTGTGCAGTTATTGAAGTAAAATATTTGTACTTGGCTGGCTTTTCTTTACCAAATGTCATGGTTCAGACCTCCCTTTGGTTAGAGATGTAGGGGATGCATCCTTCTGCTATTAAATAAGCAATTAATACTCAGTGTACTTGGTAGTTATTATATGAAATTGTCATATTTTTTGTAACAGATTTGTGCTTGAAAAGCTCAAATATGGAGCTTTTGAATACATACACTTCATTTCTAATTTTATTGTCATTCCATCTAGTGTTTAATGATGCCCTTTGTGAGACTGTTGCTGTAGACACTAATGGAGTGACCAGAGGCTGGCGTTGATGAGTGAGAGGCCCTCTCACCTCATGACTCAGCTCTCAGGCAGGCTCTCTATGTCCCCATGGTATTGGGCTCAGGTTGTCATTTTTCACATTCACTGAATGGCCTTTCAGGACTTTGCCTCCAAAAGCATCATTCCAGATTGTGATGGTTCAGTTCTTCTCATCCTTCTCCTCTTCATTCTCTTGCAAAGAACTGCATGCGTGTAGTGTCATCATTAGTATTGCATAACATCTTTCATGGGAGTACTAGATAATCCTGTAACTAATTTTCATGCACCCCTTTTCCCATCCCACAGATGCTAGGAAATCACATGTACAATCCCTTTGGAGGCACTTGGTGGTCTCAAGGTAGGAGCTAACACATCTGAGGAACATAGGTTAAGGGCTGGTGTTTGGAGGCAAGAGGAACATGAGCAGGACCAGAAGCCTAAGCCTTTATGAACCATCTTACTGACTTTTGCAGGAGAAGCCCTGGGGCCTTTCTCTTTTGTCCTGTTTGCATGAGGTGGCCTGTCAAAGACCACCCCTGAAGATTACGTGTGTGTTTGTGTAGGGGTCATAGGAGGTATAAAGTGAAGATGGTCATGTGGTGTGCAGACTTATTCTAGATTGATTAGAGTGAAAGCCTGAGGGAATCAGAAGTAGGAAAATGAGTAGGCACTGGGGAAAACTGTGTTGTCTAGGGAACAAGCATTGCTCAGTGTGTTTCACTCTCCAGACCCCTCTCTGTGCTCTCACTGTTATTCTAAGCAGCCTCTTAGCAGCTTAGATCCCATGATTGCCCATTTCCATTTGGGTGCATTGGCTTTTGTACTTGGAGTCTTGCTTCCCGGTGACATTAGGCCCTATTTCAGCACATCATAAATCTGCCTTGACTGGGGTTCTGCCAGGTCTGACTCCTTCCACTTTACTACCTCATCCACAAGCTTCCAAAATTTCTAACCATCCAAATGCTTTCACATCTTACTGACTTCAGCTTCTTTATCAACTCAACTCTAGGATTTATTTTAATTTTTTATTTTTTTCCCTCTTTGCTGTTGTCTCATTTTCTGTTGATTGGGTTATCTGCTTTTGGTATGTCAATTAAAAACTGGAGATTATGATCCTTAACTTCAGGGCTTCCTGACAGCCCCAATTTAAATGAAATGTATGAACATGTAGTCAGTGATTTGCGGTTAGTGGATGTTCCAAGCTTCTTCTCTTTTATACTCAGTAATCCAGCTCCCTGGCTCTAGGGTTAAGTTGGTTTTTTGTTTGTTTGTTTTGAGAAGGGTCTCTTATGTAGCCCTGGCTGTCCTGGAACTTACAGAGATCCACATGTTTCTTCCTCCTAAGTGTTGAGGTTAAAAAAGTGTGCCACCACACCCAGCTCCCTGGTTCTAGTTTCTACAATGTTCTTTTCATTTTTTTATCCTGTTACTAGAGTTGTCTTTCCTAAGGACCCTTTTTAAGCATCTTAAGTGTTCTGTATTTTCCCACAGTATAGACAGGCCTTCCTGATGTGGCTGGCCAGGTGCAAGGGTGGCCTCCTCCTCTAAATACATCTTTCTAGCTTTGTATGTCCTAGCTATAGGAGACTGCTAAATATTGCCCCCAAACCTTATTTTGATGTAGCGTTTTGGTCTTTGAAGCAAAATACTTGTTTTTCTTTTTTCCTGTTTTTTTTTTGCATCCATGCCAAAATTTAATTAGTAAGTACAATTACAATCTATGTCCATATTAAAAGGTGTGTAAATATATAGACATATAAGTATATATGTAACAAGTACATATATCTCAGAAGCTATTCATTATCACAAAAGGTAGCATGCAGTAAGCGCTTCCTATGAGATGTATTATCTGTTTACATAGTAATGTAAGCTTATCCAAACTCACTGTCTCATCTGATGTGAGCTGAACTTAAATGATAGTCACTGTCTTTGTCTTTGTAAAGGCTTCAGTCTAAGTTTAAATTTGAAGACAAAAAGTAAGTCTGTGGGAACTGAGGCACCTCACCCAGAACACTTAAGCCTTAGAATATAAAGAATTTAAATGTTTGGTCAGTTAACCGGTTAGAGAAAAAAGAATTAACATTTGTATGTACCAAGTACTTAACGTACATTATATCATGTGATCCTCTGAAACCTCTACAGGGTAGGCATGTAGGTATTTATAGGTGAGAAAAAGGAGGATTAGAAAGGTTGTTTGCCTAGGACATGAAGCCTGTGAGCCCGTCTCTGGCTGCCAGGCACTGCCCCGAGAGTGGT
This sequence comes from Peromyscus californicus insignis, assembly GCF_007827085.1. Classification (NCBI taxonomy): domain Eukaryota; kingdom Metazoa; phylum Chordata; class Mammalia; order Rodentia; family Cricetidae; genus Peromyscus; species Peromyscus californicus. The sequence continues at coordinate 2,639,466 of NW_026294584.1, forward strand.
GTCTGGTTAACAGTGTTTGCTGAGGCTTTTGTTAGCTGCAGTTTCTCTTCATCGGTGGTGATTCTCCAGATGGTTGACTGTTTCCCCTCATGTTAGAGAAACAAGATTGGGGGGCTGTTCCTCTTGGGGTCTGTGTTCTTTTCCTTTCTTTCTCTCACACCCCTGTGGCCATGAAAATAACATTTGGTTTTCTGTAATTTGTGCTTGTTATTTTTTTTAAGGGTTATAAGGTGTGTAATTGTGTATGCATTGATTCTAAACAATTAGAAAGCAAGTGTCTGCTTAATACAGTCAAAGGAAGGAGATGAAGTTCTTCATAGCAGGTAACTTCATACTTTTGATGTGTTATTTTTCCTCTTCTAAATAGCTTTGCTCCTGCATGATTCACAATCAAGGATTTCAGTGTCTTGAATATGGGTGACAAGGTCAGGGGTAGCAACTAAGGTTGTCTGAGCTGGTGTGTTCATTGACTTAGATGCTTTAATCTTCTCAGTAACCCTAGGAACCAATAATGTCTTTATGTCCATTTATAGATGGGAAAAAAATCAAGATGAAGAAAAAGTGGGAAATTTATTCAAAGTTAGGATGGTGCAGTGTCTTGGCAGTTTTAAGTCTGAATTACTTAAAATTTATGTTGTTACTAGGTTAATTAATGTGCTGTTTCTGATTGTAGATTATCATCAGTATGAGAATGACTAAGCTTAGTAGGGTTATATGTAAGTCACTTGAATTACTGTGGCATCATTAAGAAACTAAGCAGGTCTTTCCTTATTGTTAAGAACATTTGTAATTATGGATACAGAAAGGTGCTTGTATTAGTTTCGCTTTTTGTTTTTCTGTGATATGTGCCTGAGGGAAGCAATTTAAAAAGAGCAAGTATTTGTTGTGGTTCACAGAGGTTTCTGTACATAGTAGAGGTCTCCATGTTTCTGGGCCTGTGGGAGGCTGACACTGAGGCAGGACATGGGCCTGTGGGAGGCTAGGGAGAGTTAGGAACATGTCTCTTTTTCAGTGTGCATCCTCCATCAAAGTAAGCCCCAGCTTTCATAATTCCTACACCTCCCAATGGTGGATTAGATTTTGAATCCTTCTGTTGATCACTTCATTGATGAAGGCAGAGCCCCCATGATCTTGTCAGAAGCGCCACCTCTGAGAACAGATTTGCTGGGAACCAAGCCTTTAACACATGACATTTTTTGAGGGGTGCTTTGTACCCAAATCATAATAGTGCTTCTGTTTACTCTGTAGAATGTCATTGAAACAGACAGTTTTATGTCTAAATGCTGGCTAGGGAAATAATGTTGTTTTAGGTTACAACAGTGAAAGGATTTTTGAAAGGCTTGGCTGGCGTGTTTATCTGGAAGGCAAACATCTTTTCTTTTTAGCGAGTAGTAATACTGGATTTTAAAATTGTATTTTGCAGCAAGAACATTTGAGTTAATACAAACAATATTCTTATAAGTTTGGGAAAATATTATTGTCTGAGAATTATACTAATATGCTTTAATGACTAACTTAGGGTTTTTATTCCTGTGAAGAGACACCATGACCACAGCAACTCTTATAAAGGAAAACATTTAACTGGGGTGGCAGCTTACAGTTTCAGAGGTTTAGTTCATTATCATCATGATACCACATGGTGGCATGCAGGCAGACATGGTGCTGGAGAAGGAGCTGAGAGTCCTGCATCTTTGCTTGCAGGTAACAGGAAGTGGTCCGAGACACTGGTCGTGGCTTGAACCTACAACCCACAGTGATATACTTCCTCCAACAAGGCCATACCTGCTCCAACAAAGCCATACCTCCTAATGATGCCACTTCTTATTATGGGGGCCAATTACATTTAAACTACTACAATGACTTTTTGTTAAACTTGGTAATCACCCTTTGTATTTTCCTTTATAAAGCTCATCAAAGGACATGGATGAAAATGAAAACAGCCAGTCTCCAATGACAAGCTATCAATATCCTAAAGAAACAGTAAGGAAGCGCCAAAATTCAGTACAGAATTCAGGAGGAAATATGTCTTCCAGGTTTTCCAGGAAGAGCTTCAAACTGGATTATAGACTAGAGGAAGATGTAACTAAATCGAAGAAAGGAAAAGATGGGAGATTTGTTAACCCATGGCCAACATGGAAAAACATCTCTATCCCAAATGTTCTTAGATGGCTGATAATGGAGAAAAATCACAGCAGTGTTCCAGGTTCCAAAGAGGTAGGCAACATTTAGCTGTTTCTGAATGCTTTGTGTGTACTTTAAATACATATATATGATTTAGTTTTTCTGTGAGGTATGACCCTCTATTTATCGATTTGAGCTGTTTCTGTAAGGTAAGACATAATGGTAAGTTTGAAGAGACAAATGAATCCTATGACTCATATCCTCAAGTTCCTAGTTTAGCAGCACAGTACATGTGTAAATAATCCCTTCTCATCTGTAGCCAGAGGCTGGGGTAAAGTGCTTTAGAAACAGAGGGGTGGAAGTGGTCAATTTTGACTGGTAGGGGTTGTCAGGAGTATGTGTGCTGGTCCTAGAAAGCTATTTTGCAGTGGTTTTCTAGGTCAGGTAATCACATGAACCATGTTATAAAGGTGAGAAAGTGCATGGTGTATTCCAGAAAGTAACAGGCTGATAAGAATTTGGAATATGGATTCTGCAAAGTAAGGCATGACCTAGAGTGTGCCTTTAATCCTTGGACTCAGCCACCAATGCTATAAAAATCTTTTGATATTCCTTGCAGAGCTGTGAAGGTTGACTACAATTTATTGCCTCCAACTACAGTAGCTTCACTAAGGATGTAATTTGTTACCCTTTAGCATAGAGAATACTAGAAGAGTAAGATGTGTTTTGGCAGGGCTGGATGAGTAGGTGATGGTTCCCATTACAGTGGCATCTTCTTTTCCTTTCAGATTCTTTCTTAGTTTCCCCTATACTTCCTATCATCTTCCTTGAACTCCGATCCTGCCTGGCTGTTGGGGAGTTAGGGGCAGGGTATCTGGCTTTGTGGGTAGAGGGATGATATGAAAAGACTAGGGGCATGCCTGAAGACTTTGATCTACAATGGGAAGAGGTAAGGGGCTATGGGTAGAGAGGTGGATTTTGGTGTTAGATCTACTTGGTAAATGTTGCATGCTTTTCTTTAAAGGATATAGGATTGAAAATCTTACATCATGTTGGGTGTGGTAGTGCACACCTTTAATCCCAGTACTTAGGCAGCAGTGGCTAGTGGATATCTGTGAGTTCAAGGGCAGCTTGATCCACATAGTGAGTTCTGGGACATCCAGGGCTATACAGAAAGACAGTCTCAAAAAAGGGGAGTAGAAGTAGGGAAGAAAAGAAACCTTCTATCACTTTGGTGCTAGAAATATTCATAGTAATCTATATATAGTATATCTATCTATATGTATGTACATACATACATATATATGCATATATTTGCTGTGCTAGAGATTAAACCTCGATCCCAATAAATTGTTTTGTTTTGTTTTGTTTATTGAGATAGGCTTTTACTCTGTAGCCCAGGTTGGCCTCAAACTTGTAAACTCTAGTGCTAGGATTATAGGTATGTTTCATCATGCCTGGCCTCAATATTGTTTTTTAAGGACCTTTTAGAATTAGGTTAGACATTAATATATAACATTAGTATTTGGAGCATTTTAGGATGAGACAAAGGAACAAGGAGAGTGTCTTGTTCATTTGTTTTTGAGGCTCAGGCTCCCTATGTAATTCAGTCTGCCCTGGAAGCTACTTATCGCCAGCACTAGCCGTGAACTTGTGCTCTTCCAGCCTCATTTCCTGAGTGCTGGGATTACAGATGTGCACCACCACACCTGCCTGGCCTCCCCCCCCCCCCCATGAACAACTGAGGAAAACTAGGAGGAGAGGGATTAGGGGTATAAGGTGAGCTATCTGGGTTTTTTGTTTGTTTGTTTGGTTTTTTTTTTTTTGGTGTAAATTTCTCTCCACAGCTTCTAAAAATAGAGGTTAGCGATGATAGGTTCAGTATTGTTTCATTTCAAAGAGTAAGTGGCTGGATGAAGGTAGAATTATATCTCTTCATTCTAACAATTTGAGAGATTCTAAAAGCTGGGTTGACTCTCTGAGGACCTGCCAGGCCAGTGTTTTTTTTTTTTTTTTTTTTTTTTTTTTTGGTTTTTCGAGACAGGGTTTCTCTGTGTAGCTTTGCGCCTTTCCTGGAACTCACTTGGTAGCCCAGGCTGGCCTCGAACTCACAGAGATCCGCCTGGTTCTGCCCTCCGAGTGCTGGGATTAAAGGCGTGCGCCACCACCGCCCGGCCAGGCCAGTGTTTTTTAAGGGACTATTTGTCCCTTTGAGAAACTAATAAAAGCTGTAGAAGAATACATACATGTAAATAAGTACATTGCCATTGGCTATATCATCGTGGATCTTACAAACTCAAGTCTGTCCATTCACTCATTTATTTAGCTAGTATTTACTGAGCACATGCTATGTGTTTGGCACACTCTATTATGTGCTAGAGAGTGAATAAACAAAGTCAATAAGGCACTTGTGTGGAGTTTTAAAATGTAAGTGTGGTGGTGGTCACACACATCTTTAATCCCAGCACTTGGGAGGCAGAGGCAGGTGAATCTCTTGAGTTCCAGGACAGCCAGGGTTACACAGACAAACCCTATCTGGGGAAAAACCAAGCCAAACCAAACCAACTAACCAACCAACCAACCAGACAAAATCAAACCATAAGTGCAACAGTGAAAAGGGCAGGGAAGTGAGGGTGGTAGAAGTGTGGCTGCATTCCTCAGTGAAGCTTTTCTTTTTAAAGGCAGGTATTAGAAAGATACCAAGGGGACTCAGATCTTTGAATATGCCATCAGTACAATCTGAAAGAAAAACATCTTTGCACTATTCCAGTTTGTGTTTCCTTATTTTTTTTTAGGTTTTTCCTGAGACAGAGTATCTCTGTGTAGCCCTGGCTGTCCTGGAACTCACTCTGTAGACCAGGCTGGCCTCAAACTCACAGAGATCCTCCTGCCTCTGCCTCCTGAGTGCTGGGATTAAAAGTGTGTGCCACCATCACCACCTGGCTCTAGTTTGCATTTTCATTTTTCACTTCTTCTCTGTCTTATTTCTTCCTTGTCTTCAGTGAAAGCCTAAATTTAGATCAAATATATTCTGGCTTCTCTTATTTCAGGGTTGATTGTAACTTTGTGTTTAAACATGTTTAAACAATTGCTGAAAGGTTGAGCTTTATCCAAGTATGGCAGAGTTACAGTTTCCCAAATCTTGAAACAAAACCATGGGGAAGTAGGTGAAGAACCAAGACTGGAGGTCAACTCCAATTTAATCAGATTTCTGGAAGTTGTTTTGTTAGATATTGGGAGGCTAGCATTAATGAGAAGATTATAGCCTTAAGTCATTACTTTGAAATGAAAATAATATTTGCAGAGAATTATTATATATTATGCTATTTATATCATTATACTACACTGTATTTGTTTACCTATATATATGAAAGTGATGTAGAAGAAACATATGATTAATGTATGTATTAATGGGTTGGGCATAAGCAGGAAGCATAGTTTAGTTGCCTGGTGAGAAAGAGTTTCTTTCCTGGTCCATTGCTGGTCCCTGTCTGTTCTAGAACATTAGGGCAGTGTGTCAGCTCACAGGCCACACATTGTTCAGGGGATGTTGTTGCTTTGCACTGTTGTTGCCTCCATAACTTTGTCTGATTGTTAGTGTGACTTATAGTCACCAATAGAGGGGAGAAAAAAAATAACACTTTAATAACATTTTAAGGTTGGAGGGATGTTGTTGGTTGTTTTTGCTTTTTTCGGGGACCCGTCTCCCAGCTCCCAAATAAATCACACACGGAGTGCTGTGGGATGGTCTGTATGACAAATGTGTTGCTGATTAGTCAATAAATAAAACACTGATTGGCCATTGGCTAGGCAGGAAGTATAGGCGGGACAAGGAGGAGAATAAAGCTGGGAAGTGGAAGGCTGAGGGAGAGACACTGCCAGCCGCCATGATGAGAAACAGCATGTGAAGATGCCGGTAAGCCAGGAGCCATGTGGCAAGGTATAGATTAATGGAAATGGATTAATTTAAGCTGTAAGAACAGTTAGCAAGAAGCCTGCCACAGCCATACAGTTTGTAGCCAATGTAAGTCTCTGTGTTTACTTGGTCGGGTCTGAGAGGCTGTGGGACTGGCAGGTGACAGAGATTTGTCCTGACTGTGGGCCAGGCAGGAAAACTCTAGCTACAACAGAGGCTTATTCTTAATTAGGAATGCCTGGCCTTTGCTTGGCTTGTTTCTTGCCGGCTTTTCTTAAATTAACCTGTCTTTTGCCTCTGTGCTTTTACCTTTCTCTGTTTTGTATACCTTTCTTTCTTACTCCATTGCTGCTGTGTAGTTGGGTGGCTGGCCCCTGATGTCTTCCTCCTTCTCTTGCTCCTAGATCTCTCTTCTCCCAGATTTCTCCTTCTATTAATAATTCTTTCTGCCTGACAGCTCCGTCTATCCTTTCTCCTGCCTTGCCATTGGCCATTCAGCTCTTTATTAGACCATCGGGTGTTCTAGATAGGCACCATAACACATCTTCACAAAGTTAAACAAATGCAACATAAACAAAAGTAACACACCTTAAAATAATATTCCCCAACAGAGGGAGACAGACACTTCTTGAGTGTCATTAGTTGGAGGAGGCTGTCAAATTGAAGAATAGGCTGCCCCAGCATGGCTAAAAAAGTGGGACTGCACGAGTTTGGGAACCAATTTTATGCTTTTCACTGACTGTGTGACCTTATTTCTATTGCAGTCCCCTGAGATACTCTGCTGTGGTTTAAATTTCACTTGACCCCCATAGCTCATGTGTTAAAGATTTATTCCTCAGCTATGGGAAGTGGTAGAAACATTCAGAGGTAGGGCTGAGTGGGAAGGTCTTCTGCCCATTGCTGGCGTGCCCTTGAAGTAATAGTGGGACTCTCATCCTTTTCTCCTCATTTTCCTTTCTGGGCAGGGAGGTAAGGGCCTTGCTGTATTGTAAGTTCCCTGCCATGATGTGCTGCCCCCTACAGACCCCAGAGCAACAGAGCCACTTGACCATGATTGAAACCTCCCAAACTGAGCAAACCCAACCATCTCTTTGCTACCTATTTTCTAATTTCACCATGGCATCTGGTTTTTATTTAATCCTGTAGTCAGCACCTAGTAGGTGTTTTCAGTCTGAAAATATACTTTCTTCAGTTGTAGGAAATTTCTTTATCTACTCACTGGAAAACTCCATCTTTCTGTTCCAACATCACTAGGTAGCCTCTATATTCAATGGGTATAGGAAAAAAACCAAAATTCCAGTACAACCAAAGACTGTGTATCCCAAGAGTTGCTTATAATAGGATTTGGCCAGGATGTTTAAAATGGCACATGGTCTAAAAAGTATTTTGGACCATAGAAGGTTCCCATGAAAGAGGATGATGAGAACAATATTTTCTTTCACCAACAATCACCAAATCACTGGGTGATTTGTATTCCTTTCGAAACAACCTGCAGCTTACTGCCACTGCCCAGGATCAAAGACATCTGTAGATCTCACAACAACTATGCTGTAGTCTTGGGGAGTATGGGAGAGTAGATAATTTGACCTGAAAGCACGATTTCAGTGTAACATTTTATTTACTTTTAATGTGAGTTAATATAATTTATTCCAAGGAGGTAAAGGTTTAGTGAAAAGAAGTGACTTAAGTGAGGAAGACCTGACTGCTTTAGTAGAGCACCTATCTGTTGTATGAGCTGCAAGTTTAGTGCCCCCTCTCTGCTGTGGTCTGTTTACCACTAAGATGACAGAAATACTTGTTGCAGTATTAACTCACATAGTGTATGTGCTGGTTTGAATGAGAATAGCTCTCATAGGTTCAATATATTTGAATGCTTTGTCCCCAGTTAGTGGAACTTGAAGTGAGAAGCTTTTCTGTGTCCTGCCCTGCCCCACAGTGAGCTTCCAAATAATCACTCAGAGGCTTATATTACTTATAAATGCTCAGCTGGTAGCTCAGGCTTATTACTAACTAGCTCTTATACTTAAATTAACCCATAATTCTTATCTATGTTTATCCACATAGCTTGGTACCTTTTCTCAGTGTGGCATTTTCATCTTGCTTCCTCTGTGTCTGGCTGGTGACTCCTGACTCTACCTTTCCTCTTCCCAGCATTCTTAGTTTGGTTGCCCCACCTATACTTCCTGTCTGGCTACTGGCCAATTAGCATTTTATTAAACCAGTTCGACTGACAAATCTTTATAATGTACAAGAGCATTATCCCACAGCAGGAACTGTTTGGGAAGGAGTGGGAGTTATGGCCTTGTTGGAAGAGGTATGTCACTGGAGGAGAGCTTTGAGGTTTCAAAAGCTTAGCCATTTCCAGTTATTTCTCCATCTCTTTCTGTCTTATTCTTGCTGATCAGGATGTAAACTCTCAGTTACTGCTCTGTTGTCACTCCTGCCTATCTGCTGCCATGCTCTCCATGATGGTCATGGACTCACCCTCTGAACACTGCAAGTCCAATAAACTCTTTCTCCTTTAAGTTGCTTTGGTCATGGTGTTTTGTCATGGCAGTAAGAAAGACAGTGTACTCAGCATCAACTCACTGAAGACGAACATAACCTGGCACAGCAAACATTTGGATTTTTCCCTTTTCTCAAGAAAAGCAAAGCATTAACTAATCTGCTTTTTAATTATGGGCCTTATGATTTTTCCTTTTGCAGTTTTCATGAAGGAAGATTAGCCAAGACAATTGTAATCTAGCCAAACAAACAAACCAACAAACAAACCTTACTTTCTTTAAGAAATGAAGAATCCCTTTCCTCTCTCCCTCCTCTTCCACATGCTTTTTCAAACTCTGGTGATTGGGATAGAACATTTATAAACCATTCCTTCCTTTTCTGTGTCACATGACTGTGTACCTGTGTGTCTGCATATATGCATATGTGTGTGGAGGCCGGAGGTTGACATTGGGTATCTGCCTTAGTTTTAATCTATCCTTGAGCCTGCTTTGGGTAGGCTGGCTGGCCAGTGAGCTTCAGGAATCCTCCTTTCTTCCATGTAGTGCTGGGGTTACAGATATGCCATGCCCAACTTCCTTGTGGATGGTGGGATCTGAACTCAGATTTCACACTTGTGTAGCAGGTGCTTTACCAATGCAGTTTTCTCCCCAAATCCCTGATGTTTTTCTTTTTTGTTGTTCAGTAGTAGGTTATGTTGTTTGAGTTCCTGAGGAAGCTACCAAAGAGTAAATCCGTGAAGATAAGCTCACTTTGTAGTGAGAAGAAGCAGAGCATGCAGAAGGGTACACAGATGTGTCAGCTGCTGTTTTGCTGTGATACAGCACCAGGAACAGGCAGCTTACACAAGGACAGGTTTGTTTGGGCCCGTGGTTCCAGAGGTTCCGTCATAGTGGAGAAGCATGGTCGCAGGCAGGCATGGCCGCAGGAACACCTGAGAGCTCACATTGTCAACTGCAGGCAGGAAGCAGAGAGAGAGAACTAGGAATGCCTGGCTTTGAAACCTCAAAGCCCACCTCCAGAGACACACTCCCTCCAACAAGGCCACATCCCCTAAACCTACCCAAATATGCCACCATCTGGGAACCAAGTGTTCAGACACCTGAACCTATGGGTGACATTTCATTCAAGCCACCACAACAAAGAATAGTGTTCAGATCTCAAGTCACTATCTTTTGTTTGTTTTGTTTTGTTTTGTTTTGTAGACAGGGTTTCTCTGTGTGGTCCTGGCTATCCTAGAACTCACTCTGTAGACCATGCTAACCTCGAACCCCCAGATAACTTCCTGCCTTTGCCTCCTAAGTGCTAGGATCAAAGGCATGCACCACCCAAAAAGCTTTATTGGCAACACTTTGCATATTAGATGTTAGAGTCCTGGAGAAGTCCCACAAAAGACCACAATCCACATATACAATCAGCAAGAGCATTTAGTATTCTGGCATGCTGGGTCTGACCATCCTACACAAAGGCAAAATGGCAACGACTCCAGGAGAAGCTCACAAGCTCCTTTTAAGAAGAGCTACGGAGACTTTGTAGGGCAGTTAGGCCATCTTGGATATGATTGGCTTAAGCAAGTAGCAATCATATTAGTACATTCTAATTGGCTAGGGCTAATTGGGCTGATTAAGGCTATAGCTTTTCCATTTTTGGTCAGGCTTGGACAAGTCCCAGACTTTGTCCTTATTTGGTTATTACCTTGAGCTGCTGACTCGGGCTGACTCAGTGGTCCAGGCTTGGTATGTGCTATCTCCCTTGTCTCTGCTGTCAAGGTCGTTGAAGATTGATTGTCTTTTGTTCATGGCTTCCTCAGAAACTGCTTCAAGAGGCAGGAACTAAGGCTTAGTTCTTAATTGAGTTATTAGGACAGGCTGTCATGATATTTTCCGGGCCCTCTCACTATATAATTGATCCATTAAACATACAATTTAATGTTTTTTAGTATAATTACAGACATGTGCAACTCCACACAATCATTTCTGTTACTTCCAAATATAAGACCCATGTCCTTCAGTCATCACAACCCTGATTCTTTTGCCTTCTTCTGCTCCCTGGAACTATCTGATCTATATTGTTGTCTTCATAACCTTGGCGATTAATTTGATGCTGCTAACAATGCTCAGTTGTGGGCTTGATCCCCCAACAGCCATTCAGATAATGCTAAATGTCAAGCTTCAGGTGGCCTTTAAACTTAGAGAAAAACCAAAGTGCGTTCATTTTCATTTTCAGTGATTATTATTTTCCAGGTATTTCAGTTGACACACTGTTTAATGTGGTTCTGCTTAAACATTTCAAAATAGTTTTGTTAACATAAGTTCCAAATATTTAAAGTGTATAATTTGATGAGTTTTATTTTAACATTGACACATGCAGAGTAGATCACTACTATAAAGATAACAAACATACCTACCATCCCCAGTGTTTTTGTATTTTTGTGACATGTCTTCCCTTATTCTCCATACTTGTTCCCCAAGCTCTTACTTTACAAAGGTATGTATGGACTGGGGCGGGTAGCTTTAGTAGTTGGCCACATGCTTGACATGCATGAGGCCCTGAATTTAATCTTCAGCACCACACACACTGAGTTAATTGAGAGTACATATGTTGGTTGGAGAAGGCAAGCATGTAAGAATAGAGACTGTAGCTGGAGTTTTCTCCAGTCCTGCCTGGCCCGCAGTCAGGACAAATCTCTGTCACCCATCAGCCCCACAGCCTCTCAGACCCAACCGAGTAAATACACAGAGACTTATATTGCTTACAAACTGTATGGCCGTGGCAGGCTTTTTGTTATCTAATTCTTTTATCTTAAATTAACCCATGTCTATTGGTCTATAAGTTGCCACATGGCTCATTGCCTTTTGGTACCTTACATCTTACTTGTCATAGCAGCGGCTGGCAGCGTCTCTCTGACTCAGCCTTTTACCTTAGACTCACAAATATAAGATAGATAGGATATCTTCTTTAATTTTGCCAAATACAAATGGACTAGTTATTATAAATAGACTAGATAGTGTAACTATAATTCTTACTTGATAATTGTTTTGTTATCTGTAATTTTACTATGTGAAAGTTAAAACCTTCCTTTTTGAAAAAAGAAAAGGGGGAAGTGCTGTGGATGATTGATTGATAAATAAAACACTGATTGGCCAGTAGCCAGGCAGGAAGTATAGGCGAGACTAGCAGAGTGGAGAATTCTGGGAACAGGAAGGCGGAGAGGAGGAGACGCTGCCAGCCACCACCATGAGTACCAACCTGTAAGATACTGGTAAGCCACAAGCCATGTGGCAACTTATAGATGAATAGAAATGGGTTAATTTAAGATATAAGAACAGTTAGCAAGAAGCCTGCCACGGCCATACAGTTTGTAAGCAATATAAGTCTCTGTGTGTTTACTTGGTTGGGTCTGAGCGGCTGTGGAACTGGCGGGTAAGAGAGATTTGTCCTGATTGTGGGCCAGGCAGGAAAACTCTAGCTACAAGAGACCAGCTGGCTGACTTGTGTAAGGGTAACTCTGTATAACTCTTTGCTTTTTCATCTGTAAGATGGAAGGAGTTTTTACCTTTGGTGTTTTGATCTGTGTTAAATCTAAAATTTTTTTGTGAATTAGTACAAATGTCCAAATGGTAAAATCTATATAAATGGTAGCTATTGCTAGTGCTATTTTATGCTATATTTTAGTAAAGTACTTGATGTATGATATTTTGTCATCATTATTGTTGTATGACTAGTATTATGCCTAACACATAATTACATTATGTTAAATTTACATTCATTTCTTTCCTTTCTTAAAAACTTTATTTTATGTGAATGTTTGTGCCTGAGTATGTGGACCACATGCTTGTAAGTGCCTGAAGAAGCTAGAAGAGGGTATTGGATCTCCTGGAGTTGCGGGTGGTTGTGAGCAGCCTAATGTGGGCACTGGGAATAGAACCCAGGTCCTCTGAAAGACCAGCAAGTGCCCTTAACTGCTGAGCCATCTCTCAAGCACCCTACTTCTCTTCTTCTTTTGTCTCCACTTTATCTTTTTAATTTTCTTCCTTCTTAATTCTTGGTAAATTTACAATGTGACTTTTTTTCTAACCCTAATTGTAAAATTTGAGAATTGATTTAAAAAAAACCTAACATCATTTGTTTATTAATTTATCCAAATTTTTTTATTGATCATGTCCTCAGTTGCAATCACTGAGCAAGGCACTTAGAATGATTCCAGACTGCATAAGACAAGAGATATTGTCTACATTTAGACAAGAATACCTATGGGAGCCTTGTGTTCATAGAAGCATACATGTCCAGGGGTTGTAGGGAGGGATTCCATCTGCAGAGACTTAGGGGTGGCCCCCTGGAGGATGCACAATTTAATTATAGTCTCCAAGGTCTGAGAGGGTGAAGGCAATCTGAAAATTGGGTCAGAATCATGCAGAGTTCTGAAACTTGGTCCAGGAATGGGAAGTATTTTCCTGAGTATGGGATAGAGAGTGTGTGTATGGGAGTCAATAGCATGAAGCACAGCTGGAGAGGACTGGGCATCCAATGGGCAGCTTACTGTTGGACAAGGGGATGAGATGGGGTTTGTCAGGGAGTAGAGAGCAGTGAACACTTTACAGCAGGGAATGAGTTATATCTTAACCATAGGCACACTGTTTTTGTTGGATTATTTATTTATAGATAGATCTTACTATATAAACCCAGGCTAGCCTTGAACTCTTGGTCTTTCTTCCTCAACTTCCCAAGTGCTGGGATTATAAATGCCATCTACCATGTCTGTCTTGGTATACTGTTGAGGACTGTTATGACTCTTGTGTATGGTTGGAGCGGGCATGGAGACAGCTGAACAGTCATGAGTACTTTGATGTGTCTAGCTGCTGCTTAGGATTTTAAGTGTAGGTTACTGGCTGTGCAGAAATACAAGAAATTGACAAGCCTGGTGCATGCTTGGTCATCAGGGTTGGGACATGCTGTCTTCATTGGAATACTTATAGAGCATGTATTGTGAGCTAGCCAATTCTAGCTCAGTTCTCATGGCAATGCAGATTGTTATACCCATCTTCCAGGTGGGAACTTGAGCTTGGAGGGCTTAAGAGCCATCACTGCGATCCTCTGCCTTTCCTTTCTTGGCCAGGCCTTCTCATTCAGACTCTCAGTGGCTTCTTAGCTTTCCTACACCGTTGTCTCCTGCCTTTGCCCTCTTGTGTCAGCCTGCCTTGTAAAGGAAGGAATGAGGAGAACCATTTATGAATGTGATCCGCCCCCAGGAATCATCACAGTGTTGTGCTTTGAATTTTATGTGCTCAGAAAGGAAGGTATATAAGATCCAAGGGTTAAATGTCAGTTGCTGTCCGCTTACCTTGTGAGTTCCAAGGACTGGCCTGCTTCTGAGGCTGTCTTTAGGCAGCAAATACACCATCAGCTCAGTGAGGTGACAGCAGCAGAGTGACTGTGTCTAGGACAGTCTGCTGCTAGCATTTCTGAAGACAGCCTTCAACATACAGAGTGGGATCGAGGGTTTTACACTGGGTTTTCCTTTTCCCTCTTGCATTCAGGACTAAGCAGATTACTAACCTGTGGTGATTAAGTCCCATCCAGAAGGAAGCGAGTGCACCTGTCTCAGGGAAGCGCAGCAGTGGCAGGTGTACTGGATGACTTCAGTTATCCCCAGATAGCTCCTCACTGAAATGTAGGTCACAGTGTTTTCTGTGATGATGTAATGTCTTTCCACCCCTAAATACTGCTTTTTCCCTCTTTGTATATACAGGAACTTGACAAAGAACTCCCAGTGCTTAAGCCATATTTTGTCAGTGACCCTGAAGAAGCTGGAGTGAGAGAGGCTGGCTTAAGAGTCACATGGCTGGGACACGCAACGCTGATGGTGGAAATGGACGAGCTCATACTCCTTACAGACCCCATGTTCAGCTCCCGCGCTTCTCCCTCACAGTACATGGGTCCAAAGCGATTTCGCCGTCCCCCGTGTACAATAAGTGAACTTCCCCGAATTGACGCTGTCCTTATTAGTCACAACCACTATGACCACCTGGACTATGGCTCTGTCCTCGCTTTGAATGAGCGATTTGGCAGTGAGTTGAGATGGTTTGTGCCTTTGGGTCTTCTCGACTGGATGCAGAAATGCGGCTGTGAGAACGTGATTGAGCTGGACTGGTGGGAGGAGAATTGCGTCCCTGGCCATGATAAGGTCACCTTTGTCTTCACGCCTTCCCAACACTGGTGTAAAAGGACCCTCATGGATGACAACAAGGTTCTGTGGGGCAGCTGGTCTGTGTTGGGGCCTTGGAATCGATTCTTCTTCACTGGGGATACTGGTTACTGCCCTGCTTTTGAGGAGATAGGAAAGAGGTTTGGTCCCTTTGACCTTGCAGCTATTCCCATTGGAGCTTATGAACCAAGGTTTGTAAATGTGAACTTCACACGTTAGGATTCTTGATGCTATTTAATTTGTGATTTTAGTGGTGGGCTTGATATACACTGATGGAGGTTGAAGTTAGATTCAAATTCAATTTTATATTAAGGTGTCACACTTCTAATCTCTGTGAGTTTGAAACTAACCCGGAAAAAAAAAAGAATCTCTAGACTCTTGCCAGAGCCCACATACCTCCCTGCTTACTAGCCAGTACCTAGAACCAACCTTTAGTCCTCCTCTTCACATGGATGATTCTTCTGCAGACGACTGGCTTTGACTCTGTGATTGGGAAGTTCCAGTCCCTGTCCTGC
The DNA here is from genome assembly GCF_007827085.1 of Peromyscus californicus insignis. Classification (NCBI taxonomy): domain Eukaryota; kingdom Metazoa; phylum Chordata; class Mammalia; order Rodentia; family Cricetidae; genus Peromyscus; species Peromyscus californicus. The sequence goes on from NW_026294584.1 coordinate 2,654,725, forward strand.
AAATCTTCTGTGTTTAGCAGATCGAGAAAGCAAGGGGTTGGCCTGTAGTCTGTGTGATGTGCTTACTTTCAGTCAGCACAAAGAATCTGGTCCTGACATGCCATTCCTCATGGCTCTCCCTCCCACCACCGTGTGCTCTCAGTTATTTTGAGAGCAGTTAAGGGCCACACTGTCACTGAAGACCCAGAAGATACAACTACTGTCTGTTTTACTTAATACTGTCTTTTTTAAGGAGAAGAGAGATGATTTCAGTGAACTCAGTCCAACAGATGTACTGTTTGCTTCACAAAACGGATTGTAACAAAGTGGTCTAGGAAGTTGGCTTACTGGTAATAAAATGAGTGCTTATGCAAGCATGGAGATGCAGGTTTGGTTCCTCAGAACCACAGTAAAAAGCCCTGCTTGACAGCACATTCCTGTAATTCCAGAGCTGGGGAGGCAGATGGGAGGATCCTGGATGTTCACTGGTCAGACAGTGTAACCAATCAATGAGGTCCAGGTTCAGTGAGAGAAGCTGTCTTTAAAACAATGTGGAGGGCTGGTGAAATGGAGTAGCGGGGCACCTGCTACTCAGGGTAAGCAGACCCAAGTTAGAGCCCTAGGACCTGCAGGTTTGAAGGAGACAATCCACCTACACTCAAGTTCTCTTCACCCACTGGTGTGTGTCACAGGCAAAGAATGAATGTGATCATTTTTGTTTCTTAAAAAGGTGGAGAGTGATAGAGAGAAACACCTGATGTTGACCTCTGGGCTGCACATGCCCTCATACACATGTGCACATAAATGAACACACCACACATACCAGGTTTTGCTTTACTTTTCACAGCATGCATATACATGTGTGTTATTAGGCAACCCTACAAGCATTGTATCTCAAATACAAGCAGTATATATAATCTCAACAGAGCTTAGACTTACTTGCGTAGCTGTTTGTACACATGGTGACAGATTGGGTAAATCCAGTTTTTTGTTTTCACCCTGTACCCATTCATTCATCAGTTTTCCTTCTTTTTTGTAACTGGGGATTGAATCCAGGGCCTGAGGCATCACGGAGCTATATCCCCATCCTTGTCAAATTCATTTGTTAACCTTTCAGTTCACCAAACCATTTTTTTTATCTTTATTCTTTTATTTATTTATTTAGCTTTACTTATTTCCTTATTGTGGGTGGGTTTAGATACTTTTACCTGTTTTGGGTTCTTAGTAATTATTGAAACTATCATAACTTGCCAGATGAGGCAGCACATGCCTCTAACCCCAAAACTGAGAAGTTGAGGCCGGAGAATCTGTTCCAAAAAGCCACCACCATTATAGACCACAACAGAAATTATTGTAAGTCAGTATTAGTGTTTAAATTTTACTTTTTCCATTCAAATTATTCTAGTTCTCATGAAACTCCTGTAAATATCAACTGACATGGCTGTAAAAAATGGTCACAAATCATTTTCAAATGGTGTTGACTTTTACTCACTACATAAAGAGTATCTCTTTACTGTTATACAAACAAGCCTTCATGGGTGGCACCCCGTGTTTAATGTCTGTGTCTGTGGTGACGGCACAAACTGCATGCCCACAGCCTTGCCCCTTCTCTACAGTGCCTCCGTCTTCTTTCTTGGCTGGGAGAGGCCGGGGGTGGGGCCATGGCTTGCTTTAAGAGCATTAAATGTGGTAGTTCACATGGACTGTAGAATCTGGTTTTGTCAATCCTAGCTGTTTTAGAAATAAAATAAACTTAGGAATCCTGTACACATGTAAGCTAATTGTAGTGAAAAATGGCTTTCAGTTGTGTGCTGGGAATATTTGATTCCTACTTCTGGGGTCTCTCAACCCCAGACGTTGTAGCTGGAGTTTAGCATTTACTTTTCCACTTTCAGTGCTGGGGATTGAGTCCGGAGCCCTGAACAAGCTGGGTCAAGTGGTCTGTCGGCCTTAGCACTGACATTTTCATTTTAATGGCTAGAGTAAAAAAAAAAAAAGTAAATTTATTTCAGGTAAACAGAAGTTAGAAAAGAAGTAGCATTTGCAAAAGGACTGTTTAATAGACGAGGGGACACACCAAGACTGTTTCCGTTCTGCCTTGGCTCCTGAGTGTCAGGACATAGGCAGAACACTGCTTCTGTAGTCTGTTCTGAGCACAGTGGGTTTGTTTTGGGGTTTCCAGAGGACCCAGTACGTGCTGACAGTCAAATCACCCCTTTGTTGTTGTAGATGGATGGACTCTGGGTGATGAGTTCTGGGAAGGGCAGAGCACCTGGGTACAGCCCATACCCCTTAGTCTTTCTAGCATTGCTGGGTAGTGGCAGACTAGGATGCAAAGAATATGAAGAAAATGTTTCTCCTCAGCTAAACCAGTGGCTTGGAAAGTAAAACATGTGCATCCTTTGCATAAAAAATAATTCATTTTTTCCTGAAGGTCATGTTTTGTTAATTATTTTTCTGGGAGGGGTCTATGAATAGGTGCTGCATTTAATGTTTTCACAAACTGCCTGGATCAACGATTATACTTCACAGACATGGAAATAGAAGCTCGGGGATTTGAGAGACCTTTCCAAAGGCTTTCCAACCCCTGCACGAGTTGGGACTTGGGCTCTCCTTCTGGAGCCTGGGGGGCTCCAAGGTGTTAGTCGGTCTTCCAGGACTTTGCTATCTATAGTCACTTGCTCAGTTTTATGGTGTTTTAAATAAAATACCTTGACTGGCAGTGGGACTTTTCCCCCTTATCTTTAAACTTTAAATACTTTACACTGTATACTATTTATTTTTGAGAAAAAGTCGTGATAATGTAGTCCAGCCTTGAGTTTAGGATCCTCATGTATGGAGGTAAGGGTTACAGATGTGTGTGCTGTAGCACCCGGCTTTACATAATAACTCTTGGCTTGCTTTCCATTTGGTCAGTTAGTGCCTGTGGGATATCCTAATGGTGTGTTCTATTGTGACTGGTTTGTTTTCTAATTCTTTTTTTTTAGCCCTGGCTGTCCTGGAACTCATTTGTAGACCATGCTGGTCTCGAACTCACAGCAGTCTGCCTGCCTCTGCCTGCTGAGTGCTGGGATTAAAGGCATGTACCACCACCACCCGACATGGTTTCCAATTCTTTACCCATTATTATATTTCTTTGATTCATCCCTAAAATTGCAGAGTAAAATAGTAAGTCATATATATTTTTTTTTTCGAGACAGGGTTTCTCTGTGTAGCTTTGCGCCATTTTCCTGGAACTCACTTGGTAGCCCAGGCTGGCCTTGAACTCACAGAGATCTGCCTAGCTCTGCCTCCCGAGGGCTGGGATTAAAGGCGTGCGCCACCACCACCCAGCATAAGTCATATTTTTAAAATACAGCATCAGTAAAAATCAAAATAAACATGAAATAAAGCTTGAAACTCACTTTTTTAGCAATTTATACACATGAGAGTTTTGCTTTTTTGCCCCCAGAGAAAAGTGGACGGAGGGGAAATGGTTTTATCAACTGTGGATGGGTTTTGCTTCTGTTTAGAATCTTATTTATTTGTTTACATATATATTTTGAGATTTTATTTACTATTTATTTGTTTACGATTTTTTTTTGAGGTAGCTTTGCTCTGGGTATCCCTGGGTATCCGGGAACTCTCTCTGTAGACCAGGCTGGCCTCCAACTCAGAGATCTGCCTGCCTCTCCCTCCTAAGTGCTGGGATTAAAGGCATGCGCTACCATGCCTGGCATAAGATTTCACTTTTAATATTATGGGTATTTGTGTGTCTGTGTGAGTGAATGCCATGTGTTTGGGTGCCCATAATAGAAGACTTAGTGCCTGGCTCATTCATCGCTGCTTGTGTCTCTTCCCTGTGATTCTCACTTCTGGCTGCACAAGTCTAATGCTGGTGTCCCAACATCATGGAGTAACTTTTTATTATAAATTTTCTGGATGAGTTCCGTGTGAATTTGATGGTTGAAAAGTGGTTGAAAACAACACTACTGCTTGTTGCTGCATCTACTGCTGATTTGGTGAAATTCCTAGGTATACTGACATAAAGTCAAATGAAGGTCTAGGGAGAGGCCATAAGAATAGCCATAGTGAGTTTTCAAACATTCATAGTCCTGTGAAGAATCCTTTTGTTTTAAATTTTATTTTTAACTCTGTGTGTGTGTGTGTGTGTGTGTGTGTGTGTGTGTGTGTGTGTGTGTGTGTGTGTTTGTGCGTGTGAGTGTAAATGCCCAAGCAGGCCAGACAAGGACATTGGATCTCCTGGAGCTGGGGTTATAGGCAATTGTGAATTGCCTGATGTGGGAACCGGGAACTGAACTCAGGTCTGCAAAGGTAATGCGTGCTTTTAACTGCATATCTGTCTCTCCAGATATGCAGACTATTAAATGTTGATTAGATAAAATAGTCATTTGAATTTAGGCTATTTGCAAAGATTGAATTAATCAATAGCTGTGTTTCATCAGGTGGTTTATGAAATACCAGCATGTTGACCCAGAAGATGCTGTAAGAATTCACATTGATGTTCAAACGAAGAGATCTGTGGCAATTCACTGGGGAACTTTTGCCTTAACTAATGAGGTAAGTTTGATTTAAACAAACAAATATAAACCTCAGCTTTGATTGTGTGTTTGTTGGTGGGATTTAGTATCTCTGTGACCTGGCTTTCAGAGACCACACTGTGGAATCAAACTCTGTACAGTTATCACAACCACCACATAAATTGGAGGGGCAAAGCATACTTTCTAGTAAAATACTTGAAAACAGTAGGAATAAAACCCCCATGGTGTGCTGTTTTTTTAGGCTGATTTCATAGTTAATGAAGCATCTGCTTATCCAAAATCTATGTGTGGTGTAGAAAATGAACCATCATGCCTCCACACTCCAGATGGCTTATGTTCTAGTAGAAGCTAGAACGTACATTGTGTACTGGAAGGTGGAAGTGCTATAATGTGGGACAGATAAATTGGTCTCAAAGACAGGGAGGGATCAGGAATCACTTCATGGAAGAAGGAGATTTTAACTTGGCCACAGGTGTGAAGGATGGTACTTATTTCCAGAGGAGGAAAGGGTAGAGCATAGTCTGGGGGCAGCAGACATGGGGGAAGGGAGGAGTCTGTTCAGCAGGAGAGTGGGTGGTGTGGAAGGTAGTGGGAGAAGAGAGCTATAATGTGGGGCTTTCTAGAAATATCTTACCCATTTAGGTCACTTCCATTCAGTGATTGTTATCTCCAGACACTGGCATAAATATGGTATATTTAGACTATATCAGAAGAGCTGATTCTTCCTCGGAAACTGATGCCCAAGCTTTGCTGGCATGGGTTCTGGAATCAGGAAGTCTAATGAAGTCATCTCTTCATTCCTGGATCTAAGTCCAAGCAACGTTGAGAAGGGTTAGACATTAACTTCCCCTGCTGGGCTCTGATTGACCCTTTCGTCTCCCGGGCCCTCTTACTCTGCTTTGTTTCTGGTGTGACCTCTTCCTAAGATAGAGTTTGTTCCACAGTTACCTAATACATGCAGTGCTCATTTCCCTATCTCCTAATTAAAATGTCTGTCTTATTATGAAATAACCATGAATAATGCAGCAGATCTGTAGCCATGCTGCTGGAAGTGGGATGGAGTAATAAATGAAAATCTACAGAGCTGGGAGGAAGGCGTGCTCATCTGAAGTACATGTGTGGACTTGGGAAAGGGCAAACTGTCAAATTTGCATATGCTGTTTGATGGCTGGTTTTTTTTTTTTTTTTTTTTTTTTTTTTGGTTTTTCGAGACAGGGTTTCTCTGTGTAGCTTTGCGCCTTTCCCGGAACTCACTTGGTAGCCCAGGCTGGCCTCGAACTCACAGAGATCCGCCTGGCTCTGCCTCCCGAGGGCTGGGATTAAAGGCGCGCGCCACCACCGCCCGGCTGATGGCTGTTTCTTATGATGTCTCTACCTGTTTGTATGTGTGAATGTTCCATATGTATTTTCTTTAGTGCCATAGATGGAATAGTAGTATGTTATTAAACCTTTGTAAAGGAAGGCATGAAGCCTCAGCTTGAGTGAGTGGGCAGACAGTAGTGTGCTGTGGGATGTTCTATATGTCAAATGTGTTGCTCTGATTGGTTGATGAATGGAACACTGATTGGCCAGTAGCCAGGCAGGAGGAAGTATAGGCGGGACAGAGAGGAAAGGAATTCTGGGAAGTGGAAGGCTGAGTGAGAGAGAAACGCAGTCAGCCGCTGCCATGAAAAGATGTAAGGTACCGGTAAGCCACGAACCACGTGACAACTTATAGATTAATAAAAATGGGTTAATTTAAGATATAAAAACAGTTAACAAGAAGCCTGCCATGGCCATACAGTTTATAAACAATATAAGTCTCTGTGTCTTTACTTGGTTGGGTCTAAGTGACTACAGGACTGACAGGTAAGAGAGATTTGTCCTAACTTGGGCCAGACAAAAAAACTCTATCTACAGTAGTGCTCTTTCCTTAGATGGGGAGATTAGGAGAGGATCAAAACCTCAGACTTCAAGAATCATTTCACATCCAGGAAGTAGTGGCACGCACACACCTTTAATCCCAGCACTTGGAAAACAGAGGCAGGTGGATCTCTGTGAGTTCGAGGCCAGCTTGGTCTACAGAGTGATTTTCAGGACAGCCATGGCTGCATAGAGAAACCCTGTCTCAAAAAACAAACAAAAAGAATCATTTCACTTGTTTTAGTTAGGTTTTCTATTGCTGTGAAGTGATATCATGACCATGCAAGTGTTTGTGAAAGGAAGCATTAATTGGGGCTGGTTTACAGTTTTACAGGTTTAGTCCATTATTGTCGTGGTGGGAAACATGGTGTTGTACAGGCAGACATGGTGCTGGAGAAGGCTTAACTGAGAAGATCTGGAGGCAGCAGAAAGAGACTGTGTACCACACTGGGTGTTGCTTGAGCATATGAGACTTCAAAGCCCACCTCCATAGTGACATACCTACTCCAACAGGCCACACCTCCTAATGGGTCAAGCATTCAAACACATGAGTCTCTGGGCGCCAGTTCTATCCAGACCACTGCATCACTGTCTAGTCTTCAAGAATTATGCCCGATGGCTCTCAGGAGGTGGCAGCAGGAAGACTGCAAGTAGTGGCAAGCCATCCTGGGCTACTTGAATACGTCAGAGATGTCAGTGCCAAAAATCTCAAACAAAATAAAACAAAACATCAAAGGGAGGTTTGTTCTTGCTGTACCTCCATCTTTATTTCTTTCTGAGACCCTTAATAAAGACGCATCTTTCCTTTGACTGTTTTGTAGTTACCAGTTTACTCAACTAACACAAAAGTGTGAAAGTCTATGGGATTTTCAGACATGTTTAGCCTGTAGTTTCTAAATATTTGGTGCTTTGTATAAGCACTTGAAGTAGCTGCTCATTATGATATAAGCAGGATACAGGTGTCTATAACTCGACAGCACCCTACAGTTCTGTATGTGCATGGTATGTGTCTATTAATAGCTAATTTTCTAAAATAAACCCCTATTTTTGATGTAGCATTCTGTAATTACATAAGCTAGAAGTTAGCTGACCGGGTTGTATCCTTACTGGATTCTGTTGAAAGCGGACTGTTAGTCAGTTGACCCTTTAGGAACGCAGTTGTCCAGGGCTGGCTGCCTGGCATTTGATGGGCCTCGAATTCAGGGTCTTCTCCCGTTCCTTACTTGTATTCTCTGACTTACTGACTTGCTTTCCCGTAGGTGCTTGCTTCCATGACTGTGGAGCATTTTTTTTTCTCCTTTGTGCTTGGATTCTGAGATACTAAATCTAAGTCACCCAGAAGCTTTTCTTACATAATTCGAAGGCTAGATGGTTAGAATAGCCAAGAATTAGCCTATGGAAAAACTCAGATATTGTAAAATGTAGATAGATTAAAGACAGAAGGTCTCCTACCACCTACAACATTATAAAAACTATACTAAGTCCTTAATGGCATCATGCCTGACACTATAAAGTTAGAGCTAGCAAAGAAGTTATCAGTGTAGATTGATTGTGTATCTACTTTGTTGACCAAAACCTTGGAAAACAGGGGTGATAAGAACTTAGAAAAAGGAGCTATTTTTCAATGGGGAAGAATTTCATTATTTTGAATTTTTTTTTATTTTTTGAGACAGGGTTTCTCTGTGTAGCTTTGCACCTGTCCTGGAACTCACTCTGTAGCCCAGGCTGGCCTCGAACTCACAGAGATCCACCTGCCTCTGCCTCCTGAGTGCTGGGATTAAAGGCGTGTGCCACCACCGCCTGGCTTGAAATATTTTAAAAATAAATACATTTATTTTTGTGCTATATGTGTTATATGGTATATAACATAATATATATGTATAATATATATTAGACAAGCAGTAGATTCTGGCTATCTGCCATCCATTAATAAATGGCTATCTCTAAGAATACAGCATAAATAAGGCTTAGTTAAAACCTAAGTTATTTAGCAGTTAGTTGAATGTTGTTAGTGATCCTTTAAATGTAACCAAAATTGTGGAAATAAGCCAGGAGGACAAAACCCACATGTACATTTCAACCCTAGGAAGTGTGTCCTGGCTTTTATAGCTCATTGGTTATCTCTTCTCACTATTGCTCACTCTTTGTCCCTCCTTGTAAGCATTGAGTGCTGCAGGCAGCAGTCCTGCCTGCTTCACAGTCCTGCAATAAGGAGATGCAGCTGAGCACTCTGACCAGGCAATCTGAGTTTCTCCTAGAGACCTCCACTTATGTGTAAGTGGGATCTTAAGCCACTGAAAAGAATTTCAGGTTAAGTGAGAATTTTAGACAACTCAGTATTAAGAAGCAAACAGTAAACACCAAGGGCAGATTTTAAGGGCAGTTAAGAAAGAAATGTGCCTGGGGCTGTACAGATGGCTCAGCGGTATTAAAACATGCTTTTGGCTTTAACCTTGGTTCATTAGCTGTTTTACTCAGTCTGGTATGTTGCTGAGGAAGGAGGGTGTCATTGCTGTGCAGGCAGCCTTTACTGTGGATTTATTAGTTGTGTCTAGAGTTTTAACTCAGTCAGTGGGACAATAAAATGGGTATTAGTGAAAGAACTCTTTCCCTTTCTCACGTCCCCTTAGCATTCCTACTTCGTGTTCTCCCTCCACCTTTCCAGCCCAGGTCCTCTTCTCCAGTCACATTTCCATGTGAGCTGTCTCCCCCTCCCTCCCGCCTTCCCAGACAGCTCAGCCTTCACTGCCACACACTGTCCCCTACAGTCCTCAGCACTATAGAAGACCTTCATGGTTGGAATCAAATCGCCACATCTTCAAAGTAGCCTGGGAGCATCATGTCTGGGGGTGAAAACCTCAGCTCTGATGAGCACCTATATCCCTTGAGTAACCCAGCCCCTCGAGGGTTGTGTTTAGAGGGTATTTTCGTGGAAGGGCCTCTGAGATGACTGTACTTAGAATAACCTTATTCCCAGCACTTTCTTCTTCCCAGAACATATTGACTCCTCAGATATCTTATTTCTTTTTCTGTCTATCTCTGCATTACAAGGATAAAGACTTTTGTTTGTTCACTAGCCTGACATACTCTGTAGATGCATAGGAGATGGGTCTCGATTAGTTCAGAATTTACTTTTTTTTTTTAATTTCCAAATGTTACAGCCTTTCTAATTAGGTAACAACAACAAAAAACAAAAACAAAACAAAAACCTTTGAATGAATTTTTAAAAAAAGCTATTATACAGCATAGAGATTTAGGTCAAAGGGAAATAAGAAAAAAAAAAAAAAGATGAAGTTGGAATGGGGCCTGGAGAGGGGATGTGCCTGGGAGGAGTTGGGGGAGGGAATAGGAAGTGAGTATGATTAAATAGATTGTATGAAATTCTCCAATAAATAACACAAATAGTATTTAATTATTAAAATTATTATTCAAATAATATTAATTTAATTAAATATTAATTAGTACCTCTGGAGCTGTACCTATACATTTATTAATTTGTTCTTTTTACCACATCACAATGACTCATTTTCTGTTTGTTTTTTTTTAAATTTGTTTATTTATGTGCTTGAGTGTTTTTCCGGCATGTATGTCTGTGTACTACCACATGTGTGCTTGGTGCCCAAGGAATCCAGAAGAGGGCATCTGATTCACTGGGATTGGAGTTACAAACAGTTGTGAACTACCATGGGGTGCTAGGAATTGAACTGGGTCCTCTAGAAGAGCAGCCATGCTCTTAACCTATGAGCTATTTCTCACAGCCCCTTTAAATATTTAAAAAGGTAAATAACTAATGAAATTGTTTACCTTCATACTTTAAATTTCTTTTTAAATAATTTTATTCTACATTCAAGTGATCTGCACTTTTATAATTTACATTGTGTATGTGTACGGAGCATGTGCACCATAGCAGGAATGTAGAAGTCAGTTTTATCCTTTTTTTGTTTTGTTTTTTCGAGATAGGGTTTCTCTGTGTTGCCCTGGCTATCCAGGAACTCACTCTGTAGACCAGGCTGTACTCAAACTTCCCAGATCTGCCTGCCTCTGTCTCCTCAGTGCTGGGATTAAAGGCATGTGCCAGCACCACCACCAGTTTTATACCAGTGGGTCTAGGGATCTAACTCAGGGCCTCAGGTTTAGCATCAAGTATCTTCATCCACTAAGCCATCTTGCTAATCCAGTTACAACTTTTTAAGAAAATATTCAAGTGTGCAGAAACATTCTGGAGCTGTGTTGTTTTATTACAGAGCACTAAGGCAATAAAGGGAGTTGGGATTGCACTGCATTGTCTGTTCTTGCCCCCACCCTTCATCCTCTGACATGGTTTGTTCATGGGGGGCTTTGTGGGTAACAGCCTTCTTCAGCCAAAAACATTTGCTTGTCCACACAAACACAGATGCACAGAGTCCCACATGCTTAAATGTGTTACCATCCAATCTTCTATTATCATTTCTTAGTATTGATTCCAGCTACACTGAAATTGTATTGTGTGAGATCAGGATCCAGTTTTGTGTGATGTAAGGAGGCACCACAGTGTACATACAGGCATTTGGATGGACTTTTATCTTTCTTGTAGTAGACAGTTTTAATGACTTTGTAATTAGTGACTTAAATTGTGTAAGAAGATGAACTTGATAATGGTTCATTTAAAGGAATGTATGTAGGCAACTTTTGGTGTTTTAAATTATTTTTAGTTTGAGTGCTTATTTGAAATAGCCCTCAAGTATTTGTACTGTAAGTTTTCATTTTTCTTCCTGTTACTTGCCAGCATTACTTAGAGCCTCCAGTGAAACTGAATGAAGCTCTAGAGAGATACGGACTTAAAAGCGAAGATTTCTTTGTCCTAAAGCATGGAGAATCAAGATACTTGAATACTGATGATAAAGCTTTTGAAGAAAGATGAAAATGGAAATTTTCAGTGAAAACAAAAGATTAAGAAATTCACAAATATTATGACATTTTTCACGTGGAAACAACTTCTGCAAGTGTGGGTTTTGTTTTGCATTGTAACTTGCCAATCAATAAGACTCATTTACATAAACTGAGAGTCCAGGGAGGGTTATTTAAGGAACTGTCCAATGTAGACTTAAAAAAAATACCAATGACACAAACATTATATATATATGTCATATATATAATCAAAACACTACATTTTAGTGGTGGTAGAATTTCTGAGGTTGTAAAAAGCTGACATTAAAGTTTCATTTCTTTTTCTGTTATTCAGGGCTTTCTACAAAGCCCTACTTAGAGTTTTCAGACACACACACCTTTCTTATATTATAATGATGAACGTGACTTCCACATGCTGAGTAAATGCTTCAGGTTTTACTGTCAGGATGAACTGCCGGTCATGGTGATGCATATCTACAATCCCAGCACTCCACAGGATGAGGCAGATAGATGACAAGTTCATGGTCAACCAGAGCTACAACTAAGACCCTGTCTCAGGAGGAAACATTAGCTTACATGCCAAATGTTAAGTGATTTATTTTGTTAAGCATAAGAACGTAGGTGTTTGGGCTAAATTATCATTTAAAATTTTTTTATTGTGGCCAAATATACATTGCATAAAATTATAATTTTAACTATAGTGAAAAGAAGCTCCTTGGCATTAACAATTCACATTCTTCTGCATCCATGCACATCTTAAGTTTCTAAGAGGGCAATATCTACACAGCTGCACCCCAAGTTAAAAGCTGACGGTCAGAGAAGAGAACAGTGTGGGGTTGAGACGTAGGGGAAGTTTAAATTCCAAAGTCAGACATTCTGCTAAGCACAACTGTAATTACAGTGAAGTATTTCACACACCAAAATGTGAATACATCATGCACTTGGAATTGTTTTATTTTTTTCATTCTCCATTTTCTGTATATATACATATACATGTATATGTGTGTGTGTGTGTATATATAGATATACTTTTTCCTGTTCTCTAGGCTCTAACCCCAAATATAACAATGTTTTACATGACTTGGATGTGTTACATATTTTTATATTAAATGACCTATAAGCACAATTGTACTTTTTAGTAAGCCATTGTGAAATTACAGTTGTTTTTAAAGCTTCTGAGTGTCTGCTGACCAGAGTCTTTGGCCAGTATGCCTCTGCATCCGCAGGTTTGTTGTGAACCTTCAGGAAGTGAGCTGCCCAGGTGTTAGTGAGGGTGCTTCTGACTCTGACCAATGAAATCCACTTCCTTGGCACAAAACACAGTAGGCTTTCTCTAGATATCAAGTATGTAGGGAGTACTCAATACTCTGATGTATTTGCATGGGCGTACGCATGCCACACCTTGGTCTCTCATCGGAATTTCACCCTTCTGTCACTGATTTGATTACCCCAAAACAAATGGCTTGTGTTCAGCCCCGATCTCATTATGTACGACAAGAGGACAATGTCAACCTACCTCGAGGGGAAAGTAATATTTTTTTTTAAAACAGCACTTTAGAAATCTAAGGGAGAAAACATTTTAAGATATGACTGTCTGATACTGACAGGTACATGGAAAGCAAGCAATGCTTTTGATAATACATTTTTTTTGTTGCAAACACCAAACTGGACTTACCTTAGAGGGAAATAGCCAATATAAACGATCATCAGAATTTAATATTTTTATATAAAATATTCGTATCAGTCAAGGGGAAATGTGTATTGTAATATTGTGTGTATAGTGAAAGTGACTTGGAGTCCAAAGCCCAAGATACCATTAGACTCAGCTTCAGTAATCTCCGCTGCAAATGGCTGTGAATCCGGACAGTAGGCTGTGGATACAGCCTCGGGGGACAGTGCTCCACCGGGCACCCTTGCAGCCATCTTGTCATACTCAAAATTCTCTCCAGCCGTTGATAAACTTGCTCAAGTATTTCTCCATGAATGGCCTTAACATTGCTTTTGTCTCCACAGGCACTGTTTGAGGCTCTCCAGGTGCTTTGCTTTCTAGTCCCCTGAACTGGGCCCACCTCCTTGTTCTATGCTTCCTCATGATTTCTTTCTCTGTATAAGGCCCATTCATTATGAAGTACATCACATCTCTTTAACACAACCACCCTATTTTCACTTTATTTTTCTAATCTACATTTCAAAGGATGTATGTGTAAAGTGAAAATAAATTTTGAAAAATCTATTCTCTTTTGTCAGTCTAATATACATTGTAAATACTATCTATCTTCTAGGTCAATTTCATGTTCCTTTTTGATGAGTATCATCCCTGAGAAATCCTTTGATATGACTAACTGCCTTTGAGGGTGGTTCCTTGTTTGGTATGCTATGATCTGCATTAAGAGAAGCCTATTTGTATGTTTCACTATTCCTTGGTAGCTGTGTGACAACCCACTCAGCCCCCTGACACATTAGAATCAGCTAGCTGCTGGCAAGTATGGTTCTTCAGACTGACGGAGGAGATAAGAGGGGCAAGGAGCTTCTAGACCCAGAACTGTGAAAGCACACTGCAAACACCCTGGCTCCTATACAACCTTTTCAACACCCACTTTTATTAAAAAGGCAGCTTTAAAAAATTGTTATGAAGAAATGTGCCTTTTGGAGAATACCTTGAATGCTGTGCCATCAGCAAGTTAAAGTATTGTTAACCATCATGGCTTAGTGCTCCTCCAGTACACCGCAGATTTCTAGTCTCACCTTAAAAGTTTTCCCTGTTCCAAAGAGATTCTTCCAACACATTTTTCAGGTTGAGGATTTGTGATTCATGCAAACACTCTACTACTCACATCTTTACAGTGTGTTCTGAAGTACTCCTAAAGTTTTGTCTCACACACAGTGACACTTCTGTTTGCACACACAATGCTAAGCACAAAGGCGGAATGGACTCATACAGTACAACCTGGCTGAATTCAAAGATATTGAACTCCAACCTCCTGGGAAAGAATCATTTGAAAAGATAACTGAAAAATGTTTATAGGGGCTTAGAGAGATGGCTCAGTGGCTAAAAGCACTTGTTGCTCTTGTAGAGGACTTGGGTTCAGTTTCCAGCACCTATTTGGTGACTTACAACCACACTACTCCAGTTCCAATGCCTTCTGACCTTGTGCCTGTACATACATGCAGGCAAAGCACTCATACAAATAAATTTGAAAAAAAATTTACATATTGTAAGTTTAGTCAAGTAAAATGTGGATGAAGATTAGTAAAATAATGTCAATGGGGGAAGAAATTTTGTACACCCTTGCATTTTTTGATTTTATTAAAAAATTATACATTTATGCTCAGTAAAAAATTCAAACAGTAGAAATGGGTACACACAGAAAATCCAATGTACTCACCTCCCAGTCCTATGCCCAGAAGTTTTATGTATCCTTCTAGAAAAGTTCTGTCCATGTATAAATGTATTTCTCGTTGTTAAAAAAAATACACAGAACCATAATACATTGCTTTACAACATGCTTTTAAAAACATCCATTTCATGGGTGTATTTCTACATGAGTACAGTCAGACTCACTCAGGTCCTTTTTTTTAAAGAGCAGCTACTTGGTTTAGCCAGCTGCCTGTGGGTGCAAACTTGGATTGCTCTCCAATATTTTACACATCCTTATACATGGGGGTGAGTACTGAGAAAACATTTTCCCTGTAAATGGAAATGGTTTCACTGATCAGAAGTGAGGGAAGATTCTGACGATGAACAAAGACCTGCAGGCAGTAGGTGGGGTTGGCAAGGGTGCTTGAGCTTGGGTATCGCTGAAGCACAGGGTCCTTGCTGTGGCAGTTCTAGTCTTCAACTCAGCACCTAAAGCCGTCTGATGAGCAACAGAGAACCACTTCCAGGAGTTAGGATTGTACAGAGAAAGGCCACTCATTCCATGTGAGGGAACTATTGAACATCTCCATAAATATCTCCAGCACAATCTCTCATATTCATTTGATGCCAGTAAGATCATTCAAAATAAACCTGACTAAATGTTTGTCCCAGAAATGAGTCACATCCTGAGTGTTTGACTGGAGTATTTGTCGACTTCACCTGCTGATCATACCTAATCCCCAAACCCAAATCTGTACTCCAAAATCCAAAATTTTGCCAGGTGGTAGTGGTACATGCCTTTAATCCCAGCACTCGGGAGGCAAAGGCTGGTAGATCTCTGTCAATTCGAGGCCAGCCTTGTCTAGAGCAGGTTCCAGGACAGTCAAGGGCTATACAGAGAAACCCTGTCTCAAAAGAAGGAAAAAAAAAAAAAACAAAAACCCAAATTTTGAAAATCATCTTGGAGTACAGCTGCTCACCCTGAACTGTGTTAAAAACAAAATACAACTTTTATTGTTTAACTCCATCAGCTGAAATGATCCTTTTAAAGGAAGGTAGAAAATAAGTTCCTGTGTGCTGACTTAAGATTGCATTACTCTTAGAACAAGTAGGAGCAACCCATCAGAATTTTGGCATTATTGCTAAAACCTTCTCTTTGACATCCACATCATGGTGATAAACTAGAGCTCTCATTTTCTGGGCACAGTCTTCTCCATACAACAGGGAGAACAATGAGCCCTTAGCGAAGGGAGGCTGACTAGCTAGGCAGCCTTCTACTCTGAGGCAATTGTTTATATTCTGAAACAGAGTAAGCGCCCGAAGAAGAATCTCATTTGCTATTTGGCCATCATAAAGGGAAAGAAATGAAGAATCCACCTGAAAGAGGAAATACTGAGTATCATTTTTGTATTTTAAAACAACATTGACTAGTTTACATTTAAAAGTCTGACCCCAGGCAAGCTAACCTAACTGCTAACTTACCTGTGCAATTTTTATCCCCATGTTTGTTACAAATGAAAATGAGGTTTTGTTTGTTAGCTAATAAGAAGGTTTTTTTGGAACCCCAGAGTGTAGACATTTGGAAAACCAACCATTTTAGTATCCATCCAGTTTTTGTAAGAACTCATCAATTCAACCAATATTACCGTCCACACACAGTACGGGGAACAGGGCTGAGTGGATGGTTCTATTTCTGCAGGCAGGGAATTCCAGTCCATCTCTGCGACACTCTGACTTGCTTCAGAACATGGGGACAGTTTTCAAGGATCTTGCTTATTTGTTACATGTTTGTGTCTCCTAAGTTCCATGAGAACAAACACTATGTACTTGCTGGTTCGGGCACTCTGCCCAGCATCAAGCACATACAGGCGACTCAACACTGCTGTTTCAGCAAAGGCTGAGTTCCACGTGCATAAAGCAAACCAAACTTAAAAATGCAATGACACTGTGCACTGCAAAAGGAGCAGAGATGGAAAGTTCACTTGATACAGAGAATTTTTAAAGAGGGTTTTAAAAAGTCCAATATGCTTGTTTCAGTAAACATAAATTCATATATACGAGGAATAACAAGTTAACACCTTAGTTCTGCTCTTCAGAGATAATCCCTGTCGATGTTTCTGGCAGACCTTCCTAGAACTATTTGTCAAAATCTATGTCTGTGTGCATTTACAAACCAGGGAGGTGATGGACTTACTTGGGCACTCAGTAGTCCTTCTGTCATGGCTGGATTCTCCGACAAATTCAAAAGCAGCTTCAAAACCTGAACCTGCCGGCGGAAGGCTAGGTTTACTGGATCAGCAAGCACGACCCTCTCCCTAGGATGCTGGCCTCTCCCTCCCCGCCACCTGTAAACTCCTGTTTGCACCTCCAGGCCTGGCTCCAGTTCTCTCTGTGAAGTCTCTGCTCAGCTCCTCTGACCCTCAGCACCACATTCAGAGCATGTGCTATGTGCTATGTGCTATGTGCTATGTATACCTCACTTCTCTGTCTCAACTGCTGGGGAGACAGAAAAAACTCAGCAAATGTCTTCCAATACTGTAAGTCTGCTATGTGTTAAATCACCTCTTTTTCTCCCATGTTTGTGCTTTTGTGTATACATGTTCACATGTATGTGCGTGAGGAGGCCAGAGGCTGAGGTCAGTGGTTAGACAGTGGTTGGACTTGAACCCAGAACTCACCTATTGGGCTAGTCTACCAGCATGGTCCAGGGGGTCCCATCTCATTCCCCTTGTGCTAGGATTACAGGCAGACCACCCGCCCAGCATTTACATGGGCACTGGGATCTGAACGCCTGATCTCATGCTCGCACAATGAACAATTTAACCATGGAACTGGTTATTTCCCCAGCTCTTAAGTCAATTTTATTGTGAGTCCTGGTAAGGATACTCTGATCTTTGAACAACAGAATGTCTCAAAGCTTAGTTTGTTTCTCAGGAAAGTTATCAAAGTTCTGTAGGTCTGGTCACCACGACCAGACACTAGAACCTTTCCTTCTACAAGGTGGTTATGAACCTTGGAGCTTATCTTTTAAAAATGTGAACAATGTTTAATGATCATTTAAATGGGAAGTGATATTAATGTGATTTAATAGCTAATTAAAATGCTAGCATTCCTATTACTTATTTCTGAAAAATCAGTAATTAAATAGAATGTCTTAAAAATGTTTAGACTTATGTGTTTATGTGTATAAACGTTTTTGCCTGTATGTATGTATATGTACTGTGTGTGTGGCGCCTGCAGAGGTCAGAAGCAGGCATCGGAGCCTCAGGAGCTGGAGTTACCAGTGGTTATGTGGGTGCTTGGAACCAAACCTGGGTCCTTTGCAAGAGCAACACATACTCTTAAGTACTGAGTCATCTTTCCAGCCCCAGAATCTCTCTTTGAAAAACACTAACCCACACTTTCCACAAGACAGTTGAAATTAAAATGAGAAGGAGGAGGGTACTAAAGCCAGGCCAAACAACAACAACAACAACAACAAACCCTCCACTTTTCACTAGATCCAGGGAGGAACCTGGATGTCCGTTTTTATAACTGATTAAACAGGCAACAGATCCTGACTTTAGAACTTGGAGGGGAGAGGGCGCTGGGGATCAAACCAGGGTCTCCTGGGCTGGGCAAGCACCACCCTACCACAGTCGACCTTAGCCCTAAACCATTTCCAAATACAGGACAACCAAGAAAAAGGAAGTTTCCACATCATATTACAATTCCTTTGGTCACATGTCAACCTTCTTATGAATTAAAGGTGATAAAACTTTGCTTAACCTCCTGTAGTTAGAAGGTTTTTCTGGTCCTGCCAGGCCCTGCAGTCCCATGGACTGCTTATAAAATAATCACTCAGAAGTTTATATTAATTAAACTGCTCAGCCATTAGCTCAGGCTTATGACTGACTAGCTCTTACACTTAAACTCAGCCCATTTCTGTTAATCTATATGTTGCCACATGTTCTGTGGCTTTACCTGTGTGCCATTACATGCTGCTCCCTGGACGGCAGGCTGGCGTCTCCTGACTCAGCCTTCCTCTACCCAGAATTCTCCTTCTCTGCTTCTCCCGCCTATACTTCCTACCTGGCTACTGGCCAATCAGCTTTTTAGTTATCAACCAATCAGAGCAACACATTCACAGCATACAGAACATCCCACAGCACCCTCCTTTTTATCATCTTTTAAATTTTTGCAAGGTGTGGAGGCACACACCTTTAGTCCCAGCACTCAGGAGGCAGAGGCGGGTGGATCTCTGTGAGATCCAGGATAGTCAGGGTTACACAGAGAAACCCTGTCTCTAAAAGCCAACTCCCCCACCCCCCAAAGTTAAAAATTTGGAAAGTAATACATGGTCATGATCAAATGTCAAACAATGCAGAAGAGAACAAGGTGAAGACAAAAGCATATGCTAGTGGCCTGTCCTGCCCCAAAGTGGGATCCATGCTTTTCACACAGGTGTTTCTAAGGAAAATGATGGACTGTTAAAGGTAAGAAAGCAAGAATGACTTCTGACTCTCTAGTGCACTCCAAGAGCTACTGTGAGATCTCAGCTGGCCTGATGCTGTCGGCAACACCAGTAACAGGTCTAAGGAATAAAGTGCCTGGCTGTAATGTAAATGAAGCTTGGAGCAGGGTAACAGGAATAAAAGCTGTGCAATAGATTGCCTTGACCTATGAGATGAACCTGGGTGAACTCTGTGAAGGTCCACTCATTGGCAACCAGAAATAGTAAGAAACAGCTACTAAGTATCTGAAATGTGACCTTGCTGTCCTCTATAGGTTAAACATAGTTTAAAGTTCTTTTTCCTTTCTTGTTACGTGCACCACCTTGTGGTGATCCAGGACACTTAAGTTGTTGGCTCTCTGTTGTCCGTGCAGATAACAAACACTTTGTAGTATTTGGATTTGCTGTGAATCAGTGGCAGCCACAGATCACAGGGTGCAGGGAGAGCACCACCACAGATCACAGGGTGCAGAGAGAGCACCACCACAGATCACAGGGTGCAGAGAGAGCACCACCACAGATCACAGCGTGCAGAGAGAGCACCACCACAGATCACAGGGTGCAGAGAGAGCACCACCACAGATCACAGCGTGCAGAGAGAGCACCACCACAGATCACAGCACTCAGGGAGCACCGCCACAGACTAAATACAATCTTTAATAGTCACTCTGTTGGACACTTCCTGAGGAAATACCTATCCATAAAAATGGATGACTATGCAACAATGCACTTTCGAGTTAGAACTTTACACTCAGCTTTTATGGAGAAACAATGCCATAATAATGGCCAGGTTACCATCAAAATTTTAATTTTCTATCCTAGAAAAATTGTAGGCAATGCAATGGAAAAATACGACAAAACAATGCGAGTCATCTCTTAAAAAGTTGTAAATTTTATCAACCAGAACTGAGACAGATATATACAGGTCCAGAGAGATTTGCTTGGCTCTGAACTAAGAGTTCCTTCTGGATTCTGGGTAAGGCAGCTGCAGAGACAGTCAAGGGCAAGGTTTTTTCCTATAGTAGTCACATTCAACACAGAGGGAGGCATTCTCCTGGGCCCCAGACGGCTGGAAGTCATCTTCCACTGGGCTGGAAATAACCAGCAGCTTAGCAGTACTGCAAAAAGGACGGCTTACACTTGTGTTTACTTCTGAATGTCTGGGTAAGTCCTGGACCAGACCCAGACAAGCTGGGCTACAGGAAATGTGGAAAACCCATATAAATACCTCAGAAGCACTGGACTACAGTGAGGTACTTCAGTGATTATACCCCGAGAACTCCAGAAGCACTGAAATAACATCAGATACTTGGGGTACATCTTCACATTGATCCTTCCTAAACACTAACGCAACCAAGTATAGTGGCACTAACCTATCAATCTGAGCACTTGGGAGGCTGAAACAGGAGAGTCAAGAGTTCAAAACTAGCCAAGGACACATAGTGAAACTGTCTCAAAAAAAACCAGCGTGGGGCCAGCTAGATGGCTCAGTAGGAAGGGCCCTTGTAGTAAAGCCTTAGAACCAGAGTTTAAGTTCCCCAAATCCAGGTAAAGGTGAAGAAAAGAACTGATTTTACATGGCTCTCCTCTGATCTCCAGGTGCACACTGTGACACATACCCTTCCTCCATCATACATACAAGTCATAAATAAAAATTAAAAATAAAATCATATCCAGCACAATCAAACACCCATGCATTTTGCTTTCAATTGTCTGAGAGAACACACATCTACATGGTTAAAACAACCCTCATAAATAATAGACCCACCATTACAACTAGTCAATCTACATTCTATCGACTGCTTTAAAAAGAATAGCAGGAAGAATAGACTTTAATACAGGAGATTCACTCGGACTTTCAGGTGTCTCCTGTGGTCCTATCTGCCGTCTTCACCTCTGCGGCCTCCTCCATTTGTACAACGAACGGACAAACGAAGCCTTCTGCATGATTCCCCTCACTGTTAACACCGCATAACCGTGGAGTAGGAGACTTCAACAAATAGTGGCTGAACCAAAAAACCAAAACCAAAAACCAAACGAACCATTTTGTTAAGAGAGTAATGGAGGGCTGGGGACATATTGCAGTTGTAGAGCGCACACCTGAGTTCCATTTTCAGCAGGATATAAAACCAGGCAAGGTGTACACACCTGTCATCCCAGCACTCGGAAGGTGAAGGCTAGATGAGAATCCAGGATCATCCTCTGCTGCACAGTGAGACCCCACCTCAAAACTCAGTAAGGGGGCTGGAGAGATGGCTTAGTGGTTAAGAGCACTGCCTGCTCTTCAGGAGGTCCTGAGTTCAACTCCCAGCAACCATATGGTGGCTCACAACCATCTGTAATGAGATCTGGTGCCCTCTTCTGGTATAAAGTTGTACATGCAGATACATGCACTCCTACATGAATAAATAATAAAATCTTTAAAAAAAAAAAAACCAAAACAAAACAAAACAAAAAAAAACTCAGTAAGGGCCATGAAGGGCTCAGCAGATAAGGCACCTGTGTAGGCCCCGGGACCTGAGTCCGAGCCCCAAATCCACGTAAAGGAGGAAAGAGAAAATCAATTCCACAGCTTCCCTCTGACTTCTACACATGCTTCATATCACACGTCCACCAAACACACACACACACACAAACACACACACACACACAAATAAAAGACAACTTATAAAAAATAAAACAGGGCTGGTGGGAGGCTCAGTGGGCAAAAGGCCTGCCACCAAGCCCAAAAACCAAAGCTCAGTCATCAGGACCCACATGTGGGAGAGAGATCTGACTCAGGGTGTATGCACCATAACATGCGAGTTCCTCCCTTCCTGTAAGTAAGTGTAGTGATGATGATGATGGTGATGATGACTGACTGTCACATGTGCCATGAAAATGGAAAGGGACACTGGGAAGGAGGATAGGGGGGCAGGCAGGGTTAAGAAGGAGAGAAGCTGAGAAGGAAGAATGTGGTAGTTTGGATGTAATTGGCCCCCATAAACCCTTAGGCACTATTAGGAGGTGTGTCACTGTGGGGCTGGCTTTGGGGTTTCTTATGCTCAGGATATTGCCTAGTGTCTCAGTTGACTTCCTGTTGCCTACAAGATGTAGGACTCTCAGCTACTCCAGCACCATGTCTGCCTGCATGTCACCGTGCTCCCTGCCATGATGATAATGGACTGAACCTCTGAAACTGTAAGTTGCCACCTCAGTTAAATGTTTTCCTTTATAAGAGTTGCCATGGTCATGGTGTCTCTTCACAGTCTTAGTTAGAAACCCTAACTAAGACAGAAGTTGGTACCAGGGACTGGGGTATTGCTGTGATAGGCTGGACCATTTTTGTTTGGAGTAAAATGGACTTTGATACTTTCGGTTAGGAAAGCAGCAAAATGCTTTAAGCACTGCTTAATGGGCCATACTAGGAGGAGCATGGAAGACAGTGATGCTGTGTGTGATTTGATGAACTGGGTGTATGGGTGGGAGGCTACCTCAAGAGGTTTAATATGTTGCCTAGAGATCATTCCTGTGATATTTTGGTGAAGAATGTGGCTGCTTTTTTGCCCTTGTCCAAAGAGTCTGCTGGAGGCAAAAGTGAAGAGATTTGGATTTGGCAGAGGAAATCTCAAAACAGCCTAGTATAGATTCTGTTGTGTGGTTATTAATGGTAACTCTGATGAAGATTTATAATGAAAAGATTATAAGCAAATGAAGTACAACAGGCACAAACTGAGAAAAGGGGCACCGGGAAGTGGAACAGAGTTAACTCCTGTGCACAAGGAGAAAAAGGGATTAAGAAATAAAGAGAGTGGTGACCTCAGGGCAAGATCCCACCCAGCTAAGTTTCCAACTTGTGAAAAGGAACTAAAGAAAAGCTTAGAGCCAGGTGTGGTGACACACACTTTTAGTCCCAGCACTGGGAAGGCAGAGGCTGGTGGATCTCTGAGTTTGAGGCCAGCCTGGTCTACAGAGCAAGCTTAGGTAGTGAAGGACAGAAAGCTGGTGAAGATGTAATTGAACAAGAGGGCCATGTTCCAGCCCCAGTAAGCAGAACTTGTAGCTTTGGCCAAGTGGTTCTGGACTTAAGGATAAAAGGGACTATAGAATTTGCCTGAGACTAAGGAAAGCCACTGAGGCCAGGCAGATGTCAGTGTATCCCTGAATGGAGGCCTAGAGAGGCCACTGTGTGAAGTTGTGAAGTTTAACCTGGATTGCCTTGGAGACCCTAAGATGTTAGAGATGCCAGAGTCCTGGGATACCTGCTGAGGAGAGCTTCTAATAGGGAGTGGAACCAGCTCAAAAGGAAGAAGTGTGTTACAGTCAACAAAGCTGAACGGAGTTGGAGACCTGAAGAGCGTTTTGATATCAGATATTCAGATGCAGAATTTGGAGTTTGCCCAGTTGGTTTTCCATCCTGTTTTGGTCCAGTATTTCCTCACTATGCTCCCTTCCCTATGTTTTGGAATGGTAATGTATATCCTGTGCCATTATATGTTGGAAGTATGTGATCTGGTTTTTGATTTTGATTGTATAGGGCATTAGAGTTAAGAGATTGCATGAATCTCAAAAGAAGACTTTGAACTTTGTACTTTTCAACATTGTTGAGACTGTAATAGACTACGGGAACTTTTGGAGTTGGACTAAATGCATTTTGTATTATGATATTAAAAGCTTATGGCAGTCAGGGAGTGGAATGTGGTAGTTTGAATGTAATTGGCCCCCATAATCTCATAGGGAGTGGCACTATTAGGAGGGGTGGCTTTGTTCGAGTGGGTATGGCCTTGTTGGAGGAAGTGTGTCATCGTGGGGGCGGGCTTTGAGGTTTCCTATGCTCAGGATACTGCCGTGTCTGAGTCCACTTTCTGTTGCCTTCTGTTCAAGATGTAGCAGCACCATGCTCCCTGCCAGGATGATAATGGACTGAACCTCTGAAACTGTAAGCTGCTACTCCAATTAAATGTTTTCCTTTGTAAGAGTTGCCATGGTCATGGTGTCTCTTCACAGCAATAGAAACCCTAACTAAGACAAGGAGTAACAAAAACTATACATAAAAATGAAACAATGAAAACCATTACTTTGTATGCTAATTTTAAAAACTGGTGAATCCTAAGGTGAAAGCTGCAACTTATGGTCACTACTTCTGAGTCCCTTTACTCAGTGTTCCTATTTCTGGTTAAGGATGCTAGGGATCCCAGTAGAACATGGTTTACTGGTGTCAGAAAATCAAATGACCACCCACCCGAGGTGAATGTCACATGATCTTCACACACTGATTCTGCAGTTAAGCGTTAGGAGATTAAAGTAATGTGCTTTCTTGGGCTTCTGAGTATTTTTCATAAACTTTGAGTGGACTATCTCTTTTACTTTTTGATACAGGGTTTCTTTATGTGGCCCTGCAATTTGCTGTATAGATCAGGTTGGCCATGAACTCACAGATCCACCTGCCTCTGACTCTCGAGTGCTGAGACATCACAGGGTTGAAATAGATGGTGTGGAATTAGTCTTTCTTTTTCCTCACTGGAACTTATTCTGTAGTCTAGGTAGAACTCTCCGAACTCTGCCTGCCTCTGCATCCCAGAGTGTCAAGGTTAGAGCTGTGTGTTGCCACACACAGACTGCAAATTCAATCTTACTATTGATGCAACAGCTCTCAACCTGCAACACTGGCTGCGGCACCCCTACCTTGGTGCTTCCATTTCCAATAAGTAACAGGTGGAGCAGGCCTGCGATGTAGCTGCTGAGCAGGTGCTGGTAGTCATTGGTGACGGTCATGTTTGTGAGCAGCCTCAGTCCAGCCAGCTGCACAGCAGAGTTCAAGGGATCCGCAAAGACATCCTCACAGACTCGCTGGACATATACCTGAAGGCAAAAAGAAAGACTGAGCAACACAGACTTTCTAGAAATGTCTACTGAATGGCTGAGTAGACCTCAGGATGAACTGGTTCTTCAGAAAAGGGGACATTTATGTTTGCCCTCCAGCTCTGGTGACTATTTTAGTTGAGCTGCCTTTGTTAATGACCTGGCATTGTGCTGAGAATCAAAAGCAAGCAGAGAAAAATTAAATTCAGCTCAAGATTGTTCTTATTTATGCAGATGCACGTATGTGAGTTTCCACATTACTATTCCCTTTCACTGGTAAAAGGCAATGAAGCACTGGTGGTACTAGGTATCATGCATGAGTTTCCAGACTGGAAAATTTATCACTCAATCTGAATGCCATCAAAAATTGCAAACTTGTAAGAAAATGTTCCTCATTTGAAGTTCTAAGAAACCATCAACTAACCACCCAACACAGCTTTACTAACATTTGTGAGAAACTCCAAATGTATCCACGCTGCCATAGATGTGGCAATGTAACAATAAGAAAGCAGAGATCAAGTTTTAAAGCTCTAAATTACACATGTAAGCCAGCTGTTCCTCTTTGGTCACCATTTCATTTCTCTCCATCCTTTACAACACTAGCATCAACTCCTCCCCTTGATGGTGGGGAGGGCTCTACAGGTAGGTGTACTGGATATTTGAGGATGACAGTCCACCAGCTGCTTATCTTCATCTTTAACCACTTTTCTGTGGATCTGTTTTTTCCTCATTGACTTTGGAAGTATTTTCTTAGACTGAAAGTGCCATCCTGTGTATGTCTTCATTCTGTACCACGGAACAGTTTAAAAACACTGAGCTGCACCCACTTGGTTTCTTAGTTTACCGAGTCTTTCTTTGGGGGTGTGTTCCGGGATGCTGGCTTTGTTCTTTTAGCATTCCTGAATTAAACTGAAACCCAACTAGAAAAGCCTAGGGGATAGCTCTGCTTTAGTTTCTTTCTTTAAAGGTAGTTGTTGGCTATAAAGTTATAAGGGACACACTGTTACATTCCATTACTCACCTTTAATCACTTCTTTTGAAAGGGCAACCCGATGCATTTTTATTCCAGACAACTCACCTTTATCTTGATTTGATTTTCAACATTCACACTCAGGTTATTTAGTGCATTTAAAGCTTTCTCTTTAATACTGTGGTTCAGAGAGTTGATTTTGTTTCCAACAATTGGGATACCACCCAACTCACGAATAATGGCCTAAGAGAGGGAAAAAAATGGACTGTAACTTCAATATGCAGCCCTTTAACTGAATTCTGTACATCTAAAAATGCAACTAAAATTAATCACTTTAGAGAAATGCCATTCTCATAAACAAATCTTCCTGTTAGAAAACTTTATTACTTAAAAAACTGCATTTATGTGAGTGTCTGTGTGTATATGTGCATGCAGAGGGCGGCCTCAGCTGTCAATCATCAAAATGCCATTCACTTTTTTTTTGAGACAGTTCTTTCATTGGCTGGGACTCAACAAGTGTGGAGATGTAATATTCTGAAATATCTTATAGTCTAAGACTGGAATTTTTTGCTGGACCTCATAGCCAAAGTTAATAATAAATCTTGAAGTCACTTCAGATTGCTAGCCTACCATGTACTCAACTGTTTTACCTGCCTTTAAGAGAATAATGTCACTGTTAACCTTGCCTTGGATTTCCAAAGCAATTAACTTTTTCAACCTAAACTAATGCACCGTGACAATCTTAAGTAACATACTCTTTCTTGCCCCTGAACCAGAATAATGCATGTGTATCATTATTGCCGAAAGCAGCAAATACGGAAGCTGAAAGTAATATGGATATTGGTTAAAAACAATATTTATTATCTGGGTTGGGATCAGCTGGGGCCAGTAATTTAATCCCTTGTAAAACTGTTAAAGATTTCTGTAAAGTGTCCCATCCTTCCCCACATGATGTTTGTGGAGGTCTGAATAAAAATGGTCCCTACAGGCTCATAAGGAGTGGCACTATTAGGAAGTGTGGCCTTGCTGGAGGAAGTGTGTCACTGGGAGTGGGCTTTCAGGTTTCAGATGCTCAAGCCAGGCCCAGTGTGACTCCGTTCCTGTTCCCTAATCCAGATGCAGAATTCTCAGCCACCCTCCAGAGCACATCTGCCTATACGTTGACATGCATCTCACCATGACAATAATGGACTAAACCTCTAAATTGTAAGCCAGCCCCAATTAAATGTTTTCTTTATAAGAGTTGCTGTGGTCATGGTGTCTCTTCACAGCAACAGAAACCCTGACTAAGACACCGTTCAATAAATAGTGAGGACCTTTGTAGGCATAGCCAGTTACATCACTCGAAGACAGACATACACCAGGCAGACAGACACAGAGACAGGCACAGATTCAGACTCAAATAACAGACAGACAGAGGACAAAAGACACAGGGAGCATGAAGTATAGTGGACTCACTCTTGGTTAAATGACTCCTAGGGGAAGTGCTTTTATTTCCTCAATGTGACACAAATGCATTACTGGTGACTTGGAGTTCATCACTAATATGTACAATCAGTGCAACCAAGTAGACCTGGCTGGCCAGCCGGGGAGCCTCAGGGATCATCTTTCTATCCCCACCTTGCTAGTGCTGGGATTACAAGTGTGTGCTACACCTGGCTTTGGCTGTTTTAGTTTGAGTTCTGGGGACTGAGCGTAGGTCCTCGTGCTTGTAAGGTGAACCGCTTTACCTACTGAGCTTTCTCCTCAGCCTTAATTTTCTATTTATTTATTTTCATTATTTATTTACTTTACTTTTAGTGTGTGTGGGGGAAGGATGCACATATTTATGTATGTGGAGGCACGTTCCTAAGTGTGAGCCAGAGGTCAACCTTGAGTGTTGTTTCTCAGTAGCTGTCTTATTTTTTGAGACAGGTTCTCTCATGAGGATCAGAGCTTGGTAATTAGGCTACATTTAGGCCAATGAGCCTCAGGGACTCCCTACCTCCTCAATGCTTCCTCAGTGCTGGGATTATAAGTGCACCGTACCATGCCTGGTTTTCATGTGGGCCCACTTTACCCATTGATCTATCTCCCTTTGTTTTAGCTGACAGACACTATACACACACACACACACACACACACACACACACACACACACACACACACACATTATATATATATATATATATAGTTTAAGTTTTGATACATGCATACATTGCATAACCACCTTAAATGCATATATTTCCTCAAACATGTATTACTTTTTAATGGCAAAACATTCAAAATTCTTTTTTTTTAGCTCAAAATAAATCTGCATTGATGCCAATGTTAACAAGAAGCATTGTTGAAAAAAAAAAAAAAAACCCAAAATTGTTTTTCCTTGTTCTCTGTGGGGGAAGGGAGAAAGCAGCATTCACACGGAACTCTTCAGTCTTAGCCATTCAGGCTGATTTGGTGGTTATCACTGGCCGAGGGACCACCTACATCAGGACCATGCCAGCAAGGTCAGGTTCCCAGTGAAAACACATACTTAAATGTTAGGTGCTTTTTCTATTTTATGGACGCTCTGCCTTTTAATGAATAGGAACTATTATGAATGTGATGCTAGTATCCAGCTTCTCAGACAGTTCTTCCTGTGCCATTATTTGGCTGTGATTTTCTCATGCAAAAAAAGCAAATAATGTTGTGAGCATAAGTACATACGAGGATACAGAGACTCCGAGAGTTAAGTGCCTAGGATCATAACTACTACTGTGTGTAAAAAGAGGAGGCTTACTTGATTAGCTGAGAAGGCTGCATTATTACCCAGGGTGACCAAGGCTTTTTCAACAATTATAGGATCATTGGTTGACTCCAGCAGGTATAGAAGTTTTTCCAGTTGTTCAGCATTTAAGATCTCATCATAGGAACCATCGGTTAAGTCTTCTGCATAAGAGGAAAGCCATTGAAAGGTCATTAAAAATCATCAATGAAGTGTTTTGTTTCTGGTTTTTCGAGACAGGGTTTCTCTGTGTAGTTTTTGGAGCCTGTCCTGGGACTCACTCTGTAGCCCAGGCTGGCCTCGAACTCACAGAGATCCTCCTGCCTCTGCCTCCCGAGTGCTGAGATTAAAGGCGTGCGCCACCACTGCCCAGCATAAGTGTTTTGTTTTTTAAAGTCTGGGGACAATTTTCATCATTTGAGAGAAAGAAAAAGGCAAGCAAGGTGTAAATGCTGGCATCTGTGGGCAAGAGGAAGATGAAGAGGAGGAAGAGAGAAGGTCACAGCTTCAACAGGCCGCTTCAGCAATGGAGGCTGGCACATGGAAGAAGGGAAATACTGAGGAGTGAGAAAGTAAGTGTGTGGGAAAGTATGCTTAGGCTTTGGGTCAGAGTCAAAAAAGATGAAGAAAAGGGAAAGGGAAAGGCAAGCTTCTTCTGACTGGGCAGCCCAAACTTCCAAAGTTCTGTAGATGGCTGCTTGGCATTGCTCGTCTGAAGCACTTTACATGGTTTACATCATTTGATTCTCAGGTATTCCTAGGAAAAAGATACTATTATTATTCTGAATTTATGGAGGAAACAAAGGTTCATAGCCATCAAGTATCAGCTGGTGGTACCATAATCTATGTCTATTAATAAGGTAGTGCATGTAAATAACAGGGACCCCTGATGTTGACAGCATTTTGTCTCCTACTTTAACATTAGGTATACGAATCTGATGGAACATTTGCCTAAAGAGCGACGATGTGATAGGTCTGTGCTAAGTAGATAAGGGAGGGACTGATTACCCTTTTAAGAGTCCATCAGGCAGAAAGCCTATGGAAATAGCACAATCATGTTTTCAGTGTGCTGTTGTGTAGTTTATCTCCATAGAGGCTTCCTGTTTGATATACTCCTAGTTTTAGAAGTTATTATGAATGAAATCTTTTCAATTAAGTTCATACTGAAAACTTGCACACAGTGCTTGGATATAAGAAGTTACTAAGTGTATCTGGTGTATCTGTGTTGTGTTCCATTTTACCCCCCCCCACCCCCCCACCCCCGCACGCGCCTTCTAGTGTTCAGTTAATTCTCTGGCACTTTTCTGACTCAAAATAAGTCATTTACAAATTTCTTTTTCAGAATTTCATTTTCTATAATTTTGCTTCCTTTGTAACACTGAATTTTATGATTTTTCCTGTCAAGAGGCCTGGGACTTCAGGACAATGCTAAATAGTTGTGATAGCACGTCTCTTAGTCTTGAACTTAGTAAAGATGAAACCAATGTTTTAATATTAAATACCTTTAATTAAAGCATCTTTTTGTTTTTTTTTTTTTTTTTTTTTTTGGTTTTTTGAGACAGGGTTTCTCTGTGTAGCTTTGCGCCTTTCCTGGAACTCACTTGGTAGCCCAGGCTGGCCTCGAACTCAGAGATCCGCCTGCCTCTGCCTCCCAAGTGCTGGGATTAAAGGCGTGCGCCACCACCGCCCGGCTATTGTTTGTTTTTGATGAGTATTATTCATCAATTTAAGAACATTTCCTTCTATTCCTAATGTTGCAAGTTATCAGAAATACTATTTTAATGACTTTTACATTACTATGTTGTTTAAAAAATATATCAATGCAATAAATAACATATTCTTCTATGAATTCTTCTTATATGTCCATCTGGCCTCAGTACATCATTTCCTCAACTCTCTGATAGATTTTCTTTATTCATGATTGAGGGAGATTTGTACCACCTTTGTCAAGTTCTTATGTCAAGCAGACTGAATGATTTGATACTGTTTTCATCTTTTCCAAGGGCTTCAAAGAGTCTTAGTTCAGGAATTATACTTTTTTTTTGGAGATAAGTTTTCACTATGTAGCCTAGACCTGAGTTGATTCTTGGTCCTCCGACCTCAGCCTGCTGAGTGACAGGGACCAACTTTCACACCACCGCCCTCTGCTGGACTAACAGACCAGGAATTACACATTTCTCCAAAGTTTAAGACAAAGAAAAGATTTCTCTTTAAATATAAGGATAGAACTTTGGGAAGGGTTCGTGGGCAACCTATTAATAAAGTTGTCTGACCTGTGTTTCATTTCCAGTACCAAAGCGTAGTGGTGTATGCTCTCAAGCCCAGCAACGATGGAGATGGAGAAAGGAGGATCAGAAATTCAATTTTCTGCTACACAGTGAGTTCCAGGGCAGATACATCAGACCCTCTGTCTTAAAAAAACAAAACGTACCAGACAGTGGTGGCACAGACCTTTAATCTCAGCACTCAGGAGGCAGAGGCAGGTGGATCTTTGTGAGTTTGAATCCAACCTGGTCTACAGAGCTAGTTCCAGGGCAGCCAGGGCTACACAGAGAAACCCTGTCTCGAAAAACCAAAAATCAAAAACATTCTTGCATAGAAATATTTGACAGAGAAAGAGACAACAATCCAGGCTTTGTAAGGGCAAATGCTCATCTTCACAAACTGTTTAAACTCTGTGAGAAGAGGGAAAGACGCTGCACACCCTCTTTTCTTACAGCATTTCCTGGAGGAAGTGGAAGCTAGAATATAAATCCATGGTTGGTCCTGGTCCCTTCAGGTAAGTGCAAATTTTGAAAAGTAAATGCCAAAGTTGTACAACCCGAAAATACTTTTCTACCTGCCTATAAAGATGCTTTACTTTCTCTTTAGGGAAAGGCAATAATTATCTATATTGCCTTTACTCTTACCTATAACTGCTTGAACTCTCAGTGAATTTGAGATGAACTATGTGTAGAAAATGGTATTGTCAAGTCCTCTTATTTTAAGGACAAGCTACTATTTATTTTGCATATCCCCAGCTACACAGAGGTGAGAATTCTATCTTTGGAATGAAATTAGCCAATTACATGTAATGGTGTCGGTAAAATGTTTTAATGATTACTCAATAAAAAAATTACGTTTCTCTACCTCTGAGGAAGGCAGGTTTTTGGTCGCCAGATTTTATTTCAAATTGTTTGCCCAACAGTTTTCACGACCTAAACGATCCCTTTATGTGCAGCAATTTGTTGGACCTCTCAATGTCCCAATCACCATAGGACTGAACCTACAAGCCTTGTCTGCCAGAAGGGAGTACCTCCTGTAGGCTGAGGTTATTTCCAACACACACCCCGAATTTCAGGATGCTACGGAGGGCTTCAAGGTACCTGCCCTGGACAGGTCCCGTAAAGTGCGGGCAGAATAGCACCTTAGGGATCTCTTCTTCACACAGCTACGTGCAAGTTTCAACCTGGGCTCGAGGCCCTGCACTAACCCTCAGGGGCATCTCTTTGGTAACACAAAGGCCCAGGACAAACTTTACAGTGACAGGTAATCTACAATGGCGTGGAGAAACCTTAGTTTTCGGCTGAGAAGCCTGGGGAAGCAACAGAAAACTTCGGGCAATGTTTTCAGCCCTTATTTTAAACAAAGAAGCGGGGGCAGGGAAGCGGCTCAGGACCCACCCAAGGCAACCTAGGCTTCCTGACTCGTCTACCTCCAGCCTTCCTCCACGCCCTGCCCCATGTCCTCCCACTCAGACCTAGTTTTACTGCGACGACAAGGAGTCGCGAGTGCTTAGGGCACCTCCGGCCCAGCCCAGCCCGGGGTGGTCCTGGAGCCCCGAACCTGTCCACCTGCCGGGTGGCCCATCGCCTCACCTGCGGACCGCGAGGGGCGCAGCCGGCGCCCGCCTCGCCGCGGGCCCCGAGTCAGCCGGTAGATGCAGTAGCAGGCGCCGGCGCCGAGGACCAGCCCCGCCGCCACCCAGCCCACGTCCCGCGCGCCGCCCATGCCGCTGCCGCAGGGAGCCGGGAAGCCGGGACCAGCTCAGGCCCAGAGAAAGGAAATGGGGTTGGAGCTCCGCCTTCCGGAAGTCGCCCTGCTGAAATCGGAAGCCCTCCCAGCCAGGGCGCGGCAGCGAGCGCCTTCCCCGCGGCGGGCGGGAGGGGCTGGCCGGAGGCGCCGCTCCCACTGAACCCCGACTGCAGCCTCGTCCCGGGCCGGACCGCCCCGCGTGAGTCCCGCCCCTAGCCCCGCCCCCACCTCCCCTGCCCAGCTATGCCCCGCCCTCCCATTTTGCCCCGCCCACCCACCCTGTCCCGCCCCCTTCCCACTCTGCCCCGCCCCTCCGCTCAAGCTCTTTTTTCCGCCTCCAGACTGGCGGAGACTGTACGGCTCCTCCCCCGTGGTTGCCGGGCAACGCCCCGACGCGGCCGGCCCCGGCAGCGTTGACACCAGTAGCCCGCAGAGCGAAGTTTCTCAGTCTTGCCCTTGACCATGGCTTCACTACGCAGTGCCACCCCCAAACTGAGGAACTACTTCAGGGACAACTACATCCCTCAGATCTGTGAGGTACTGGAGCCACGTGGCCTCACACACACACAGGGCGCGGGAGAGGCAAGGAGATGCCCGGAGCTGCAGCTGGGAAGGAGCGGGATGGGGAGGCTGAAGGGGAAGGTTGGAGACGACCGAAGGGTGGTGATGGTGGCCAAAGCAGGGATGGGGATGAGAAAGAAGGGCAGAAAAAAAGCGACATTTTCCAGAGAGGAAGAGCACAGGGCCCTGGGTGGAAACCCCATGTGTCAACCTTTAGACAAGACGAAAAAGGGGAGAGAGTCAGACACACAGAGAGGAAAAGAGAGCGTTGCATTATGAAGAGTATCTTGAGCAAGAAGTGTGCGGTGAGCCTAGAACAAGAGACTTCAGGGTTCTGTGGGTAAGAATTGCCTCTTCCCGCTTTTAGCAGGAGGGAAGAAGAGTCACTGCTGTTCGACACAGCTTCACACTACACCTTTTCAGAGATGGACACCCAGGCAAAACCTGGGGTTTTGGTTTCAGCAAATGAGTTTCAGGGCGAATCTGTATGAAGCAAAACTGGATTTATTAGAAGCGGAAACAAAGGTGCTGCAATAGAGAGTAAAACACTGTCAATTGTGGGCTTCTGAAGGGACACTCGTGTGTCAGTGGCTTTACAGTGGAGTTATAGGTATGTGTATGTTTTCAAAATTACATCTTTAAGTGTTGCTAATCCACCCCCCCCCACACACACACACTTTTTTTTTCTAACATTACCCAGAGAGTGTAGTTTGTCACAAGGTTAGATTAAAAGTTGAAGTTTCTTTTTCTCTCAGTAACTAAAGTTGTATGGTGGATTTATGAGTGGCTTCATTTAGGTCTAGGAGAGAGGAGGCCAGGAGTTGAAGGTTATCTGTCGTTTGGCCTTATGAAGGCACTGGCCTTGGCATTCTTGCCTGGGGCGTTTGGAAGTACAACATCTAGCTCTGAGCGAGCACAGTTTATGCCCCGTCTTTATTAGAGCACCGTTTGGAAAAACATGTTCCCTGTGTGGTCCCATAGGCACCTTCTGACAGTGAGAGCAGATCAGAGCTGCAGGAGCAGGGAGCAGGGTTTTCTTCTCGCCCTCATAATTACCCCATTCTGCCCTGCCTCTGGAGAACAGTATGGTGCTGAATACAAGATTTTATTCTCCTCGGGGTAGGGAGCTGAGAAAGTTCTGGTAGCTTCTATTTTGTCTGTAAATGGTAGGTGTGTATTGTGGGTGATACAGTAGGAGTTTCGAGCAGATAACTTCTTGGGGAGAATGAGAGCACAGGGGAGGGAAGAGGAGAGCCATTCAACTTCAGGGGAGAATGAGAGGGCAGGGAAGGGGAGAGCCATTCAATTTCCAGGGGAGATGAATGCTCTAGGGAAGAGGCAAACCATTCAACTTCCAGGGCAATTTGGTACAACTCTTCCTTTTAGGGTGGTAATTTTGAAGTATTTATTAACATGTTAAATGGGGTATGCCCCATGATTTTATCCCGAGAAACCCTTCAGTCACCTCTGCTCAGGCATTGACGGCAGGTGAAATAGAAGTTTTGGGTCCCATCCATTCACTTTCCCTTGGAGGCCATTAAGGTGAACTTAGTTCTGCCAGCTCTCTATCTATCTGACTCAATTTCCCAGGACTTTTACTCTTCTGAAAGCCACCTGCAAATATGTGTAACATTTAATCTTTTATTTTTAGACATCCATGGACATTTGACCTCTTCTGAACATCATCTGTGTGTTCTAAGTAAAATCTAGTTGTTTACCTACAATACCATTTCTCTATGAACTTGTGTACATTCTCACTAAATGAAAACCAAAACCAAAACCAAAAGGTTACTCATGCCACTGGTAGGTGTAGTTCTACCTGCTAGGGAGACTGGGGCTAAGGATTGCTTGAGCCCAGGCATAGTAAGACTCAAAAAGAAAAAAACAAAAAAGCAAATAAAACAAAACAAAAACCTGCCTGATATACTAGACTTACTGAATCTGTTGACTAATACTTAGTTTTCCTTGGTTTTGCAAACAATCACTTGAATATATTGTTATTTCTACCCAATTCTCTTCTCTTCTCTTATAGGAATCCAATCGTGAATATAATAAAAATTTTACCTTTGTCCTGTTAACTGTTTTTTCTTCTGGGTACAATTTTGGATCTTTTTCACTGATTAATCTAATGGATTGCTAAATTATTTTTTTTTTAAAACCTACTTTTATTTATTTATTTATTTATTATGTATACAGAAGAGGGCGCCAGATCTCATTACAGATGGTTGTGAGCCACCATGTGGTTGCTGGGAATTGAACTCAGGACCTCTGGAAGAGCAGTCAGTGCTCTTAACCTCTGAGCCATCTCTCCAGCCCCGCTAAATTATTTTTTTAACATTTATTTATTTATTATGTATACAGCATGTATGACTGCAGGCCAGAAGAGGGCACCAGATGGTTATGAGCCACCATGTGGTTACTGGGAATTGAACTCAGGACCTCTGGAAGAGCAGTCAGTGCTCTTAACCTCTGAGCCATTTCTCCAGCCCATGAATTGCTAAATTTACTAATTTTGTTTTATGTTGTATCCCATCCCATCTGTTGAATATATTAAATTAAATCTTAATTGTGGACAATATATTTTTCAAGCCTGGAATGCTCATTGATTCCTGTCAATGCATTCTATTTTTAAAATTATGAAAATACCTTTTCATTTATTTTGCTATCATTTCCTGTTTTCTTTAACATGTTAGTGATTATTTTTATAAAATAATTATCTGGAAAACTGATGGCACATGTCTGTAATCCCAAGACTCAGGAAGCTAGGACAGAAGGATGGCTTTAGGCTAGCCTGGCCTACATATTGAGTTCAAGGCAAGCATAGGAAATTTAGCAAGAGAGCCTGTCTAAAACAAAGACAAAAAGAAACACTGGTACCTTCAATATATGAATCATTTTTGGGGTCTGTGTCTGTTGTTTCTTTTCTTCCACTGATTATCATGTTTCCTCATGCACACATTGAGTGATTTGTTCTGTTGGATATCAAGTAAAAAGGAACAGTAGACAT
The DNA here is from genome assembly GCF_007827085.1 of Peromyscus californicus insignis. Classification (NCBI taxonomy): domain Eukaryota; kingdom Metazoa; phylum Chordata; class Mammalia; order Rodentia; family Cricetidae; genus Peromyscus; species Peromyscus californicus. The sequence continues at coordinate 2,691,020 of NW_026294584.1, forward strand.
TCTACACAATACATTCTTTCACCATAGAGGGTTCCCCCTTTCCTCTCTATAGAGTGAAGAGGTCACTCAGTCTAGGCAGATGAAGCTGGCTTGAAGCTAGACTGCAGGTTCCTCCCTCTTTCCTGTGAATATCCTCTTAGATGTAGTTGTGCTGGCTCCTTTATGAACACCCTAGACCAGACATATTTGTTATTGAACAAATGGCCACATTTGGGCACCTCTTATTCTTTCAGCTCCATGCAACTACCAAAAGCTGGCTTATTGCTGCCTGGAGGCCCAGCCTCCAGCAGTGAAGGGCTCAAAATGAATCCACAGCATAGGCATGTACTAAGACTTTTCTATCTGAAGGGGTTAGGGAAAAAGATAATCACACACTCTCTTGAAGATTTCCTTCAAACCTTTTCTTTATTCTTCTTTTGCATTCTCTATTCCTTCTCTCATCCTTGATGTTTTCTTTCTAACTCTATCTTTACTCTTGATGTTTCCCTTCTAATTCTCCCATTCTTGATGTTTTCCTTCTAACTCTCCCATTCTTGATGTTTCCCTTCTAACTCTCATTCTTGATGTTTTCCTAGAAGGAAACTCTCATTCTTGATGTTTTCCTTCTAACTCTCATTCTTGATGTTTTTCTTCTAGCCCATTTTAACTCTATATTTATTCTTTTTCTTACAGCTTATATAACCCAGCAAAATCTTTTAGGCAATATAAAAATCACAACATGGCTACATTCTGTTTTTCAAGTGAATGATTACAATGAATACAAAACAAACAGTTAAAAACAGCATTTCCCCCATATCCCTTACATGATTAACATTTTAGGTATTGTAGGTGAGAAACAAATTATCCTGTTGTAGAATATTATTTTAAGGTGTGTTACTTTTGTTTATGTTACATTTGTCTAACTCTGTGAAGCTGTGTTATTGTGCCTGTCTAAAACACCTGATGGTCTAATAAAGAACTGAACAACCAATGACAAGACAGGAGAATGGATAGGTGGGGCTGACAGGAAGATAGAATATATAGAAGGAGAAATCTGGGGAGAGAGATCTAGGAGTGAGAGAGGGAGGAGGACATCAGGGGCCAGTCACCCAGCTACACAGCAAGCCACAGAGTAAGAGTAAGATTTACAGAAGTAAGAGAATGGGAAAAGCCCAGAGGCAAAGATAGTCAGGATAAGTTAAGAAAAGCTGGCTAGAAACTAAGCCAAGCTAATGACAGGCATTCATAAGTAATAATAAGCCTCTGTGAAAATTTATCTGGGAGCTGGGTGGTGGGCCCCCCAAAACGAGTAAAATGCCAGCAACAACATTATCCCAAGAGCTTACATACATTCATACCCAAGTAACTTGTTATAGATTAACCATGTGGGCAAGCAAGGTATTCTTCTGTCAGGTCTTTTACTGGCAGGCTGCATTTTGCAGTGACAAAGAAAAGGCCAATTACTTTACTACTTACCTTGAAAGGTAATCTTATAAGGAATCTTAAAGGAATCACAAACTTAAACTTTTATATATGAAAAAGAATCAGTCAGCTCTACTTTAAATCTTTAGGATACATACCCACTCATCAATAGTTTTTATTTTTTTTTTTAATCAGGAGATTAATGGCAGAAATGGGTATAAGAAGTTAATCATCACCTTTGGTCATCAACCAATCCTAGCAAGAAAAGTGTGTCAGGTAGTGATAACTGGGCTGCTTTGTTCTTGTTCCCTGACCCGAAAGAGTTCCTCATTCAACTATGTGCCTTTCTAAAACTTTAGATTGTCTTCTTGGGTTTTTTTTTTTTTACCTCAAAGCTATTTGATAAAAACGCCTTAGTCTAACTTTAAGTTATTTTCAAGGCTTTGTTTCAGCTGTGATGTACTCTGAAACCTGTGAACACATTTCTCAACATTAAGGTTAAAAGAATATAAGCTAGCTGGGCTAACTGGGACTCAATTTTTTTCTTAATCTTTAACCTGAACTGCAATCTATGCAGCTCCTTAGGTAATATGCATAGACCCTAGCTGTATAAAATTTCCCTGTATTTATTTTTATTCATCAAAACTCTGTATAAGCTAACATTATTGTTATTATCAATTAGACAGTACAGCTTAGAGAGGAATCATCTTCATAACAATCCACAGGTAAAAATGCTCAGTGAAATGGGATGTTTCCATGAGATAAATACACTACATTACAACAGTAGGGATCTCCCCACACCCAATCACACCATGCCAGATACCAGAGAAAGAGCAGCAGCAAACATGCAAAAGCACAACAGAAGCTGTAGAGACCCACAGAGGTTTCCTAGTGAGTTATTTAGGGTCCAAGAATCTGAGCTTGCTTTACTCAGCAGGACTGCATAAGAGGATGATTTGACCATGGGCATGGTTACCAGATGTTTGGAAGGGTCTACACTTGGCTGTGCAGTATGCTTTGATCTAGCAAGGGGGAGGTCTTTTGCTTTGGCATTGTTATAAAAAGCACTTTTGAATAAATGGAAAAGGCTGTTGGGTATTGACCTAGGCCCTCCCAAAGCTATCTTGTGACTGTCTGTCTCCTCTTTGCTATCTTTCTATCTAATATTTTCTTATCCCTCTATCCTCCTCATCAGAACCCTTGAAAAGGTGGGAGCTGGCCTCCCACAGATAAAACCAGAACTTGGGACTTAGATACAGAGGAAATAAGTAAGGGAGAGAAGGGGGCACTGCAGAAGCAGGTGGACATGTCTGGTTATGAATTAAGGATCAGGTGGTAGTATTCTATTCTTTGGGAGTAAAACTGTATATAAATAAAGCAGAGCAGTTAAAAGTTAGGCTGCAGCAAGTATCTCTCTGTCGGCGTCTGGTGAGATGGCTCAGCAGTTAAGAATGCTGACTGCTCTTCCAGAGGTTCTGAGTTCAATTCCAAGCAACCATAGAACCATTTATAGTGGAATTTGATGGCCTCTTCTGGAATAAAGGTGTACATGCAGATAGAGCACTCATATACATAAAATGAATAAATAAATCTTAAAAAAGTATCTCTGTCTCTATTTCTCTCTTAATCTCTATCTACTAAATTAGGTAAAAATATAGAATTTAGGTATAGGGATATTATATAGGAAGAAACTTAGGGTAAGAGTAGAATTTCCCTAGTGCCAGACCTGATGCACAGAAAACAGCATCCAGGAACAAGCAGTCACTGCGGACTTAGCAGTCTGAGAAAGAGAAGCCAATATAGAGCAGGGAAATAGTAACCAGATGTTTGTATATTCACTTGTAGAGAGTTTGAAAACCAGAAGAGTTAAGGTAGAACAGGAACAAGTACAGAAGTTCCTAGTGTTTGTAGAGGAGCTGTGTCCTTGGTTTTCTGACTATGGAACTCTGGACGCAGACTCATGGGGGAGAACCCAGAGTCAAAATGCAACAACATTATGAGGAGCATGGGATGGAAAAGATCACAGTGGAAGCTTTTGGACTGTGGGCACTAATTTTGAACAGTTTGGATCTGAGTCCTGAGTGGCAGGGGGGAATTTTCCCTGAGGCAGATATGGGGGGAACAAAACCTTCCACTCCACCAGAGCTGCTGCTGAATGGGAATGCTTTTACAAAATTGATCACTCAGGGTCCGTCCCCTCTTGACCATGAAGCTCAGTTTAAGGAGCAGAAGTCTTGGGATAAGACAAGGGAGGAATTGATAGCCATAGGGATTGCTGTGGTTATTCCAGCTACTTGCATGCACTTAGTGGGGACCTGATTTAGACCTGCAAAGAATTAAGCTCTGTACTTTCCCTTGCCAGCAGCTGATAGTCAGAGATGGGTAAGTCCTTCTTGCTAGCTGCCAACCTAAGACAGATTACACTAGACAGAAATGTGTATCTCCATGATGGGTAAGGCTGATTAGTAAAGAAGAAGATGACCTAAGACAGGCATAGTCTTTCTGAGGGGTCTGAGGGACCCTTTAAAATATTAAGAAGAGGGAGTTGTGGAGAGCCAGAGAGGTTTCCTAGTGAGAACTTACTCAGGGTCTGAGAATCTGAGCTTGGTTTACCCAGCAGGGCTGCATAAGGGGATGATTTGATCATGGGTGTGGTTATAGGTGTTTGGAAGGGTCTGCACTTTGGGCTTTGCCATGTACTTTGATCTAACAAGGGGGAGGTCTTTGGCCCCACCCCTTGGCATTGTTATAAAAAGCCCTTTTGAATAAACGGAAAAGGCTGTTGGGTTCTCCTGAAGCTGTCCTGTGTTTCTGTCTTTCTCCTTTTTGCTGTCTTTCTATCTAATATATTTTTATTCCTCTCTCCTCCTCATAAGACCATTGTAAAGTTGGAAGCTGGCCTCCCACAAGAAGGAAAAGACATTCTGGGGTCTGTGGTCTCGGGGCCTTGCCTGTCTGAGATGTACCCATCAGGGAGTTTCCTCCTGGTGGGCTGACACCTTGAACTTCAGTTGCAACCTGCTGCTCCTTTGATGAGGCCACCAGCACTGGCTGGTTTCCCTTTTTACTGCTGGTGGAGCATCCTGTAGCCGGACACAGCCTGGTCCTCATTCTAGACCCAGAGCTAGTAAAGAGTGCTGAGTTGGGCAGTTCACTGAAGAAGATTCTTCCTCCTGTGGAATTCACCACTCTCCAATGTCTTACTTGCATTTTCACTAGGATGCATGCACCCATGTTGCGGCCAGAGTTCAACTACAGGTACCTTATTCAATTGCTTTCCTGAAAGTATGCACACACACAGTAAATAAATGAATCACTCAATCAATGAATAAATAAATGTTAAAAGTATAAAAATAAAAAGTAATATAATTCTGTCAGGTTATAATCTCTTTTTCTCTGTCTCTGTCTCTCTGTGTCTCTCATGTTTACAGCAAGCTAGTCTTTCCCATCATTAGAATCTAGTGAGATGTTCTTGCCATCTAAGTATGTTGTCTACACAAAAGATATGAACATAAAATATACTGATAACCTTTTAAAAAAGATCTTGGAACTCAGTATTTCAAAATATTTTGGGCGTGTTTGTTCATGTATATAAGGGGTGGAACATGCATGTCATGGTGCATCAGTGGAAAGCTTGGGCATCAGTTCTTGCCTTCTACCTTGTTTGAAACAGGGTCTCTTTGTTCTTTGAGGCAAGGCTTGTTGGGCCTTGAGTTTTGGGGATTCTCCTGTCTTCACCCCCATCCCAGGACTGCTGGAATTACAGGTGTGTGCTACTTACCTGCCTTTACATGGGTCCTGGGGATTCAAACTCAGGCCCTAAATCTTGTAAGGCAAGTGCATTACCCACTGAGCTATCTCCTCAGTCCAGAGCTAGATATTTTTAAGTGTTTGTTTTATATTTTAAACAAATGAAGTAAATAGTCAGATACTTAGACATTTGGGCAATAAAATGTTTACTTTGTATAAATTATTTTATGGTCCAGGAACTATATATTTTAGAAACTCCAATAGAAAAAATAACATAATGGCAACACTTAGGGGCTGTACCTACAAGGAACTGTAGGGAACGTGAATACTTGTGGTCTCTTCTGGGTCACTATAGTCGTCTTTTCTCTCAGGACACAGATGCTGTGCCTGCTGTATCAGCACCCCACTCTTTGTCTTTTGGAGGGACTCTGAAAGGCACTCATATCCTTAAGCAGATTATTAAAATAGGAGCCCATGCAATGATACCCTTTTGGAAGGATTTGGGTACATAAAAAAATTAGAGATAGGTATGTATTTCTCACTTTCTACTTGTTAGAACTAGGTGTGTTACCTATTGACAAACAGGCCTGCTCCAGAGAGACCAACGATGAGCTATGTATTATTGATACACTGTCTACAAAATTATTAAACGAATAAACATAGCAATTGTATCAGAGTAAGAAACGACATTTCAAATTGTGAAGTTGGATTTCAAATGTCTAGAAACATGCAAATCTGTCTCTTTCCAGCAGAGGGCGAACTTCAGTTGCAAATCAGGACTAAAGCCACTTGAATTTTTCTTGATTTTTTTTTTTTTATAAAGTTTTTATGGTTTACATTTCTTTAAGATTCAGTTGTCAATTTGTGCTTGAAAGAAATGCATTTATTTATAAGCTACATGGATCCTGTTATTGAGTATTTGTTTTAAGGAGGGATACCCGTCAGGTGCAAAGGAGAGGCACAATGGTAACTCTTTCAGGCTACTTGAGGGGTTAAGAAAGAAAACTGCTTGAGCCCGGGACACCAGCCTGGGGAACATCGCAAAACCCTGCCTTGGAACACGGAATAAACATTTTCCAGAGATACAAGAATCAGGAATTTGAATGTGGCGAGGGACAGCTTGCTGATTTGGGAGAGGAGGGATTGCTTCACTAGCTTGGTTTGCTGGACCTTTGGGTAAGAAGTTGATAGCTTCTTGGCTGGGGCAGGGGACAAATCTTTGCTGAGTTGTCAGCCCAGCCAGCCAGTTCACAGATGTCGTTCTAAAGACCCACAATGCTGCCAGTTCGTTATTTCTGCAGGAGTTATTTTACCTAGGGCTTAGCCACATGGTGACCCCTCCACTGGTGACGCACACTGCAGGTGTTCAAATGGTTGTCCTTCTCTTCCGTCCCAGTGGCTGCTGCTTCCCCCGTGCAGTCTGGTCTGGGCATGGTGGGATTCTTGCAGTCCCTGCTCCTTGGGAGACTGAGGCAGGAGAGTTGCTTGATCTTACAAGTTTCAGACCAGCTAGATAACACAGTTGGACTCTGGCTCAAATAGACCCCTCATGTTGGTCCCAAAAGGTGTTTTCTATTCCCCAAGTTTCCTTCTACGTGGTCAAAGCAGTTGGTTCCCTTTAATAGTCTCGGGACACATGTTTATAAAGCTTCTAAAGTTAAAAAGTCATGCCATCTGTTTAAATGTTGGTACACATAGCTGATTTATTTTCAAATGTTCATTACTGAATTATAAAAATTTTTTTTTATTGCAAAGTAAAGGGCTTTCTGGAACTCTGATTCTCAAGTGGCACTTTTTCTTTTTAAAGCAACCTCCTTTTCTGGTTTTTTTTTTCCCAAAGGGTATACACATCTATACTGTTTGTTTTATTGTCTGTTTAAAAGATATATTTCTGTGTTTATATGTGAACAAACCATTTCCAAATAGATGATAGCCAGTTCTGTAGGAAGCTACACACGTGCACACTTTTGTGTGAGTACATGGTGTGGGCAAGGAGCACAAGGACAAGGGTTTCATCGCAAATGACTCTGGTTTGAATGTGTCCCTACAAGGCTCATGTGTTAGAATGTCAGCTCCCAATGCAGCAGTGTGGAGGGGTAGTGGGACTTCTTACAGCAGCTGTGGCCGTGGACCATGAGCCTAACAGATGGACTGATCTCAGGATGACTGAGTTATCACAGGACAGGTTGTTATACAAGCAAATTCTGCTCTCCCAGTCCCTTCTAGCCTTGGGCATGCTGTGGCTAAGCACAAAGGTCCTCACTAAGCCATGAGGGACTTTGTAACTCACTCAGTCTGTGATATTCTATTATTGCAGCAGGACATAAAAGGAGACAGGGATCTATTGGGTCTGGAGGAGAATTCCTTGGTCTTCACAGAGTGACCCTGTCTGCCGCTTCCTGCCTCCATCCGTGGCTCTTGGTGACTTTGCCTGTGCTGCTGGGCTTGGCTTTTCCTGCTTCCCCACCCGTAAGCTCTTTTCTCTCTTCTTGCCACTTGGAAATTTCTCTAACAGGCTGCACAAGCATCCAAGAACTGCTTTCATTGCTGCATTCTGAGAGCAGTTGTTTTTGTTACCATTGAGGCAGTTAACACATTCACTGTGCAGCTATCTGGGTGTCTGACATGATAAACATGATTGATTTTCACAAGTTAGCCAGTCTCTGTTCCTACTCTGCCGCCCTCCACCCAGAGCTGTGCTAGGCAGCTAACTATCTTGTGGTTTATATCTGAACAATATATATATTGTTCAAGGACATTCTCTTTCCTTGCCATTTTTTCCTAAACATGTTTTTCCCCTCTAACTTTTTCCATTTAGCTTGGTGAACAATCTGTCACTCAGGGTTTTTCCTTGTTGTCACATTGCACTTTCAGGTGTGCAGGACTCTCCTGAGTTTCTTTTCTTTGGCCTTTTCCTTTAGTGGAGGTGGTAAACAGCAGCGGATAGTTAAAGACACAGACGATCGCTTGCTGCGTTATCTAAGCGATCATTCTGTTCTAGATGTACTTCAGAGTTGCTTGTGTATATTAATACATTTAATCCTCATGAGGGTCCTAGGATACACACACCTCATTGTCCCACTTAAGGAAACAAGAGCAGAGGTAACCCTCATTCTCATATAGCAAGTGTGTTTGTCTGCTGAGCCGTCTCCCCAGACCTTTGCGTTGATGGTATTGAGGAGTTAGCTCTGTGGTCCTTGCTTAGCTTGTCTAAGGCTCTGGCTTCCATCCCTAGCATTTCAAAACAAGCAAACAGAAAATGCTTATTTACTCACTCTTCACGCTGCCTCATTGTGTGCTGCTGTGTGCCATCCACTCATTAATTTTTAAACTGCATGCTGTGTTATTTTGTCCATTAGAAACTGTTGTGGAATATTATTTTAAGGTATGTTACTTTTGTTTATGTTGCATTTGTTTAACTCTGTGAAGCTGTGTTACTTTGCCTGTCTAAAACACCTGACGCTCGAATAAAGAACTGAGCAGCCAATAGTGAGGCAGGAGAGAGAAATAGGCGGGGCTGTCAGGCAGAGAGGATAAATAGAAAGAGAAATCTGGGAGGAGAGATCTAGGAAAAAAAGAAGTAGCCAGAGAAGGAGGAGAACTCCAGGGGCCAGACACCCAGCTACACAGCAAGTCACGGAGTAAGAGTAAGATTTACAGAAGTAAGAGAATGGGAAAAGCTCAGAGGCAAAAGGTAGACAGGACAAATTAAGTAAAGAAAAGGTGCCAAGAAACAAGTCAAACGAAGGCCGGACATTCATAAGTAATAATAAGCCTCCATGTGTGATTTATTTGGGAGCTGGGTGGTGGGGCCCCCAAAAGAGTAAAAAAAAAAAATCTAACAACAAGGAATAAATGAACAGTCATATTTCTTTGCAAAAAACTTTCCAACTCTGCTAGCTCCATATGCCTATATTGCCATTTCAAAGACCCTCTAAATTTGACTAGGCTTCTGCAGGATAAATTTTTAGGAAAGCAGCTTTTTTATCTGGACAGCTTGGAAATACAAAACAACATGCAGTTTCTGATATTTCTTAGCGCAATCCCTAACTTTCTTAATTCCTGTAAAACTAAATTCCACTAACTCCCAGACTTCTGTGTGCCTGGGAACTTCTCAAGGAGCTTGCTAAAAATACAGAGCCTCAGGTAACAGATTCAAATACTTGGGATGTAAATATCCTCTAGACACCAAAATATGAAGGAGGAGGTGGGTTGTGGAGTGTGGAAGGCAGGAGCCCCTGAGCTCTGTAGACCCATACAGCGAAGTGCTAAAGAGATGGACTTTTCAGCACAGCCATTCAGGAAGCTGATGGAGTAGAAGGATTTATCCCCATTATTAGGTCCCTTGCTGCCTTTTGGGTAGTAGCCACCTTTTAAAATTCAGCTTGCAGCTGTGGTGGGAACCAAGGGTGCCTTGTGTATTTAGTCTACAAGTAGCTGAACTTCTCCAGAGAAAGGTCGAGGAGGAGCCTGAAAGGTTGTTATAGTCCATTTCCTTAAAAAAAAAAAGATTTATTTTTCTGTGTGTGGGTGTCCTGCATGCTGGGTGCCCACCAAGGCTGTAAAAGTGGGCTAGCTCCCCGGAACTGGAGAAGCCAACACCCCTAAGCGAGTTCTGGGAAACAGACTTGAGTCCTCTACAGAGTAGGGCGCTCTTAACTGCTGAGCCGTCTCACTAGCCCTGTATTTTTTTTTTTTTTAAGAACTCTGTTCAGTCCCACACCCTCCTTTTGTCTTTGGAGTTTGTGAAGGGAGCATGCTTCTGCCAATAGGAACAGAGGACAGTCAAAGGGTTTTAAAAGCTGCTACTGGGTGGCAGTTTTGGCCTTTTCTCTATGTTGGTATCCTTTTCTGCTGAATTGTGTATTTTAAAATTGCTTTGATTTCACAGTCTCTTGAATTTATTATCTTATTTCCAACAGGAAGGAGAGGGGGAAGGGATCTGTGTCTAAGCTGAGGCGTTTTGCCTTTATCCTGCTGGTAGGGTCCTACCAGGCTGCACACCAAGAGGGAGATGGGGCTGTTGCAAAGGGAGGATTACATTAGACAGAGTTCAGTCAGGACATCTCCTGGGTTTCTGCTTCTCTTGGTCTGTCTGTTGGAGGGACACTGTGAGAGCTGCTAAGTCCCTAGATCTATGTTTGTTGGTGCTTGGTCCATGGCTGTGGGAACAACTGCTCTGTGTAACTCTAAGGTGTGGGATATTTTGTTTCTGAAATGAAGAAGTAGGAGAAAGTCAACAAGAGTGGCCTCTGGGTCAGGGAAAGGAAAAAAATCTCCCCCCTGCTGAGACACACACAGCAGATCCTAAAGGGAGACAGGGAACCAGGAAAAACAAGATAAATTTCCAGGTGGTTTCTGTTGACTGTGCGATGTGAACCTTTTTTTCTGCCCTAAGTGCAGAGATGTTCAGTAATTCTGTGTCTCACTGATATTATTTTAATGGGAAGTTTTTTTCTCACAGGGATCTCCTAGGGGAAAATAACACTGCAGCAGCTTTCTGTGTTCTACATATGTGCTTTAAAGCACATAATCTATTAATAATAAACAATTACTAGCTTAATTATCTATTATTTGTTGCCTACCTGTGTGCACATTTCCCCAATACATATATTTTGTATGCTATAATATATATATATTCTCTATAAGTATCATGGATGGTAAAATACAAATGCATTTTAATGTTTTTTCCAATTTACACTAGGCTCCCCTCCCCCACTGCTGGGAACTAGATCCATGGCCTTACCATGCCCTAGCACAGGGCTTTGCCATTGAACTCCACCATAGCCCCATAGTAGATTTAAATTTTTTTCTTATTTTTTTGTATTTTTGAGATTATAATATAATTACAACATTTCTCCCTTCCCTTTCTTCCTTTCGAACCCTGCCATATACCCCTCCCTACTCTCCTTCAAATTCATGGCCTTTTGTACTAATTGTTATTGTATACATATATGTATCTGTACTATATGTATATTTATTCCTAAATGCAATCTGTTCAGTCTGTATAATGTTACTTGCGTGTATGTTTTCAGGGCTGGTCATCTGGCACTGGACAACCATTTGGTATCCTCTTCCCTGGAGGACCACCTCTCCTGCTCCCAGTGTTTCTCAGTTGGCTATAGTTCTTTGTGAAGGGTCGAAGCCTTGTGTGTTTCCCCTAAGCAGTTGGGCATGTCCGTTGGTGTCTCCTTGTTCAGCTCATATTTGGGCAGTCATGTTGGTGAGGCTTTATGGATGTAGCTTCTGATGTTACTAAGAAACACACTCCTACAGCAGACTGCCTGTTTCTCTGTCCCTTACAGTCTTTCTGACCCTCTTCTGCAATGTTCCCTGAGCCTTAGGCATGAGAATGTTTTATCGATGTATCCACTGGGACTGGGCTCCACGACACTACATTTTGATTGGTTGTGGTTTTCTTTAGTGGTCTCTGTCTGTTGCAAAGAGAAGTGTCCTTGATGAGGGGTGAAGACCGCATTTATCTCCACAGTAGATTTTGACCATGGATTTTATCAGTCACCTTATGATTTGACTTGAGTAATTTTTTTTTTAACTTAAAAAAGGTTCCTTACCAGACCAAGGACTAATTGCAATGAACATTTGCAAGTAAAGCCTTGTGGACAAAGGAGCATGCTGTGTGACACACTGCAGCTCCCAGTGCCACTACAATGAATGGATATGTGGTAGAGAGGTGGGCAACATGGAGGAACGAAGTGATTTTTTTTTTTAAATTTTAATTTCTGGGTTTTTTTTTCACTTTTCTTTTGGGAGGAGGCCCCAAAGGAGGAGGGCAGACAGGGAAGGACTTAGAAATAAGTGGGATGGGGTGTATGCTGTGAAATTCCCAAAGAATCAATGAAAAATGAATAGTTCCTTTTTTTTTTTTTTTTTTTTTTTTTGGCCAGGCTGACCTCAAACTCACAGAGATCCACCTGCCTCTGCCTCCCGAGTGCTGAGATTAAAGGCCACCACTGACTGGCTCCTCATTCTTAAAAGGGGTAGAAACTATGGATCTAAACATTGTAACTATCTTTGGATTTGTACAAAAAATTTCTCACGTAACACAAAATACTGTGCAGCAGCTTCCCCTGTGTCATTGTAGGAGTTTTTAGACAGGTGAGGTGTACTGAAGTTTGCTTTGACTGAGTAGCATGTCCACATAGTAAATACGAAGAGACACCTGAGTGAAAGCAGAAACACTGGCTCCATCCCCTCCTTCTTTTCTTACCAGGCTCTGTTATGTGGTTTACTTGTGACATGTCCTGAGGATCCACTGAGGTATTTAGAGCACATGATCATAGTCATCATTCAAAATGGTCTGGAAAACCTTCTTTGGTAAGTGTTGTTTTGTTGTGTGGTAGGGAAATATTTTGAAGGCCAAGAACTTTGCATAGTATCATTATAAGATCTTGCCAATGAACGTTGCAAATCAGGGGCTTGTTAAAGAATCCCTCCATAGGCTGTTAGGTCCCCAAGATTTAATGTGAACAATAGATTCACTGATTTTCTCAGTGTGAGAACAGAGTAAGCTCCCATTTGTGCTCCTAGGACAGAATGTTTCAAGGTGAGGATGAGAAAAGGGTGGCACACTGTTCTCAGGAACTCAGCAAATTCTGGTGATTCTGACCTGCCTCCTCAGGGAAGTACCCTCCCACTCCACATGCACACACATGAGAATCAGTGACTCAGTTATGGAATTACTTCAAAATGTAATTAATTTTGATCTTGCTTTGTAATTTTATTAAAGGGACATGTGCATTGATCCATCACTGAAACCAAAAATTCGAAGACTTTCTGAAACTTACCTGGAACAACTTTTTGGACTGGATGACCAGCTGGTAATTAATTAAGCACTTCAAAACACATCTTAAGTTCCGATGGAAATACCCAAACAGATTTTAGGTTTTACAGGGGGCAGGATGCATGAGGTCAGAATCTCCTTTGAATTGAGGCCATTCAGGAAAGTGATAACAACACACACAGAACCAAACACGTCCATTCTGACTGTCTGCCGTTCCCCCTCTCTTCCTCTCATGGGCAGAAATAGCATTCTGAAAGCTGGGTTTAACAGCACACTCTATAATCTCAGGAGGCTGAGGCAGGAGGATGGAGAGATTGAGGGGCAACTCGGGCTCCTTGGCAAGATCCTCTCAAAAACAAAGTAAAAGCCTTAGAGGATTCTTTAAAGGGGGATATTCTCTTTCCTTCCTAGTTACTCCCTTTTGTGTTCCACCCTCCACTGTCTGCTGGTGGCCCCAACAAATGAGGATACAGGGAATCATGCTTATAAAGTTATAACCAAAATGTTAATGAGATTGAACTTGAAAACCAGATCTGGTTGTCCCTGAAATGAGGACCTTCTCCAGCAACTCCTCTAAAGAGAAATGGGAGTAATAGAGGCGTTGGAGATTTTTAGAGCAGTGTGTGTGTGTTGGCAAAAATTACATGGAGAGAGAAATGTAAACAAAAATTAGATATGCTTAGGACAGTGTATGGCATTTGGTAATGCCAGGAATATGGCCTGTGTAAGCCCAAGTAAAACCTGGGGCTCTCAGTAAAGTTGGACTTTGAAAACTGCATTCAAAGTCATATTCAAAGTAAGTGCTGAGACACCGGGACACCAGGATGGGTTGTGGTTAGCCTTAATCCTCAGTGTTCTGCAACAGGGAAACAGATGCAGAGGACTGGGATGTTCTGCCAAGTCTGGGATTAGCTGGAGCACGAGTGCATGGGCTAGAACCCACGCATCTGATCAGAACTGATGTGCATTATGATGTGTAGATTAAGTAACACTACATCAACTACAGAGCTTTGATCTACTACAGAGTGCAGATATCTGCAAGCTATGTTCTCGGAGATATTCGGGGATAACCTCAGGAATTAAAAGAGAGGTGCAGGGGACAGGATTCTGGGCTTTCCATTTCCATCTTCTCTCTCTAGAGTAAGTTTGCTTTCAATGTTATTTTGACTGAAAAAAAAAAAACCCATTGCTGTAAACAGGCTAATATGTTTGAAAACACTGATGGAGAGAGAGAGAGAATAAACTTCATGGCCAGTATTTTGACAAGGATCACAGAAGACATGAAATCAGGTTGCACCAATGTCTGTAGAAGTCCCTATGGAATCTTTAAACTACTGGGAAGAATTCTAAGAGGCATCAACAGTTCAAACCTAAAGTTCTACTGGAAAATAGATATGCTTTGTGATAATAAAGCACAAAGGAAAAAATGATGGAAGCTGATTCAGACCTTGGTAGGAGTGTGGTAATTTGCCAAGGTATAGAACACGTACTATATAATTTGACAAAAAAGTAACTATGAGATTTGACCTTTCAGCAACACTGAAGAAAATGTCTTAGATATAAAAATGTGAATCTCCAGGTGCTCTGGGTTGCTTAATTAGAGAGCTCAGCCTAGGTTGGATGTGGATTAATTCACTCTTTCACACTCCGAAAAAAAAACATTAAAAATAACAACATTGAAGAATGAACATTAATCCTCAGTGAATTTGACATTTCAAATCATTATATAGTAATATTAGCTTTATTTTAAATGATTTTATTAAAATGATTTATTAGCTTTATTTTATTGATTTTACTTTTTTTTTTTTCAAGACATGATTTCTCTGTGTAACAGCTCTGGCTGTCCTGGAACTTGCTTTGTAGACCAGGTTAGCCTTGAACTCACAGAGATCTGTTTGGTTATGCCTCCCAAGTGCTGGGATTAAAGGCATGTGCTGCCACACCTGGCTGATTTTCACAAAAATTTAAAGGTCACAAACTATTACATTTCACATTGCTTAAGGTTGCTTTGCAGGATTTTACAATCTCACACTATACAGTTCTACACAGTAGGGCTGCCTATATCTATCTGCCTGTTCATAAAATATAATGTGTCTTGTCACTTAGAAGACTGGACATAGGGAACTGGGCAAGCCAAAAAGATGCTCTTAAAAAGCTGAAATTGCTTTCATAACCACAGACAGAAAGATGTTTAATTATGCAACCCAAGATGAGAGACTCAACCTTTGTGAGGAAGAGAGTAACCCCATGGACTCAATTCCCATTTCTTAGGGGAAAAAAAACTCCATATGTGCCTACTAATGACAAGAGAGCATACTTGGAAACTTCTCACAATGGAAAAGTTGAAACATAACAGCAAAGTGAGAGACTATCACAGTTAATGCCGCAATGCAGCCTGAACGACAGCTGTCCCATTGCATGTCTAGTTTATTTCCCTTCTGTCCTCTGTGTCAGAGTATTGGAAGACCAATCTTAGGACTTATTTCTGATATGGGACAGAAAAATCTCTCAGCCGGGACACAGGAAATGTTCAGTTACACTTAATTTTTTAAAAATCCTTAGGTGTGCTTCCCTGACAGGAAAAGATGGCCATAGAGAACATAAATGCAATGCTATGGTAGAGCATGGTGGCAGCCAAGGAAGATCTCTAGTGATGGTTTCCCACAGACATACCACGTCAAATGTCCTTCAGACTACAGATGTTTACCTGCCCAAGTGCTGGGGAAGCCAAGTGAGGGACCATGGAGCCAGCTTTCAGTGTAACAAAGGGTCACTGAAGGCAGGAAGGACATAGTTGCCTATCTAACCCGTCCCTTAACCTCAAGCAACTCAGCATCCAGGGAGATACCACACTGTGGTGATATTGTGTCCCCCAATATACTGTGCACCCTAATAAACTTATCTGGGGTCAGAGAACAGAACAGCCACTAGACAGACATAGAGGCCAGAAAATGGTGGCACACACCTTTAATCCTATGACTTGGGAGGCAGAGATCCATCCAGATCTCTGTGAGTTCAAAGCCACACTGGAAACAGCCAGGCATGGTGACACACACCTTTAATCTCAGGAAGTGATGGCAGGAAACAGAAAGGTATATAAGGCGTGAGGACCAGGAACTAGAGCTGGGTAAGCTTTTAGCAGCAATTCAGCTTCCAGTCCGAGGAAACAAGATCAGCTGAGAAGTTGGCCAGGTGAGGTGGCTGTGGCTTATTCTACTTCTCTGATCTTTCAGCGTTCACCCCAATACCTGGCTCTGGATTTGTTTTTATTAATAAGATCTTTGAAGATTCGTGCTACACCACCCTCTTTGCCAGAGGACATAGGCTAAAGTTCAGATTTTAGACTGGACAGTCAGTACTAGGTCTGCCTCAGTGCAAGCCAGTGTTTGGAAAACCCCACAACCCCTAATGCCCAGCTGGTTCCTGCAGACAGGCTAGGTGATGAGAGCAACCGTCCTCCCTCAACCTAGGGCAGTACAGCAGGGAACAGGACTCTCCTGTCCCTCCTCTGGGGAGGAGGGCATGAGAGCTGGCACAGGTTTGGCCTTAGAGGCCAGTGCCAGGTCCACCATAGTGAGACCCAGCCCCCCACATACACTGGAGGCCCTGTACCAGGACAGGCACTGGCCTTTGCTAGAGACTTGTGTGTTAGTGGGTGTTGTGAGTGACAGTCCTCTGAGCCAAATAATTGCTATCTGGGGTAGTTCAGCTGTACCCCCTTGCAAGAAGACCACCCAAGCTGTGCTGTTGACTGTTTACACTCCCTTTATGGATGAGTGGGGAGAGTCATGGGACCCTTACCTGAGTATCCACCTGCTCCTATCTCCTGTTATAAATGACTCTGTGTAATTGCACATGGCTGGAATATATAGACTAGGGCTGACGCAAGGGAGCTCTATCTATGCAGCTGTGAGGATGCCCGCATCCCTACTGAGTAAAGGCTTTCTGGGTGCAACCTGGGGGTAAGAGCACCCACACTCCTGTAAGTAACCCTCACCTGTGCTTTGTAAGGAAGCCAGATAAACTCAGCAGTTCCTCAGCGTGGACTTTGGCAGACTTATGTTGCACTTTGTTGTTGGGACCTTAGGAGAATGGGTAGACATTATTAATATCTCCCCTGGGAAGGAATTTTAGTGACAGTGGGGCCAACTGTAGTTTGGCCCTTCACCATTTCCAGCCTTGAAACGAACCTGGGGCACATGCATCCTCCAGAGACTAGGAGGTTCTCTGAAGCTGTGGACTAGGAAGGGCTGTTTCTTTCATCGTCTCCTAACATCTGGCAGAACAGCTGTTGCCAAGCCAGTGCTCACCAACTGGAGTCTGGAGTTCCCGAGGGAACAGGCAGAGTCCTGCACCTCTGGTTTGCATAAGTGCTTTGGCTTGGATCACTGACAGCTGCATCATGGCTTCAGCACTGATCCCTGACTGTTCCCTGGGTGTGGGACATGGTAGTCAACACAACACTTTTCCCTAGAACTTAGTTCCAGGCTGGACGAACCTAACAGTGGACAGATTCTTGTGGCTGTCATCACCAGGCCTTCCTGTACACAGGGCTTCTCTAACTGCTTTGGTACTGGGAGAAGAAAAGCTACCCAGCCTGTTGAATTCTGTACTGGCTAAAGCCACTTCTGGCTTGTTGCTGTAGCCCTGACCACAAGTCTACCCAGAACAGTGTAGGTATTGGTTCCTCCCCAGAGTTGTGCATTCTTGGCAGGCAGTGGGCTCAGGTGGTGTGCTAGCTAGTTTTATGTCAATTTGACACAAGCTAAAGTCATCTGAGAGAAAGGACTCTTAATTAAGAAAATGCCTCCATAAGATTGGGCTGTAGGCAAGCCTGTAGGGCATTTTCTTAATTAGTGATTGGTGTGGGAAGGTCCAGCTTACTGTGCGTGGTGCCATCCCTGGGGGAGTAGTTCTGCTTTTTATAAGGAAGCAGGCTGAGGAAGCCATGAGGACTGTCTTAGTTACTGTTCTATTGCTGTGAAGAGACATCATGACCAAGGCAACTCTTATGAAAGACATCATTTAATTAGGGCTTGCATTACAGTTTCAGAACGTGAGTTTGTTATTATCATGGTCGGAGCACAGTGGGAGTACCGCGGGAGGATGGTAGCACTCTGGCACTAGAGATGTAGCTGAGTACTACATTCTGATCCATACATAGGCAGCAGACAGAGAGAAAGAAACACTGGGCATGGTGTGTGCTATTTGAAACTTCCAATCCCACCCCCAACAAGGCCACAACTCATAATCCTTCTAATCCTTATCAAATAGTTTTAGTCCCTTGTGACTAAGCATTCAAATATATGAGTCTATGGGGACCATTCTTATTCAAACCACAAGGAGCAAGCCAGTAAGCAGCACTCCTTCATGACCTCTGCATCAGCTCTTACCTCAAGGATCCTGCCTTCTTTGAGTTCCTATCCTGACTGCCTTCAACAATGGACTAAGATGTGGAAGTGTAAACCAAACAAATCCTTTCCTCCCCTGCTGGGGGATGCCTTTCTGTACACTGTGAATTTATGTTGTTCCCGTTGGTTAATAAATATGCTCCTTTGACCTATGGCAAGGCAGCTTAGAGGCAGGTGGGAAATCCAAGGAGAGAGACAGGAAAGAGATAGGTGGAGTCTAGAGAGATGCAAGCCAGCTGCCAAAGGAGCAACATGCAATGAGTCTCAGATAAAGCCACAGAACACGTGGCGATACATAGATTAATAGTTATGGATTGAGTTAAGTTATAAGAGCTAGCTAGCAAGAAGCCTACCATAAGTCATACAGTTTGTAAATAATATTAAACCTCTGAGTGATTATTTTATAATCACCACAGGGCCAGGCGGGACTGGAGAAAACCTCCTGGCTACATGCCCAATTTGCTTTTGGTCATGGTGTTTCATCACAGCAATAGGAACCCTAACTAAGACTCTGGTGAGAGCTCAGTGCCTTTAGTGGCCACAGGTGCAACATTGGAGCCTCAGGGTAGGCTGTCCACAATCTTTCTTCCCAGAGCTGAACAGAATCCTAGTAATAGTGTCTGAGCATGTGGTAAACTGTGGCATCCAGGCTACCTCAGCCCTAAGAAGAGGCTGTAGACAGGGGTGCTCTCGAGGTACTCTCCTGGATCTTTTTGAACAACACATCAATGTGTATTCAGACAGTGTTCTGAGATTGGACTGCTCTTTAGTACTGGAACAATAGTTGTCTTAGTTAGGGTTTTTTTTATTGCTGTGAAGAGACACCATGACCATAGCAACTCTTACAAAGAAAACATTTAATTGGGATGGCTTGCTTACAGTTTCAGAGGTTCAGTCCATTATCATCATGTCAGGGAGCATAGTGATGTGCAGGCAGATATGGTGCTGGAGCTGAGAGTCCTGCATCTTGATTGACACACTGAGTGAAGCTTGAGAAAAATACCCCAAAGCCCACCCCCACAGTGACACACTTCCTCTAATAAATCCATACCTCCTAATAGTGCCACTCCCTTTGGGGGGCATGTTCTTTCAAACCACCACAGTAGTGTTAGCTGCAGCCCTTTGGAACATTTGGACCAGGGCACTATCCTGTGCTGAAATAGTGAGATGACTGCAGAGAGATAGACAGAAAACAGCAGCTGCTTAGAAATCTAGGTTTGGCAAGTAAACGAAACCAGACTAGGAAGGAGAGGGAAGTGCCAACCCCTTCACAATACCTCATACTAGCAGGCATCAAGAGCTTTGAGGAAACCATGGCCTCACCTAAATGAGGTGCCAGAAACCCACCAGATGTCTAGTATGGGAGAACTCTTAGAGAATTTGAAACAACGGCGTTTACAATCTCAGTGAGCTTAAAGAAAAACACAAATGTGTGAAAAACACAAATGTGTAGCTAGAGTTTTCCTGCCTGGCCCACAGTCAGGACAAATCTCTGTCACCCGCTAGTCCCACAGCTGCTCAGACCCAAACCAAGTGAACACAGAGACTTATTTTGCTTACAAACTGTATGGCTTCTTGCTATCTGTTCTTATATCTTAAATTAATCCATTTCTATAAATCTATACCTTGCCATGTGGCTAGTGGCTTACCGGCATCTTCACATGCTGCTTGTCATGGTGGCGGCTGGCAGTCTCTCTGACCCAGACTTCCACTTCCCAGAATTATTCTCCTCCTTGTCCCGCCTATACTTCCTGCCTGGCCACTGGCCAATCAGTGATTTATTTACTAACCAATAAGAGCAACACATTTGCCATACAGAACATCCCACAGCACAAATGTTTTAATACTGTAACAAAAACTTAAAGAGATGCCTTTTTAAAAAGCAACAAAGTCTTAAAAGTCAGTTCAAATATACTGTCCAAGATGATGGGAGAGATTCACTGTAACCCCCATGGAAATATCAGTGACTCCCCCCTCCCCTTTTACAAAATCAGATAAAATAATCCTAAAATACATATGCTACCACACACACACACACACACACACACAATCCTGAGTAGCCAAAGCTACTTTGTGCAAAAAGAACAAATCAGGAGGCATTGTATTATCTGACTTGAAAGCACTCCACAAAGCTGTAGTACACAGGAAAACATGAAACAGAACAGAGAGCCTAGAAACTGGTATATATACAGCCAACAGATTGTCAAGGAAGCTGTGTGAGTGTGTGCTGGAGAAAGGACAATTGGTCAATAAATGTTATTGGGAAAGTTGGGAATTAACAGGCAGAATGAAGTTAGACCCCTGTCTCTCACCAGGAACACCAACAAGTATCAGCTCAGAATGAATAAAAGACTTAAATGTAAGATCCCAAACTGTGAAACTACTAGAAGAAAACAGGAAAGTAGAATGGGTAAGGTTTTTTGTTTGAGAAGACCCCCAAAATAAAGGTTAGCAAAAGTAGTGGGGTTCTATGAAACTCAGAAGTTTGTATTTAGGAAAAGAATTGGTTACGGAAGTGAAATGCAGCTTACAAAAGGGGAGAAACTATAAAGACTATGTAGTTGGGTTGGTATCCAGCATGTATAAGGAACTGTAAAAACTTAACAGCCCAACCCCCAAATTACCTGATTCAAAAGCAGGCGATTGAGGCAAATTGACATTTCTCAAAAGAAGACACATAAATGACCAACAGGTCTATGAAAAATGTTCAACATCACTCTCCCGGAAACACATCAAAGCACAGTGAGGGTGATACCTACTCCAGGAAGGATGACTGGTATATTTTGATGAGGATGCACAGAAAAGGGAGCTACCATATTGTCCTGCCTCTTCATACACATTAAAAGGAAATGAAGTCAGTATATTGAAGATATTGAAGAGACATCTGGAGAGCCTCTAATTATAACACTTGAGAGACTGAGGCAGGAGGATCACGAGTTGACACTCAGTCAGGGCAAGATCATGGGACTGTCTCCAATAAAAGCTACAGATGTCTGTAATCCTACACTAATTTCAGTACTGGTCACAGTAGCCAAAGAATAGTAACATTTCTATCTGCTGATGAATGACTAAAGAATGTGTACATACACACAGCAGAATAATGCAACCATGGAAAAATGGAATTCTCTCATTTCCAGAAACATGAACAGAGATAACATTAAGGGAAACAAGCCAGGCTGGGAAAAATCAGTGTCTTGGGATCTCACTAGTAGAATCTAAAAAAACAGTTGATCTCATAAAAGTTGAGATTAGAATGGTGGTTATCAGAGGCCTGGGAGATTGGGGCTGGAGGAAACAGTGGAAAAAGAATGGTTCATGGCCCAGTTATAATTAGATAGGAGTGAGATGTTCCAGCTGTAGAAGTGATTAGAGCTAGTAATGTACCAAGCATTTAACAAAGACAGAAGAAGTGTTGGCAGGATGGGATCTACATGGTAGGAGAGAACTTACTGTCTCCTACAAGCTATCCTTTGACCTTCACATATGAGCTGTGGCACACACACACACACACACACACACACACACACACACACACACACACACACAGAGCATAAATAAATAAAAATGTAATAAAATAATTTTAAAAAGCTAGAAGAAAGGTTTTTGGAAGTTATTACCATAAAGAAGTGGTAGATGTTTGAGGAGATACATTTAATTGGACCTAAACATCACCCAGTGTGTATTAAGCAAGACATTACATAGTGTCTCATTAATATGTATACTTTTTGTTTGTATGTATGTCTTGAAATAATTGTAAAAAAGAAAAACAAGACAAAAAGAGTGCCATTGTTTTACATAATTGCAACAATTGTTGAATATTTCTGAGTGCTAATTATATTCAGGCATAATTATTCCATTTTGGAGTTTCCCAAATTGTCTCAAAAATGTCTTCTTATTTAATGTCTGTTAAAGTCAGAATTCAGAGTCCTCATATTGTACTTGGTTGCATGTATCTGATTCTTCTGTAATTGACAACAGTTCTCCTGTCTTGTTTCTATTAAGTGTCTTATAAACTACATTTTCATTCTTTGTTCTAATCATTTTTGTTGCTAGGTTTTCTATATTTACTGAAGAAGTTTGATGTCAACAAGGTTCTTTTCCTTCTTTTTTTTTTTAAAAAAAATTAAAAAGCCTTTAAAAATGATTCTATATGTAGGGGTGTTTTGCCTGCATGCATATCTGGGTACCTCCTGTATGCAATTCCCAAGGAGGCCAGAAAAGGGCACAGAATCCCTTGGAAGTAGAGTTATAGATGGTTGTGAAATGCTTGTGTAGGTACTGGAAATCAAACCCAGGTCCTCTGCAAAATCAGACAGTGTTCCTAACTGCTGAACCATCTCTCTAGTCCTTTGCATTTTTCTTTTTGCATGCTAATGCTTTATCAACCTTGGAGGCCCATATGGTCTGGTTGACTGACTTAATTAATGCATCATAAGTCTTTAGAAGTTTTAACATAAAAGTTAATCACATGATCAGAATTACTGCTCACAACTGACAACTTGAACTTGAATGATTAAATGTCCTGTAGGCAACTATATAATTACAGAGTAATTGTATTCTACACTTCATACAACACAGTTTCAGAGTAACAGTGCCAGAGTACCACTGTCATTAAGAATACTGAATGTGCAGCCAGGCATGATGGTGGCATGCACACACCTTAATTCCAGTACTTGGGAGGTAGAGGCAGCTGGTTTTCTGAATTTGAGGCCAACCTAGTCTATATAGTGAGTTCTAGAACAGCCAGAACTATGTAGAGAGACCATGTCTCAAAAAAAATTGAATATGGGTGCTAGAGAGATGGTTCAATGGTTAAAAGCACTGGCTAATCTTGTATAGGACAATGGTTGGGTTTCCCACACCATCATGGCAACTCACAATAGTCTGTAATACTACTTCCAGGGGATCTGATACCCTCTTCTGGCTTCTATGTGCACCAAGCTTTCACATGGTATACATTTAGGCCAATACTTAGACACAGAAAAATAAATATTTTCCTTCTTTTTTAAATTAATTTTAAAATTTATTTTGCATACCAACCACAGTTTCCCCTCCCTCCTCTCATCCCATTCCCTTCCCTCACCTCCTTTCTCTACTCCTCCCCCCACCATCTACTCCTCGGAAAGGGTAAGGCCTCCCATGGGAGTCAACAAAGCGTGGCATACCAAGTTGAGGCCAGACCAAGCTCCTCCCCTCTGCATCAAGGCTGAGCAAGGCATCCCACCATAGGGAGTAGGTTCCAAAAAGCCAGCTCATGCACCAGGTCTTACTGCTAGGGCCCCCACAAACAGACCAAGCTACACAACTGTCATCCACATGCAGAGGGCCTAGGTCAGTCCCATATAGGCTCCCTAGCTGTCGGTCTAGAGTTAGTGAGCTCCCATGAGCTCAGGTCAACTATTTTTGTGGGTTTTCCTGTCATGATCTTGACCCTCCTTGCTTATATAATCCCACCTCCCTCTCTTTAACTGGACTCCTGGAGCTAAACACAGTGTTTGGCTGTGGATCTCTGCATCTATTTCTATCAGTTACTGGATGAAAGTTCTATGATGACAATTAGAGTAGTCATCAATCTGATTACAGGAGGAGGCTAGTTCAGACACCCACTCCACTGTTGCTAGTAGTCTTAGCTGGGGTCATCCTTGTGGGTTCCTGGGGATTTCCCTAGCACCAGGTTTCTCCCTAACCCAACAATGGCTCCCTCTATCAAGATATCTCTTTCGTTACTCTCCCTCTCCATCCCTTCCCCAACTGGACCATCCAGATCCCTCATGTTCCCATCTTCCACCCCCTCCTCTTTGTTCCACCCTTGCCCCCAGTTCACCTAGGAGATCTCATCTATTTTACCTTCCCAGGGTGACCAATACATCCCTTTTAGTGTTCTCCTTGTTACCTCATTTCTCTAGGGCTGTGGGTTGTACTCTGGTTATCCTTTGCTTTACATCTACTATCCACCTATGAGTGAGTATATAGCATGTTTGTCTTTCTGAGTCTGGGTGATTTTTTTCTAGTTTTATCCATTTGCCTGCAAATTTCATGATGCCATTGTTTTGTTTTGTTTTTAACCACTGAATAATACTCCATTGTGTAAATGTACCACATTTTCTTTATCCATTCTTTGGTTGATGGACATTTAGGTTGTTTCTAGGTTCTGGCTATTGTGAATAATGCTGCTATGGACATAGTTGAACAAGTGTCCTTGTGATATTATTGAGCAGCCTTTGGGTATATGCCCAAGAGTGGTATCACTGGTTCTTGAGGTAGTTTGATTCCCAATTTTCTGAGAAACCGCCATACTGATTTCCAGAGTGGCTGCACAAGATTACACTCCCACCAGCAGTGGAGGAATGTTCCCCTTACTCCACATCCTCTCCAACATAAGCTGTCCTCAGTGTTTTTGATCTTAGCCATTCTGACAGGTGTAAGATCAGAGTCATTTTGATTTGCATTTCCCTGATGACTAAGGATGTTGAGTCATTTCTTAAATGTCTTTCAGCCATTTGAAATTCTTCTGTTGAGAATTCTCTGTTTAGATCTGTACCCCATTTCTTAATTGAATTATTTGGTATTTTGATGTCTAATTTATAGAGTTCTTTATATATTTTGGAGATCAGCCCTCTGTCAGATGTGGAGTTCGTGAAGATCTTTTCCCATTCTGTAGGCTGATGTTTTGTCTTACTTACCATGTCCTTTCCCTTACAGAAGCATCTCAGTTTCAGGAGGTCCCACTTATTAATTTTTGCTCTCAGTGTCTGTGCTACTGGTGTTATATTTAGGAAGTAGTCTCCTGTGCCAATGTGTTCAAGGATACTCCCTACTTTCTCTTTTATCAGGTTCAGTGTAACTGGATTTATATTGAAGTCTGATCCACTTGGACTTGAGTTTTGTGGATGGTGATAGATATGGATCTATTTCCATTCTTCTACATGTTGACATCCAGTTAAACCATCACCATTTGTTGAAGATGCTTTCTTTTTTACATTGTACAGTTTTGGCTTCTTTGTGCAAAATCAAGTGTTTGTTAAGTGTTTGTATTTATGTCAGTATCTTCAATTCAATTCCATTGATCCATGTGTCTATTTTTATACCAATACCAAGCTCATTTTATTACTATCGCTCTATAGTAGAGCTTGAAGTCAGGGATGGTGATACCTTTGGAAGTTTCTTTATTGTACAGGATTATTTTGACTATCCTGGGTTTTTTGTTTTTCCATATGAAGTTGAGTATTGTTCTTTTAAGGTTTGTTAAGAATTGTGTTGGGATTTTGATGGGGATTGCATTGAATCTGAAGATTGCCATTTTTACTATGTTAATCTTACCTCTCCAAGAGCATAGGAGATCTTTCAATTTTCTGATATTTTCTTCAGTTTCCTTACTCAAAGACTTAAAGTTCTTGTCATACAGGTCTTTCACTTGTTTGGTTAGAGTTACACCAAGATATTTTATATTATTATTTGTGGCTATTGTAAAGTGTGTTGTTTTCTCTGATTTCTTTCTCAGCCCACTTATCAGTTGTATATAGGAGGGCTACTGATGGTTTTTGAGTTAATCTTGTATCCTGCCACATTACTGAAGGTGTTCATCAGCTGTAGGAGTTCCTTGGTGGTCACTTATGTATACTATTTTATCTATCATCTGCAAATACTGAAAGTCTGAATTCTTCTTTTCCAATTTGTATCCCCTTGATCTCCTTTTGTTGTCTTATTGCTCTAGCTAGAACTTTTGAGTACTATATTAAATAGATATGGAGAGAGTGGATGGCCTTGTCTTGTTCCTGATTTTAGTTGGAATTGCTTTGAATTTCTCTCCATTTAATTTGATGTTGGCTGTCAGCTTGCTGTAAATTGCCTTTATTATGTTTAGGCATGTTCCTTGTATCCCTGATCTCTCCAAGACCTTTATTATGAAGAGGTGTTGGATTTTGTCATGTGGTTTTTTGTCTTTAAGTTTGTGGTGGTATTGTGTTCCCCAAAATATTGTGCACCCTAATAAACTTATCTGGGGTCAGAGAACAGAATAGCCACTAGATATAGAGGCCAGAAAACAGTGGCACACACGCCATTAATCCTAGCATTCCAGAGGCAGAGATCCATCTGGATCTCTGTGAGTTCAAGGCCACACTGGAAACAGCTAGGTATGGTGACTCACACGCCTTTAATCCCAGGAATTGATGGCAGAAAGCAGTAAGGTATATAAGGTGTGAAAAACCAGGAACTAGAGCTGGTTAAGCTTTTAGGCTTTTAGCAGCAGTTCAGCTGAGACCCATTCTGGATAAGGACTCAGAGGCTTCCAGTCTGAGGAAACAGGATCAGATGAGGAATTGGCCAGGTGAGGTGCCTGTGGCTTGTTCTGCTTCTTTGATCTTCCAGCATTCACCCCAATACCTGGCTTCAGGTTTGTTTTATTAATAAGACCCTTTTAAGATTCATGCTGCATCAGTTTGTTTATATGGTGTATTATATTGATAGATTTTTGTATGTTGAACCATCCCTGCATCTCTGATGAAGACTGCTTGATCATGGTGGATAATTTTTTTGATCTGGGATTCAGTTTACTGGTATTTTAGACTCAATGTTCATGAGGGAGATTGGTCTGTAATTCTCTTTCTTTGTTACATCTTTGTGTGGTTTGAGTATCAGGGTAATTGTAGGCTCATAAAAAAAGTTGACAGTTTTCCTTCTGTTTCTATCATGTGAAACAGATTATTGGTATTAGTTCTTCTTTGAAATTCTGGTAGAAGTCTGTGCTGAAACCATCTGGCCCTGGGATTTTTTTTGGTTGGGATACTTTTAATGACTGCTTCTATTTCCTTAGGGGTTATAGGTCTATTTAAATAGTTTATCTGGTCTTGATTTAATTTTGGTATGTTGTACATATCCAGAAAACTGTCCATTTCCTTTAGATTTTCCAGTTTTGTAGAGTACAGGTTTCCAAAGTATGACCTGATGATTCACTGTATTTCCTCAGTGTTAGTTGTTATGTCCCCTGTTCACTTCTGATTTTGTTAATTTGGATGCTCACTGTCTGTTTTTTGGTTAGTTTGGATAAGGGTTTGTCTATCTTGTTGATTTTCTCAAAGAACCAGCTCTTTGTTTCATTGATTCTTTGTATTGTTCTCTTTGTTTCTATTTTATTGATTTCAGCCCTCAATTTGATTATTTCCTGTCATCTATTCCTCCTGGGTGAGTTTGGTTCTTTTTGTTCTAGAGCTTTTAGGTGTGCTGTTAAGTCACTACTGTGAGAGTTCTCCAACTTCTTTATGTAGGCATTTAGAGCTATGAACTTTCCTCTTAGCACTGCTTTCATAGTGTCTCATAAGTTTGTTTATATTGTGCATTCATTTTCATTGAATTCTAGGAATTCTTTAATTTCTTTCTTTCTTCCTTGACCCAGTGGTAAGTCAGTTGCACATTGTTCAGTTTCCATGTGTTTGTAGGCTTTCTGTAATTTGTGGTGTTGTTGAATTCTAACTTTAAGCCATGGTGATCTGATAAGATATAGAGAGTTATTCCAATATTTTTTTGTATCTGTTGAGATTTGCTTTATGACTGAGTATGTGGTTACTTTTAGAGAAGGTTCCATGCAGTGCTGAAAAGAAGATATATTCTTTTGTGTTTGGGTGAAATGTTCTATAGATGGCTGTTAAGTTCACTTGAGTTATAACTGTTGTATGATATTTTGTTTGTGTTCTGACAAATAAAGCTTGCCTGGAGATCAGAGGGCAGAGCTAGCTACTAGTTAATCATAGAGACCATGCAGCAGTGGCACACACCTTTAATCCTAGCACTTGAGAAGAGAAAGCAGGAAGATCAGAAGTTCAAGGCCACCCTGGGCTACAGGAGATTGAACCAGTCTAAAAGAGAAACAGAGCCAGGTGGTGGTGGTTCACACCTTTGATCCCTGCATTTTGGATCTCATGTCTTTAATCCCAGAACAATTGGGAGGTGGAGACAGGAATATAAGGTGGGTAGAGACAAGATCTTGGGCCCATTCAGTCTTAGGATTTGTAGAGACAGGATCATTCCCATTTGGTCTGAGATTTCATATGGCAGCAGTCAGCCTCACACTTCACTGTCATTGTCAGCAGATTTGGTAAGACAATTTGGAATTCTTAAAGGGAAGAATTAATTAAAAGAGAGAGTTTTTTCTCACATTAAAAAATGGGGAACACTATTATGATGGAAAGAGTTAGATCTCTGTAAGATAACACAATGGATGATTGAAAAATGGAACAATTAAATGGATGATCAACTTAACTGGGATTGACATAATGTTAATTATCATTTTGATAATCCTTACTGTCAGTTTGATAATTCTTAGTTTATCCCTAAAAAAGTTGGTTGATATGTGTGCCAAGATAAAAGCCTTGGAAAACTTATTAAAACAGATCATAGAGATATTCAGACCCAGACAGAGAAATTTAAAGAAGAAGCAACATCACAATTATATTATAAAATTAAATAGGAACAGCCCAAGGTTTTCAAACAACGAGCCTTAATTTATCCAGTCACCTTACAGGAACAACTGCTGAATGATAGGTATCTCCAAGGCTATGTAAGAGCTGACTGGATTCCTGTGGAAATGTTAGATTTGAGGAGATTTATGGAAGTGATAGTCTCATATGATATACATTCACCTTTTGTGAAGCAGATGTTAAATTCATGGTCAACTAGGAACAGAATTGTCCCACAAGACTGGAGAGACTTGGTTACAGCAGTATTGGAACCTGGTCCTCAATTACAGTGGAGGACCTGGTGGAAAGATGAGGCTAGGACCATTGAACAACGAAGTATGGCTAGAGGTATTGAAATCTCCCAAGACCAACTTCTTGGAGAGCACATTTTTGCTGGTCTACAAAGACAGTCTCTATATGATGACCACACCCTGGCTTTAGGCAGTACAGTAGCTTTGAATGCTTGGGACAGAGGTGAAGAAATTGGAAAGACAATCAAGTCATTTACTAAAGTTATACAGGCCCAAATGAAACCTTCACTGATTTTTTTTTTTACAAAGATTGACTTCAGCAATAAATAGAATGATACCAAAATCAGAAGCTAGACAAATAATGATTGAATCTTTGACTTTTGAAAATGCTAATTCACAATGTAAAAGGGTGATTAGTCCTTTAAAGGCAAGATCAAGATCAGCACCCATAGAGGAATGGATCTGAAATATATTCAATATTGAATCTCATAACCATGGTGACCTTTGGATAGGAGAGATAATTTCCAGAGTCTTGAAGAAAAATCAAGATGTCAGGTGGTTTAATTGTGTCTAACTAGGTCACCTAAAAAGGGATTGCAAACAGGACATTCCTAGAAACAATGTTTTTTCAAGAATAATCCAAACAGAAGACCCCTCCCTTCTGGAGTATGCAGAAGATGTAGCAAAGGCAGACATTGAACCAATGAATGCAGATCAACAAGGGGTAGGCAGGGTAACCCTTTGCCATTGAGAAATGCCTTGGGAGGCCTCTTGCAGGTCCCTATATCAAACCTGGTTCAGTCATTCCCTGTCACTGTGGGAGAAACTCCTTCCCCAAGAAATTAAAGGGCTTAATGCCTATTGTAAAAAAAAACCATACAGCTCTGGATGATAGAAGAGCTTTAGAGGATAAAACAGAAATTTCAGGAGAAGCCATAAAGCAAATATTTTGGCAAATATCTATAAATGATCAAAGAACAAAGCTAAAGGTTTACAAATAAATGACATTGTAATTGAAGATCTTGTAAACATAAGGGCAGATATAACAATAATTGCCCCACAATCTTGGCATTGAAACTAGCCTCTTCAGGAGGTGGATGTTTAGCATTTAGGGATTGGAACTTTATCTCAGGCAAAACAAAACATGAGATGGGTCTAATGTATATGGCCAGAAGGACAGAGAGGAAAATCAAAGCCATATGTGGCTAATATAGCAATGAATTTATGGGGATGTGATTTGTTACAGCAATGAAATACCCAGATTAACATTCCTCCAATCTCAGAAACAAACCATAAACTGACATATATTTCTGGAAAAAATATTAAATGGTATTATAAAGAACAGTCACTGACCATTTAGTTTGTACAAAAACAGGGCACAACAGCTGTTGATCTTTCAAAGGTACCAACAACCCTACTTTTAAAATGGTTGGCTGACAATCTGTCTGGGTTGAACAATGGCCATTGACATAAAAAATTACAGGCCTTAGAACAGCTGGTACAGGAGCAACTAAATGCTCAACATATTGAGGAACTGACCAGTCCTTGGAATTCTCCTGTATTTGTTATTAAAAAGAAATCTGGAAAATGGAGAATGGTAACAGATCTAAGAGCTGTTAATAAGGTGACTCATCCAATGGGCTCTTTACAACCTAGAATTGCTCTACCCTCTCTATTAATAAGGGATAGCCTATTATAGTTAATGATTTAAAAGACTTTTTTCCATATACCTTCACAAGAAAACCAATGGAAGGTTCTCTCACAAGGGATACTAAACAGCCCTACCCTATGCCAATATGCCAATATTTTACACAACAGCCTTTGGTAATCATTCATGTACATTTCCCTCGATCTATAATTTACAATTATATGGATGACATTTTACTAGCTGATTCAAATTTAGGTACTTTTAGAGAAAATGTTAGAAGAAGTAAAGAAAATTTTGCCTTGTTGAGGATTACAAATTACTCCTGAAAAAAATGCAAAGAGGAGATTCGATTAATTACTTAGAATACAAAATAGGCCTACAAAAAATTCAACCCCAAAAGGTACAAATCCACAGAGATTGAATGTGGACTCTTAATGACTTTCAAAAATTGGTGGGAGACATTGCCCATTGATGACCCACTATTGGAGTAGCAACTCTAGAACTGACTAATTTGTTTCAAATCTTAAAAGGTGACAAGGACTTAAATAGTCCCAGAGAATTATCAGCAGAAACTGAGAGAGAATTGGCTTTGGGGAAAAGAAATTACAGGATGCACATGTGGATCATTTGGATCCAGAGCTTGATTGCGTCTTGGTTATTTTACCCTCTATACATTCCCATACAGGGATTTTAATGCAGAGGAAGATATTATCTTAGAATGGATATTCTTACCACACAGAGTAAAAATTTAAAGACATACATGGAAAAGGGTTTCTGAGTTGATTCTAAAAGAAAAATTAAGGCTTCATCAATTGACAGGAATGGACCCATCAGAAATTGTAATAACTTTTACTAATGTTAAAATATCCTCTTTATGGTCAGAAAATGAAAATTGGCAAAGAGCTTGCAGTAATTTTTTAGGAGGGATTACCAACAAATATCCCCAAAGCAAGAGAATTCAATTTATAAAGAGCATTAATTGGATCCTTCCTTACATTGTATGGGGAACACCAATTTCTGGAGCCCCTACACACTATACTGATGCAAATAAATCAGGAAAGGCAGGTTATAAATCAGGAAATTTAAGTAAAGTGGCTCAAAGCCCTTATGATTCTGCCCAAAAGTCAGAATTATATGCTATTCTCATGGTATTTATGGATTTTACAGAACCTCTTAGTATAGTTACTGACTCTTGATATGCAGAGAGAGTTGTTTTACACACTGAAACTGCTGAACTTATTCTTGATGAGTCAGGATTAGCTTTGTTGTTTATATGATTACAGAAACTAATCAGGAATAGGAATTATCCCATATATGTCCCATATCAGATCCCATGTGGGTCTGCCAGGCCCTCTAGCATAAGGTAATGATAAAATTGATCAATTATTAATAGGAAATGTACTAGAGGCCTTAAAATTTTATATAAAAAAAAACCCCACCATATCAATAGCAAGAATTTGAAAAGGATTTTTCCATCACTTGGCAACAAGCCAAGGAAATTATACAAAAATGTCATGCTTGTTCCTTGTATAATCAAACTCCACTACCTGCAGGAAGTAACCCAAACGGTACTCAAAGAAATGAAATTTGGCAAATGGACATGTTTCATTTTGCAGAGTTTGGAAAATTAAAATAGGTACACCACACCATAGATACATATTCAGGATTTCAATGGGCAACTGCTTTGAGTTCTGAAAAGGCTGATTCTGTAATTACACATCTATTAGAAGTCACAGCTATAACGTGTAGCATGGATCTTAAATGGTCTTATTAGTAAAAAGAAACCCAGAGCCAGATATTGGGGTGAATGCTGGAAGATTAGAGAAGCAGAACAAGCCACAGCTTCCTCACCTCACCAATTCCTCAGCTGATCCTATTTCCTCATCTGGAATGAATCTCAGCTGAACTGCTGCTAAAGCCTAAAAGCCTAAAAGCTTAACCAGCTATAGTTCCTGGTTTTTCATGCCTTATATACCTTTCTGCCATCACTTCCTGGGATTAAGGGTGTGAGTCACCATGCCTGGCTGTTTCCAGTGTGGCTTTGAACTCACAGAGATCCAGATGGATCTCTGCCTCTGGAATGCTAGGATTAAAGGTATGTGCTATCACTGCCTAAACTCCACGTTTAATATTATTGCTGTTCTTTTCTTGGACCCCCAGATAAGTTTATTGGGGTGCACAATATATCAACCACATTAATGAGTATACAAATTAAGACTGACAATGCTCCAGCATATATCTCTAGTAAATGAAACAGTTTTTTTTGCATATTACAACATAAAGTATATTATAGGTATATTACACAATCCTAGAGGACAAGCAGTTATAGAATGATCTAATTGAACTCTAAAAGAAATGCTAAATAAATAGAAAGGGGTAATAAATACCCCTAGAAATAGATTGCATAATGCTGTATTAACTTTAAATTTTCTAAATACTAATGAGAGACATTGGATAATAGAAAAAAAAAACCCTGAATTATATTAACCTGTTTACTTTAAAGGTGTGTTGACCTCAGAATGGAAACCAGGATTGTGTTATATTGGGGAAGAGGTTTTGCTTTTGCTTCCACAGAAGAAGAAAAGCTATACCATCAAAATTAATAAAGATTCAATTTGAACAAGAGAAACTTCTTGATCAGGAGGGGTGATAGTTCATCAACCATCATTACCATTCACTCTAAACTAACTAATAAAACTAACAAATGCTTTTCATTTGATCAGATATAACTTGCCAAAAGGGAAACTCCCCAAAGTTAGGCTTGGGGCAGGATTTGGTTTTTGTCTTTCCTAGAAAACAAAACAAAACAAAACAAAACAAATAACGATCTTGAGAAACTTAAAGAATTTTGGACAAATAAGCATCCAGATAAAAAAGGAGCACTACCTAGAAAAAATTACCAAGAAAAGGAATAATCTGGCCTAATGTGATCTCTGAAGTCTCCAAAAAGATGATGGGGCCCTACAATGATGATTCCACCTGGACTATGGTAACACCACTGAGCTAACAAACACTACCTAAAGATCAGCTTTGCACTACAAACTGCTCAGGACAATTTAATGGTGGTTAGCTGAGATGGTCCAGCCTCACAGACTACTCTAGCCAGAACTTGGGATAAGCCCTACACTTTCTCATTATGCAGAGACTGGACAACAAATGATACAGCTACCTCTCCCAGGACTTGACAATTGTCCCATTTTTTTTCGGATCCCCTAAAGATGCCATCACCCCC
Organism: Peromyscus californicus insignis; assembly: GCF_007827085.1. Lineage (NCBI taxonomy): Eukaryota > Metazoa > Chordata > Mammalia > Rodentia > Cricetidae > Peromyscus > Peromyscus californicus. Next base: position 2,724,968 of record NW_026294584.1, read on the forward strand.
AGACATCAGGAAGTAATTTTAAGAACATGATGCCCACATTCCCAAGATGTGGGGTGGGTGGCTTTTGGTCATTCAGTAGGTTATGGATATTTTTCATCATTTAGGGGGGTGGTTATAAGTTGTTATTGGTAATGAGCAGGAAAAATGCTGAACAAAGGAGATTAGATTCAGAGATCTCATTCTAAAAATGGGGGGAATAAAAGGTAGTTTAATGAATCTACTTTTAAAAAGAAACTACTAGTTTTAAATATTTACATTGGCATGGAATTTTGTATATTGATACAAATTTGAGGTTGTTTTTGTTATACTGTATGTATGTTATAGAAATGATAGGATAAAAAGTAAATTATTGAATCCAAAATGCAACTACTAGTTTCTTTTCTTTTTCTTTTTTTCTGAGACAGGGTTTCTCTGTGTAGTTTTGGTGCCTGTCCTGGATCTTGCTCTGTAGACCAGGCTGGCCTTGAACTCACAGAGATCCACCTGGCTCTGTCTCCCTAGTGCTGGGATTAAAGGTGTGCACCACCACTGCCCGGCACAACTACTAGTTTCAAATATCTTACATTGATATGAATTTTTGTATATTGATAAAAAAATTTTTAAGGGTAGTTCTCTAACTTTATTTGGCACTCAGCAGATTAGTTCTCATCTATATTGACTGTCTGTAGATTTTTGAGTGTGGTAACAGGTACATAAGTTACCAATGTGTAGAGCTTGTTTGGTGACTCCTCATCCTCATTAGGTTTTCTGGACAAACTTATATAGATACGGTATGGAACATTCCTTATTCCTTTGGCCCAGATGGCTTTATTGAGCCTGGTATCAATGTGCACAACTAGAGTCCCCATCTTCTTCACGGCAAATGTCTGGATTTCTTTGAGTGCCCTAGGGGCATGCTTCTTGAAGCCCACTCCATGGATGTGCTTGTGAATGCTGATGGTGTATATTTGGGTCACCACCTCATTGATGGAAGAAGAATAGCCCTTCTTCTTCTCACCACCCTTCTTTGTGGGAGCCATTATCCTGGATCATAGATCCTTGGGTTAGCATAGGAACAAATCCCAGCAAGCCAGCCTGCCATGTGCCTAGAGAGGATGGATCTGGATTTCAGAGCCAGGACCCTGTGGCCATACTTACTCTGTATATTAACACAAATTTAAGGTTATTCTGGTTAGAACATACATTACATATGTTTCTACTATTGTTCAAGATATTGTACCCATACAGCTCATCTAGTAATGTAATACACATTTCTAGTCCTTGAAAGTTATTTTTACAAATTATTTAGGATAATAAAGAAATGCAGGTTAGTAGTTAGTCACCTATTACAATCAAACTTATAGTCATGTTAGGTATGTTTTCAAAGTCAAACATATATTTTTAGATAGGCAGGTGGTCTTCAAACACTTCAGAGACCTACAGAATATGGCATTTAAGATGTTTTAATAACATAAGGTTCTTTTTTCTTATGACAATGAGACATGTCTGCTCCTGGCAGCACCAATCTACTTCAGAGAAGATTGTGGGCATTGAAGAAACTCCCTATGGAGTCTACTTTCTTTGTTAGATGCTAGGCAAGAAAATGCCCTTGCCTCGATTCTGAAAGTATGCTGTCTAAATGGGACAAGCAGGACAGAAAAGAAAGTGACTGCAGAGCTTTGTCAAGACAGTGTCAGACAGTTCTTCAAAAATTCTGCTTCACAGAAAAGTCTGTCAGATATGCTAGACCTGTAGGCCGAAGATGGATGCCCCAATGTTGCAGAGGAACCTTGGGTGATTGTCCAAGCAGCCAGTTGTTTCTGTCATTTCTTATTTTTGGAAGTTGTTTGCTCTACACTTCCTGTTTACTCAGGTAATATTATAGCCTTCTCAGGTCTCTGAATGGAGTTGAAGACTAGATAGTTATAGTTTTAGTTTTCCTTGTTACAAGATTTAAAAAAGACTCATAAAAAAGGTGTAAAGTGTATAAGGTTGAGAGACATCAAAAGATAGTTTTGGGTTGGTAATGCAAGTTAGGATAGAAAGTGAATTAGGTACAATACTTTGGACTCACCAAGATAGGATAGATAATGGAGTATTTTCTCTGAATTTGTCAAATGCTAATGAACTAGACATTGTTAATGTAATTTGTAACAAGAGCCTTAATGGTCTCTCTCTATATATATAGATATAAATTTATTAAGGGGTTCTATGGGGAAAACAAACTCATTGATATAGGATAAGGTAAATCCAGTTGCAGAGTCCTTGTAAAGCTGAGGACCAATCACACATTGCTTCACCATCCAAGAGAGCATGACCCTGTAGCCAGAAGGTTTTCTCCTGTCTCACCTGGCCCCATGGTCCTACAGCTGCTTATAAAATAATCATTCAGAGGCTTAATATTATTTATAAACTGTATGGCCTATGTCAGGACTCTTGCTAGCTAGCTCTTATATCTTAAATTAACCTTTTTCTATTAATCTATGTTTTGCCATATGTTCCGTGGCTTTACCAGTCTACTGGCATGTTTCTCCTTGGGCGGCAGGCTGGTGTCTCTCCAGACTCTGCCTTTCTCTTTCTTGTCTCCTTGGATTTCCCACCTGCCTCTAAGCTGCCTTGTCATAGGCCAAAACAGCTTATTTATTAACTAATGGGAACAACATATATTCACAGCATACAGAAAGACATCCTTCAGCATGACCCCCTTTCTCCTCCCTTTTAAATGGTCACATAGGCAGATAAGAAGCATCACCTCTATCAGACAAGATAGCCCAAGGTCATGGGTGGAATGAATCCCACTATAGTAATTATTGTCTTTATATATTTTATATAGTTATTGTACTTATTGTATATATCTTTCAATGTTAGTTAAAACCTTCCCTTTTTATTTTAGACAAAAAGGGGGAAATGTTGTGTGATATTGTTTGTATTCTGACAAATAAAGCTTGCTGGAGATCAGAGGGCACAGCTATCCACTAGTTAACCATAGAGGCCAGGCAATGGTGACACACACCTTTAATCCCAGCACTTAGGAGGAAGAAGCAGGAAGATCAGGAGTTCAAGGCCACTCTGGGCTACACAAGATAGAACCAGTCTAAAAGAAAAACAGAGCCAGGTGGGGGTCATTTACACCTTTGATCCCAGTACTTTGGATCTCATGCCTTTAATCCTAGCACTTGAGATCTCATGCCCTTGATACCAGCACAATTGGCAGGTGGAAACAGGAATATAAGGTGGGTGGAGAAAGGATTTTGGGCCCATTCAGTCTGAGGATTTCTAGAGGTAAGAAGTCTCTAGTGGCTGGCTGCTCTGCTTCTCAGATCTTTCAGTTTTCACCCTAATATCTGACTCTGGGTTTTTACGATTAAGACTAAACAGATTAACACTTTACATAACATCTGTTAGTTTCCTTATTTCTCAGTTTCTATCTGGCAGACCTGTTCATTGGTGAGAGTGGGGTATTGAAGTCTCCCACTATTAATGCGTGGGGTTTGATATGCAATTTAAGCTTTAGTATTGTTTCCTTTACAAATGTGGCTGCCCTTGTATTTGGGACATAAATGTTCAGAATTGAGACATCATCTTGATGGATTTTTTCTGTGATGAATATGAAATGTCCTTCTCCATCTCTTTTGATTAATTTTAGTTTGAAGTCTATTTTGTTAGAGATTAGGATAGCTACACCAGCTTGTGTCTTAGGTCCATTTGACTGGAAAACCTTTTCCCAACCCTTTACTCTGAGGTAATGTCTATCTTTGAAGTTGAGGTGTGTTTCTTGTATGCAGCAAAAGGATGGATCCTGTTTTCGTATCCATTCTGTTAGCTTGTCTCTTTTTGTAGGTGAATTGAGTCCATTGGTATTAAGAGGTATTAATGATCAGTGATTGTTCATTCCCATTATTTTTTGGTTTTGTTGTTGGTGATAGCATGTGTGTGTTTCCCTTCTTTGGAATTTGCTGGTGTGAGATTATCTATTGGCTGTGTTTTCATGGGTGCAGCTAGCATCCTTGGGTTGAAGTTTTCCTTCTAGTACTTTCTGTAGGGCTAGATTTGTGGATAGGCATTGTTTAAATCTGGTTTTGTCATGGAATATCTTGTTTTCTTGGTCTATGGTGATTAAAAGTTTTGCTGGGTATAGTAGTCTGGGCTGGCATACTTGGTCTCTTAGTGTCTGTAAAACATCTGTCCATGACCTTCTGGCTTTCAGAGTCTCCATTGAAGAGTTGGGTGTAATTCTGATAGGTCTGCCTTTATATATTACTTGGCCTTTTTCCTTTGCAGCTCTTAATATTTTTTCTTTATTCTGTATGTTAAGTGTTTTGATTATTATGTGGCTAGGGAATTTTTTTTTTTGGTCCAGTCTATTTGGTGCTCTGTAAGGTTCTTGTATCTGCATAGGCATGTCCTTATTTAGGTTGGGAAAGTTTTCTTCTCTGATTTTGTGGAATATATTTTCTGTGCCTTTGAGCTGGAATTTTTCACCTTCTTCTATCCCTATTATTCTTAGATTTGGTCTTTTCATGGTGTCCCAGACTTCCTGGATGTTTTGTGTTAAGAATTTGTTGTATTTAACATTTTTTTGACTGATGAATCTATTTCCTCTAATGTGTCTTCAGTGCCTGAGAGTCTTTCTTCCATCTCTTGTATTCTGTTGGTTTTGCTTGCATCTGTAGTTCCTGTTCATTTACCCAGATTTTCCATTTCCAGAATTCCCTTGGTTTGTGTTTTCTTTATTGCCTCTATTTCAATTTTCAAGTGTTGAACTGTTTTCTTCACCTATTTGATTGTTTTTTCTTGACTTTCTTTAAGGAATTTATTGATCTCTTCCAATTTTTTGTTTGTCTTTCCTTGATTTCTTTAAGGGAATTTTTTATTTCCTCTTTAAGGGCCTCTATCATCTTCATAAAGTTATTTTTAAGGTCATTTTCTTCTGTTTCATCTGCATTGGGATGTTCAGGTCTTGCTGTTACAGAATCGCTAGGTTCTGGTGGTGCCACATTGCTCTTTATGTTGTTGAATGTATTCTCACACTACCATTTACCCAACTGGGTTTGGGATAAAGATAAGAACAGGTGTTGATTCTTGTGATGTCATTGTTGAATGGGTCTTTTGTTCCTTTATTGTCTGTTTCATTTATTCTCTTTCACCCTGAATGACCAAGAATTCTGGTGATTGTCTGGTTGTCAGGTTGAGTATGGTTGTCTCAGCTGAGGTTTGTGGGGGTTTGGGTGCTTAGATCCAGCATATCATCTAGTTCTTCTTGCTAGTGTGGGCTTTACTCATGCCTATGGGGTCTGTTCTTCCCACTGGTTTGGGTTGTGCCTGTGCCTGTGGAGTCTGTTCTTCCAACTGATGTAGGTTTTGCCTGTGCCTGTTCTTCCAGCTGTTGTGGGTGGCACTTGTGCCTGTAGGATCTGCTGAGGTTGCTAGAGAGGGCTGTTCATGGGTGGGGTCTGCTCTTCTTCCAGCTGGTGCCAGTGGTGCTTGTGCTTTTAGGGGCTCTTCTTCCAATTGGTGCAGGTGGTGCTTGTGCCTCTAGGGGGCTGCTGATTTTGTGGGGGATGGTTGGCCAGGGGGAGGATGATGGGTTCTGTGGGCTTGAATAGCAGAGTGGGTCTTGTAGTTTACAGGTTCCCATGGGTGGAGGTGGTGGTGGAACAGCCAATAAAAGTAATACACTTTTTTTGTTACCTAAAGTAATTATTGCTCAATGTTGATGTCACCTACTTTTCTTTTTGATATAATTATGCTTTTCCAGTTATATGTAACATTACAAAATATAGAATTACATTGAGGGCTAATCTATCCCTCCCTTTAGGTAACCAATTTTAGTGTTTCTTTAGTCTAGTCTTTAAAACATGAGAAATAATATTGTCTTCCTCTCCTTTGTGACTTCTTACATACACACACAGACACAGCATACACCCTGCACATACACACTGCACACACACAATACACATACTGCACACACTGCATGTACATAGACATACTGTAAACACACTGCACATATAACACATACACAGCACACACTCCACAACACACACAGTACACACACTGCACACACATTGCACACACTGCATGCACACACACACTGCACACACTTTGTACACACACACTATGCACACACTGCACATACACACTGTATAGCACACTGCACAAACTATACAACACACTGCATACACAAAGTACACACTGTGCACACACACACACACACACACACACACACACACACACATACACTGCATGCATAAACACAGCACAAACCTATCTATAATCTTCTATTTATTTCCTCCTTAAATATCTCCAGGAGATATATTCATATACACAGCTTTAAAAATTGAATCCTTTAATTTATATTTGAGAATTTTGTATATGATATACACAGCTTTTTAAATGGTACTGTCACCAGGAGTGCCATTTAACAAAAACCTAAAATCAAAATGAAAAAAAAAAACATGGGCTTTAAATAGTCTCATAGATATAAATAAAGTTCATCTCAGAAAAGGAAAGTGAACCTTAGGACCATTGGGCTTGGCTTTAACAGTCTGGGAAAGGTAGGTCCTGTGCTGTAGACAAGAAGTTTTGGTAACTAAATCCTGAACTTTGCTATCTGTCATAGTATTCCTTTTCTTTTGAGACTGGACAGAGGCAGGCATAATGACACACACCTTTAACCAGCATCAGGAGGCAGAGGCAGGTGGATCTCTGTGAGTTTGAGGCCAGCCTGGTCTACAGAGAGTTCCAGGACAGTCAGGGTTACACAGAGAAACCCTGGCTCAAAAAAAAAATAATTAAAAAAAAAAAAGAGAGAGAGAGAGAGAGACTGGATAATTACTCCTGAGAAGGCATCAAACTTAAATATTTCTATAATCTGGAACAAACTATGGGAATAATGGTTTGAGTTAGATTAATGTTTTCTGTAAATTTAACTGTAACATAGAAGAATAATATCAATTCTGTGGTACTTGTGTGTACTATTTCCTGTTATTTATGGCATCTGAGATGTAAAGAATGCCTTTACCAGCACTCATGAGTTGGAGGCAGATATTCTATGTCAACCTGATCTATAGAGCAAGACTCTTCCCCAAAAGCAATATTTGTAATTAGTCTGAATTGTTCCAGTGATTTTTCTTAATAAAGTCGTTAATAAACATCTACAAGTTTATGAAAAATATTTTTCCAAAGTTGTATTTATTTAAATGTGTTTATTAAGTAGAGCACAAAGTCCTTTTAGTTATCAAGGTGCCTTTCAATAAACTGCAGAAGATGAAGAAGAATGACTCACGGTGAAACCCTAATTCCCTAATCCTTCAAACCCTGTCATGGCACTGTGTGCACAAACCACTGTTCGTTCTTGTTTCAAAGATGTGGCTGCATTTTGCTGTTGTTTCTGTGTGTCCTGAGCTTGAGAGGCCATCTGAAGGAGATACCAGCCTGGTTCTTTTCCTGAGAGCCTGGTGTCTGGTTGAGGTGGTGTTTCATGTGTCTACACCTGCAAATCCTTAAGATCCAAAGTGGCCCTTCATCCCCTGAGCTCCTCGCCTTGCTGAAGGTATCCTAGGTGATAATACTCTCTACTCTAGCAAGTCAAACTTGTAATTTTAATGCTGAGACATTTCTTTGCCTGCCATTGTGCAACCACTGTGTAGCAAGGACTCAGATAACACTTTCAATTCATTTTCCTCAGCTCTGAAAAGTAGAGCTGTTCAATACAATTTTGATTAGGAGCTTTGCAGTATTTCAAAATTTGGCATTATATAAGACCTTTGTGATTTTTTAAATATTATATTAGTTCAAAATTACAAAATTTAAAGTCACATGAACTTTGTTGGCACTGTATTTTGTGCACAGAAGTGAGCATATACCACACCCTCACATATACATGCAAAAAAAAAAAACCAGACAGAAACATTCTTGGTCCTTAACAGTAGGCATGTACACAGAGTGTTACTGTCATGTTTATTCTTCAAAGAACATACAGAGACCAGTCAGTTCAAACTGTCTTTAACTGTCCCTATATTTATTATGAATAGTTGTATGGAATAAGTTTGTTTCACTTTAAGCAGATTCCATGGTTTATACTTTTATTTTTGTGGTTTTCTTAGTCCTTCTTGTTTAGAAGAGAGAATATCATTTTATAGCACTGACAGGCAAAACTCAGTCCTGATAGTGACCAACAGACTACAATTGCTTTTTCTTTTCTTTTTGAGCCAAGGTATCATGTAGCTCAGGCTGGCTTTAAACCTTCTGTGTAGCTGGGAATGATGTTGAACTTGTGTTGGGATTGCAGGCATGCACTACCAGGAGAATTAGGGGTTTTCAGGCATTTATCATTGGGATTCAAACCCAGGACTTTATGCATGCTGGGCTAGCAGTCTACCAACTGAATCATATCCTCAATTCTGCAATCAAATGCTCATAAATATAGCCAACAATAACAATGTCATAACTTTATCTTTAAGTGTTTTAGTCTAAAGTAAGTGGGATGTAATGAGATCATTCAAAATGTGACTCTTCTCAGGGAACATTGCCTAAGAGGGGGAGGAAGGGATTGTAAGAGCCAGAGGTGGAGAAAGAACAGGGTGAAACTGTCTCCTGAACAAGGCAGGTCCGCTGCACTCATGAACTCACAGCAGCTGTGCTGCCTGCATAAGACCTGAGCAAGATCAAGTCAGTCAGCTTTATATCATTGAGGAGAAGTTGGTTTTCTTTAGAGATGTGAACCCCGGTATGTTGTGGAATATTAGTTTAAGATGTGTTAATTCATTTATGCTGTGGAACATTTGGTTAGTGGTACAAAGATGTGTTGTATTCTTTTATGTTGCATTTGTTTAACTCTGTGAAGCTGTGTTTCTTTGCCTATCTAAAACACCTGGTTGGTCTAATAAAAAGCTGAACGGCCAATAGCTAGGCAGGAGAAAGGATAGGCGGGGCTGGCGGGCAGAGAGAATAAATGGGAGGAGAAATCTAGTGAAGAGAGGAGTGAGAAAAGGAGAAGGAGATGAGAACACCAGGGCCCAGCCACCCAGCCACACAACCAGCCACAGAGTAAGAAGGAAAGAAAGATATACACAATATAAAAAGGTAAAAAGCCCAGAGGCAAAATGTAGTTAAAGAGAAACAGATAATTTAAGTTAAGAAAAGCTGACTAGAAACAAGTCAAGCTAAGGCCGGTCATTCATAAGTAAGAACAAGGGTCTATGTATTTATTTGCGACCTGGGTGGTGGGCCCTCAAAGAGTAAAAAAAAAAAAAAAAAAAAAAATCTGCACCGATAGGTTGGCCGTGTTCCAGTGGTTGGTCCCACAGCCATGTGTATGTGAGCAGTGCAAACTGGATTCAATAGTGTATAAAGCTGGGGGCGGGGCATGGAGTTACAGGGGTGAGTCTGGGAGAAATTAGTGGAAGGAATAGAAGGTGAATGTGATCAAGGTGCATTGGATGCATGTATGGAGTTTTCAAAGAATTTATAAAAGTATATGAAAAAGATGACTTCAATAAAATAGGTGATAGACATATATAATACAATTTCTAAGTATGTGAGAGGTGTTAATTCCTCCCCTCTTTTCCCCAGGGGCAGCTGTTGTCCCAGCTCCTTATCAGCCTTGCAGAGGCAGCCTCTCTTCTTTTCTTTCTTGACAGGGTCTCACTATGTAGTTCTGACTGTCTGGAACTCACTACATAGACCAGGCTGGCCTCGAACTCACGGAGATCTGCCTGCCTCAACCTCCCCAGTGCTAGGATTGAAGGTGTGCACAGCCATGCCCAGCTTTGTCCTATTTATTTCTGATGTGCAGTTCATTTATTTATCTATTTTAGGTGACTCCAGAGTTGATGATAAAAGCATGTACATTTTACACTGGACGTTTAGTAAAGAACCATTTTGGGTAAGAATGTGTTTTCCCATTTCATTTCTTTGTCTTTGCTTTTTTACCCCTGCTATTATCCGCACAGAAGAAAGCTCACTCTTTGCCATCTGTGCTTCTCTTATAGTTGATGAGTTTATATTGAGTTAAAATACCTCCTTTTTGAAATACAGCTTGTCTAAAATCCTTGGAATTGGGTGTGCTTGGGAACTTAAATTCCTTTTTTAAATCATCATTAAGGCGATTCTCTAGGTAAATTGAAGTTATAATAATGATGTTATCTCAAGATGTGCTTATTTTATTAAAAAAGAAATATGACTGCCGTACAGCACCTTAACTGCCAGGAATTCTTCAGGACACCAATTTACAGGTTTTGTGTGTGTGTGTGTGTGTGTGCTGTGATTTTGAGGGGTTAAAAGGCATCTCATTTCTTATTCCTCTTAATTTATTTAATACTATATTATCCTAGCTTCAAAGTAATATTTTGAAAATAATGTTTTTCTGTATCTTTTGCCTTGCAGTGGTTGGAGGGAACTTGCAATACCTCGTGCAAATCAGGAGGCTATCTTGGCTGAAAAAATGGAGAGAGCAATAACACATGACAATTTTAGATGTCAAAAAGTATTTTTTTATCACTGGCTGTCTTATGTGATAACCTGTAGAGAAAGGCTTATAGGTAAATGTCCACTCCGTAGCACTTAGTTCTGGTGTTCAGTTATGCAATGAATCAATAGACTGATAGTTAAACCTAGAGCACATGTAACTTGTGTGTGTAGAGAATTGTCATTAAATGAACCAATTAAAAGTACTTACTGTAAGGCTAGGTGTGGTGGCACATGCCTAACAGCACTTAGAACACTGTGACAAAAGCAGGGACTTCCAGGCCAGCCTGGACTACAGAGGGAGAACTTGTCATAACAAAACAGTAACAAAATTTAATCATTTTTGTTAGATTCATTTTTAAATATTTGATTGCAATGTAAGGTACTCACAGTTAACATCAAATCATATGTACATACATTTATATATACACACATACATATACTTGTATATGTGCATCGTGAATGCACATCCAGTTTTCAGTTGATAACAACCGCCCAGTAGGGGAACTGGTCATTAGCTAACCTAGCTGAGTTCTGCCTTCTCAAAGAGCTTAGATTTTAGGACAAAACTGTGATGTTCAGTGAGACTTCAGGTAGATGCTCAATGATGTTCAGTGAGGTTGACAGACAGAACCAAAGAACAGAGACTTTAGACTTTCACCTGTGGTGCTGGAAACTGCTTGCTGCCATGTTTTGTTCTGTTTGCACAGCATTCAAATGAAAAGCAACATTGCCAAAGTTTAAATATCAGAAGTATTCACATACAGTTCAGATACCTATTTTCAGTTGAAAGTGAAAACCCAAACCAAAGATAAAGAGAAAACACTGAACCTTAACTTCTGAGAGAAAACGGGATCCTGCAGCCAGGTGGTACAGCCAGTGCAGCCAGCATAGCCAGGTGCAGCCAGTGTGCAGCCAGTATGCAGCCAGGTGCAGCCAGTGCAGCCATGTGCAGCCAGGTGCAGCCAGCATAGCCAGGTGCAGCCAAGTGCAGCCAGTGTGCAGCCAGGTGCAGCCAGTGCAGCCATGTGCAGTTGAGGAGCCTTCCTGCTTCCCAGCCTGTTTGCTTTTCCTGGTTCCTGTGTTTCAGTTATGGACCTCTGATTAATATGTATCAGGCAATCTACTTAATTGTAGAACACATAATTCAAAGACATTGGCTCTCAATACTATGTGGTGATTATGATTCTTATGAAATGCTTAGAAGTTCGAGTTTTGTAAAAGATAAATTTGTTTTTTAGAAAAGATATATATATATATGTATATATTTCTATTATATCTAATCTCTAAGGGCAAAGGGGATATTCACAGGTTTAAAAAAGTCTCTAGAGCATTATCTAATGCTATCAATGGTAATTAATTTTAGTGTGATTAAAATGAACCAGAAACTGTTAGATATATTAGTTTATAGTATTTTTAGAAGCAGTTTTCACTACATGCAATAACCTAGTACATTTCCTGCAGTTTCACTGTTACGGTTGCGACAGATGTTCTGTGTCCAAAGGCAAAAAATTATCCTAGCAAAATGGAAGGAGAAAGCCAAACACAAGAGTAAGACGAGAGAAGATGACTTGGTATGATATTAGACACTATTTGTTTAAAAGAAGGAAATATTTTAATATTTTGCTTAAATATATTGATAAAGACACTAAAAGTTCTGTTTAATAAATTGAGATGTTAGTTGTCTAAACTACAAGAGTCTCTGATATGGATAAAATAAAGAATGATAAGGACTCAGTAAATTTGTTCCTTTTCTTTTTTTTTTTTAACTTTTTTTTCGAGACATGGTTTCTCTGTGTAGTTTTGGTGCTGGTCCTGGATCTTGCGATGTGGACCAGGCTGGCCTTGAACTCACAGAGATCCACCTGCCTCTGTCTCCCTAGTGCTGGGATTAAAGGCGTGAGCCACTACCGCCTGGCCTGTTCCTTTTCTAAATGAGATTAAATTGCTTTTCTTTTCTAATATTTAATGTCACAGTTTCAATAGTAAATGTTTTCTTTAAATTACTAATGTTTTAAATTACTTATTAAATTAGTAATTACTAATTACTAATATTGAAGGATTATTTGTAACTAGGACATCCACCCATAATTTAAGCAATTAAAATAGAGGACCTGAGGAACCACCTGCAAACTTAAAACTACCTTCTTTTGCTTACATTATTTCACTATTTACTTCCTCAATTGTTTTAGAATGTTAGAGTACTTAAATCAGATACAGAGCTATGCTTGAGATTTTTATAGTTACATTATTTAGTAAGCAATACTTTGTGAGTAGTTTTTAAAATACAAAGTTGAGATAAGTAAGAAAGAGAGAAAGAAGTTGAAAGTAAGCCCTTGCCCTCCAAGGGCAGGGTCGACAATCCCACTCACTCGCAGTCTGTTAAGCTGGTGGAGGTCAGTCCCACATGTGCAGGCAGAGTGTGTGAAGCTTGGTAAACACCAGAGTCTGCTGTGCACAAAGCATAGTTCTTACTTTCTAGTTGTGTACAACTTACAGATGTTGAATTGGCTTTTTTGCATGCTGTCCTCTATTCTTTTCCCTATTGTAGAAACCATTTCATAATTGCAAGTTAGATAGCTTTGCTTGGGCACTACTGGGCACCTCTGCTCATTCCATGCTTGTAACCACTTTGCTGATGACTGATGGTCTAACAGTGAGATAGTCAACTCCAACCAACCTGAGAAAAGTTGGCATCCTGATGAGCCTGATGTTCGGCATACCCTGATTGGTATATAGAGTGTGGATTAGCAATATTCTACTATCCTTTATAAATTGTAGTTAGATGAGTGCTTAGGAATTCATTCCCCACTAGCAGTACAATTTCTTGGCCAACAGTCATTCTGCAATCAGAGTGAAGATAACAGGTATGTGCTGATAACCAAGGCAGGTGATACCTGTCATGCTGGCTTTCCAATATGTACCCTTCCTGAGGTTGTATGGTAAATACCTCATACTATAATTGTGTGTACAAAATCCTCATTGGTCCGTGGAAGTGCTTTCTCATTATAATTTTCAGGAAATGTGTCACATTAAAGTGGGACTTGCTGTGGTGATAAATTAGACAGATTTCTGAAACTTTTCCTTGACTCCTCTCTTTTAGTCATCTCCTTGCTAACACTTTTCTTCCATGTCCTTAAAACACTTAAACCATTGCTCGAAACTCCACCTTGTGGCCCACAATTCTCTTATCTCTAAAAGAGGAGATGACACTAGGTCTTTCCGGGGGTGACCTGTGCCAATATTTATGACAGCTAATGGAAAAGGCCTGTAAAAGCTGAGGTGGTCCAGAGATGTTGTGTTCCCTTGGAAAATCATCATTTAGGTAATAATGATAGTCAACAATGTGTAGCTGGTACTGTATTAGGCCAAGTATGCATTTGACCCTTAGGACAATTCCATGGAATTTATAAGTTATTTTCATTGCAGATTTTAAAACATGAACTTCAGCTGAGAAAATGGAAGTTGAAATCCAAAGCAACTGAGGAAAAACTCCTTAGCCCTGAGAGAAGTTCCTCTGACACTGCTGTCCCAGCTGTGCCTGTGGAATTTGACATCTCAGCATTACCAGAACGAGCAATAATGCAGGTGTGTAGGACTCTGTTAAATATGGTAAGGCCTTGCAATTTGTGTATAGCTTGGAGTTAGGGTAAGTATGTTTTGCCTGTAATTTCCTATTTTATAAATTACCTGCTCATGTCCTCTCTTTCTATTGTAATTTACACTTGTTTGTTATAGCTCTTTATATATTTTGGCAACATTAACCTTTTCTCTAGAATATATTTGAGTATTTCCCTCCACCACACTTATAACATTATCTCTTTTGCCTCTAGGGTATTTTGATGTCAAGAAATTTAAAGCTTTAGGTAATAAAATCTATCACTCTTACCCTAGTAATTTCTCTTTATGCCACATTAGTATACCACTCTCAGTGGTTTGTCTGAGTGATACCATACTGCTGACACATACATAGCTTTTTTTTTTCTGTGACTCTTTTCTGTCTTTGCTAATACTTCCTTGTTTATCAGGGCTTATGTTACACATTTTAAGACCTTCAAATAATTTCATGCTCCTTTGCATATACTGTAAGAACCTATGACAGCATGCTTTTGTTTTCCCTTTTATGGTTTTAGTTACTGTTGAAGTAGGTCTGGTTCTATGTATTCATAGTTCTACAATTTTAAAATTATATTTGCTTTAAACATTATCACTCTCCAGCATATTTCATAATCTAGGACTTACAGAAAAGTTTCAGGTACAGACAAAGAATTGTTTTTCCTGAAGAACTGTAGCCAGGGCATTCTCTTACAGTTAGCCATCAAGATCGTCAGACTCTTGGTTTTCCAATAACGTTCTAGCCTAAGAGACCAGTCCAGATTGCATGTTGTAGTTGGTCTATGTCTCCTTGATTTCCTTTAGTCCAGAACAATTCCACAGTCTTTAATTTTGGGTCCCTTGAAAGGAAGGTTAGGCATGTTTTATTATAGAGCATCTCTCAAATTTGGCTTGTTTTACATTTCCTCATGAGTTAATGCATGCTATGTTTTTTCATTAGAATACACAGACATGACTGTCTTGTGTTATTTTCTTTTCATCCTCTCTGTAGCAGGGGGTTTAGTTTAGGTGGCTATGCTCTCCTTGGCCTCCAATTGTCCTGGACTCCACAATAGATCCCTCCATCAATTTGTTGTATATTGCTCTTATTATGTTTAGGTATGTCCCTTGTATCCCTTGTCTCTCCAAGACCTTTATCATGAAGGAGTGTTAGATTCTTGTCAAAGGCTTTTTCAGCATCTAATGAGATGGTCATGTGTGTTTTTTTTCTTTCAGTTTGTTTGTGTGGTGGATTACATTGACAGATTTTTGTATGTTGAACCATCCCTGCATCCCTGGGATGAAGCCCGCTTGATCATGGTGGATGATCTTTTGATGTGTTCTTGGATTCAGTGAGCCAGTATTTTGCATCAATGTTCATAAGGGAGATTGGTCTGTAATTCTCTCTTTTTTTTGTTAAGTCTTTATGCATCAGTGACTGTGGCTTCATAGAATTTGGCAATGTTCCTTCTGTTTCTATTGTGTAGAATAATTTGAGGAGTATTGGTATTAGCTCTTCTTTGAAAATCTGGTAGAATTCTGCATTAAAACCATCTGGCCCTGGGCTTTTTTTGGTTGGGAGACTTTTAATGACTGCTTCTATTTTCTTAGGGGTTATAGGTCTATTTAACTTGTCTATCTGTTCTTGATTTAACTTTGGTATGTGGTGTCTATCCAGAAAATTGTCCATTTCTTTTAGATTTTCCAATTTTGTGGAGTACAGGGTTTTAAGTATGACCTAATGATACTCTGGATTTTTCGGAGTCTGTCGTTATATCCCCCTTATTGTTTCTTTTTATTAATTTGGATATTTTCTCCCTGCCTTTCAGTTAATTTGAATGAGGGTTGATCTGTCTTGTTGATTTTCTCGAAGAACCAATGTGGTGGTATTTTACTTGTACTGAAATGTGATTTTAATTGTATGTTAATAAATAAAGTTGTCTGGGGGTCAGAGCTATTAGAGCCATAGCAAGTGCATGGCGGTGGTGGCGCACGCCTTTAAGGACCTGGAGGGCGGTACATTCAGGCAGTGATGAGGCAGTCACATGTTTGGGTTTACAACCAATGAGAAGGCAGAACAGCTAGACTATATAAAGACACACACAGGAAGTAGGTCCCCTTTTTCGGAGAGCTCTCTTGGCTGAAGAGGATCCCTGAATCAGGAAGGGTGAGGCTCTTAGCTCTGACCTCTTGGCTTTCTTCTCTGAATCGGCTCTGTGTTTCTTATTTAATAAGACTGTTGGCTACATCTACATTTGGCGCTCAATGTGACAAGAATCCATTAAAAACCGCTTAACTTGGCTTGGCGGCAGGTCCGGTCTCCCACCAGGGCGGCCGGCAGGTCCCGTTTCCGCCAGGGCGGCCGGCTCCCTAGCCCGGGCCCAGGTCGGCTTGGCCTCAGGCCGGACTAACTTTGAGCTACTTGCTTAAAGCTGGTGCTACAGACAATTCAGGCCTGCCCTGCCGAACAGGGCCCCTGCCTGTAAAGCCAACGCACGTGGTTGGAGCTTAAGGTAGCCAGAGCCAAGGCTTGACTAGGCTCAAGCGGGAACATGTGGCTAGATTCAAGTTCTTAGGCAGAACTTGTGGCTACGGTTCTTGCGTGTTCTCTCTCTCTCTCTCTCTCTCTCTCTGGATTCACACCTCGGACACTAGGAGGCTGTTTTGAAATTCCCTCGGATTGGTACTGTTCTACGAGGACTTGGTAAGTCACTTAACATATCGAATATTTTAAAGGAAACTATTTAAAAGAGAAATTTTTTTCCACATTTTAAAAAAAATGGGTTTTCTGTGTTCATTGGAAGAAAATTGGGCTTTGTTTGCAATTTTAGACAGTCTGACAATGGAACAGCTATATGAGAAGATTAATGTTGACCGAATTATGCATTTTATTACTATGCTTATTCTCATTTTACTATTTAAAAAGATAGTCAATTTAAGTGCCAGGATGACAGCTTTAGAAAAACTTGATAGACCTGTAAAAACTCAGACAGAAGAAACTAACAGTGAAGTTGCTTCAAGATTGGATCATAGGGTTACAGAAAGAAAGCCTGTTTTCACACAGTCACCCTTAGTTTGTCCAGTAACCGTACAGCAATTGCCTGATCAAATGACTACACAAAATATTTGGGCTCCAATTGAAATGTTAGATTTACGAAGGTTTAAGGAGGCAATAGTATCTTATGGCATGCATTCCCCATATGTAAAGCAAATGTTAAACTCTTGGTCAACATATAATAGGATTGTACCACAGGATTGGCGGGAGCTGGCACAAGCTGTTCTTGAACCCAGTCAAAGGCTTCAGTGGCTAACTTGGTTCAAGGATGAAGCTAAAAACATAGAAAAACAGTGGAGGGATAAAGGAATACAAGTCTGCCAGGATCAGCTTATTGGAGAAGGTCAATATGCTTCAGCACAAGCACAATGTTTATATGATGTCCAAACCCTAATTTTATGTCGAACAGCAGCCTTGAATGCATGGGACAGAGTTGAGGAACCAGGAAAAAAAACTGAGTCATTTACAAAGGTTGTACAAGGCCCAAAAGAATCTTTCACAGATTTTTTACAAAGACTGGCTTCAGCAGTAAAGAGAATGGTCCCGGATTCAGAAGCTAGTAAGATAATAATTGAATCTTTGGCCTTTGAGAATGCGAATGCAGCATGCAAAACAATAATCAGGCCATTAAAGGCAAGATCTGCACCTTTGGAAGATTGGATTAGAGACACGGTTAATGTTGAAGATCATGAGCATGATGATACATGGGTAGGAGAAGCAATTTCAAAAGGTTTGAGGAATGTTAGATGTTTTGGATGTGGAAAGCAAGGACATTTGAAAAGGGACTGTAAACAGGTCATTCCTAGAAACAATGTTTCTTCAAGGAACAATGGCAACAGACTGCCCCTTCCTTCTGGAGTATGCAGAAGGTGTGGTAAGGGAAAACACTGGACCAACGAGTGTAGATCAACAAGGGACAGACAGGGTAATCCTTTGCCTCAGTCTTCGGGAAACTCCCAGAGGGGCCTCATGCAGGCCCCAATAGCAAATCCAGTTCAAACCTTTCCTGCAGTCATAGAGGAAACCCCAACTCAGAGCAATTAAATAACCAAATGCCTATTGGAATAAGTCATGCTGGTCAGGATGATGAAACAGAGAGAATAGAAAATTCAGGAGAAAACATAAAGAAAATTTTTTGGCAAACTTCTATTAATGAACAAAGACCAAAATTATCGATAAAAATAATTGGTGTTTTGTTGTCTGGTCTGGTAGACACAGGTGCGGACGTTACCATAATTGCACCAGAATTTTGGCATCCAACTTGGCCTCTTCAGGAGGTAAACATTCAACTGTTAGGAATTGGGACATTATCTCAGGTGAAACAGAGTGCAAGATGGCTCAAATGTATAGGTCCAGAAGGACAGAGAGAAAAATTAAAACCATATGTGGCTAACATAGCTATGAACCTGTGGGGTCGAGACTTGTTACAACAATGGAATACTCAGATTAACATCCCTCCAATCTCAGAAACAAATCATAAACTAGCACATGTTTCTGAGAGAAATATTAGAAGGCAATATTCTGAATGGTCACCAGGCATCCATATTATACAAGAACAGGGCACAACAACTGATGATCTTCCAAAGACATCAACAGCTCTACCTTTAAAATGGTTAACAGACAAGTCTGTATGGGTCCAGCAATGGCCTTTAACAACAGAGAAACTCCAGGCTTTAGAAGAGCTGGTAGAAGAACAGTTAAATGCTCAGCATATTGAAGAATCAACCAGCCCTTGGAATTCTCCTGTATTTGTTATTAAGAAGAAATCTGGTAAATGGAGAATGGTAACAGACCTTAGAGCAATTAACAAAGTAATTCAGCCAATGGGCTCTCTACAATCTGGAATTCCTTTGCCTACTCTGTTACCAAAAGGATGGCCTCTCATAGTTATTGATTTAAAAGACTGTTTCTTTTCAATACCCTTACAAGAAAAAGACAGAGAAAGATTTGCTTTCACAGTGCCTACTTATAATAATTCTCAACTGGTTAAAAGATTTCAATGGAGGGTCCTCCCACAGGGAATGTTGAATAGCCCAACTTTGTGCCAATATTTTGTACAACAGTCATTGGAAGTGATACGTAAAAAATTTCCTAAATCTATAATTTATCATTATATGGATGATATTTTACTAGCTGACTCAAATGCAGATACTTTAGAAAGAATGTTTGAAGAAGTAAAGAAAATTTTGCCTTGCTGGGGATTACAAATTGCTCCTGAAAAGATACAAAGAGGAGATTCTATTAATTATTTAGGATATAAAATAGAGCTACAAAAAATTAGACCCCAAAAGGTGCAAATTAGGAGAGATCGACTACAGACTCTTAATGACTTTCAAAGATTATTTGGAGATATTTCTCATTTACGAACTATTGTTGGGGTAAAAAATGATGAACTGCATAATTTGTTCAAAACCTTAGAAGGTGACAAGGACTTAAATAGTCCAAGAGAATTATCACCTGAAGCTGAGAAAGAATTGGCCTTGGTAGAAAAGAAAGTACATGAAGGGCACGTGGATCGTATTGATCCAAAGCTGGATTGCATTTTGGTTATTTTACCTTCTAGGCATTCTCCTACAGGAATATTAATGCAGAGGGAAGATATTATATTAGAATGGATATTTTTACCAAATAAACCAAATAAAAAATTAAAAACTTATGTGGAAAAAATCTCTGACTTGATTTGGAAAGGAAAATTGAGACTTCGTCAATTAGCAGGAATAGACCCAGCAGAAATTGTCGTACCTTTAACTAAGGAGGATATTGAAAAATTATGGACAGAAAGTGAACCTTGGCAAAGAGCTTGCAGTAATTTTTTGGGAGAAATTAACAGCAAATATCCCAAAAGCGATAGAATTGATCTTATAAAGAGAGCTGATTGGATCTTGCCTCGAATTGTACGGGAAAAGCCCATATCTGGAGTTCGTACATTTTATACAGATGCCAACAAACAAGGAAAGGCAGGTTACAAATCAGAAAATTTAAGTAAAGTGGTTCAAAGTCCTTATAATTCAGTTCAAAAATCAGAATTGTATGCTATTCTGTTGGTATTAATGGATTTTTCAGAACCTCTCAACATAGTAACTGACTCTCAGTATGCTGAAAGAGTAGTATTACATATTGAGACTGCAGAATTTATCCCTGATGCTTCAGAATTAACTTCACTATTTATTCAATTACAAGATACAATCAGGAAAAGGAGTCATCCTTTATATATAACTCACATTCGATCCCATACTGGTCTGCCAGGCCCTTTAGCACAAGGCAATGATGAGATTGATAAATTATTGATAGGAAATGTGCTGGAGGCCTCAGAATTTCATAAAAAACATCATGTCAATAGTAAAGGTTTAAAAAAGGATTTTTCCATAACCTGGCAACAAGCCAAAGAAATAGTAAAGAAATGTCCTACTTATTCCTTCTACAATCAAACGCCATTACCAGCTGGATGTAACCCAAAAGGTACTCAAAGGAATGAAATCTGGCAGATGGACGTGTTTCACTTTGCAGAATTTGGAAAACTGAAATATGTACACCACACTATCGATACTTATTCAGGATTTCAGTCGGCAACTGCTTTGAGTTCTGAAAAAGCTGATTCTGTAATCACTCATTTGCTAGAAGTTATGGCCATCATGGGTATACCTGCACAAATCAAAACTGATAATGCTCCATCATATGTCTCTGTTAAAATGAAACAGTTTTTTGCTTATTACAATATAAAGCATATTACAGGCATACCACATAATCCTACAGGTCAAGCAGTTATAGAAAGATCAAACAGAACTCTAAAGGATATGCTAAATAAACAGAAAGGGGTAACAAAAACCCCCAGAAACAGACTACATAATGCTCTATTAACTTTGAATTTTCTTAATGCCAATGAGAAAGGAACAACAGCTGCAGAGAGACATTGGATAATAGAAAAAACTACAGAATTAAATCAGCCTATATACTTTAAGGATGTGCTGACCTCAGAATGGAAACCAGGGTATGTGTTATGTTGGGGATGAGGTTTTGCTTTTGTTTCTACAGGAGAAGATAAGTTGTGGGTACCATCAAAATTGATAAAGGTTCGATTTGAACAAGAGAAACCTCTTAATTAGAGGAGGTGATAGTTCTTCAACCAGCATGAACATCCAATTTAAACTAACTTATACCAGTAACACATGTCTTTTCATTTAATCAGATAATAACTTGCCAAAAAGGAACATCCCCAAAATTAGTCTTGGGGAAAGGTTTTTGTTTTTGTCTTTTAGGAGAATGAAGGTTAAGGAATCTGAAGAACACTGGACAAATGAGACAACTGAAGAAAAGGGACAAATCATCTATCCCAGGAAACAGAGTGAAATGGCATATGGGTATATATTATCTAAAAAATTTTATGTCTTCCTAAATGTTTGTTTCTGCTTTTCTCTAAAAATTTAGCACTATTGGTCTTCTAATAGTCCCAGTTCAATTAAAATTTAAAGCTGACTTTAGAGTTGGAGAATGGCTCTCTCCTTCTTTAAACTCAAGCATGTTGTTAAAAGGAAAATGCAAACCCCCTGTATCATGCCAGAATAAAAGAGCCATCTTCTGCTATGGGACAGGAGAAAAGCCAAATTGACTAAGGGACTATTCTATTACTAATCTCAACTCTTTGATTCTATTCTGATTCTTTAAAACTTTTCTTAAAGTATAAATTTTATATCAAAATTTACAAGATTAATATATATGATATATAGATATATATACATTTTAACCTTTGTTAAGATATGAATGGTCATATAGAGTATTAATTAATTCTAGAAAAAAAGCTTCAATTAGCTGCATATATATGTCTTTGTGTTCGAGTCTCTTATCAGTTTTCTGCAGGAAATCATGGCCAGGCCTAACATCAACTGAAGTCTCCAGGAAGAAGTTGGGGCCCCACAACAACAACAATTCCATGTGGACAATAATAACATCATTAAGCTGACAAACATCATCTACAGATCAGCTTTGAACTACAAAGTTCTCAGAGCAATTTTGAGATGACTAGCTGAGATGATCCAGTCTCAAAGACTACTTGAATAAAGACTTGAGATAAACCCTGAACTTTGGCATTATACACAGACTGGATAATGAAGGACATAGTTACCTTTCCTAGAATTTGACAATTAACCTAAAATTTTTCTTTCAGGATAAAGATACCTTCGCCCATACCCAGCAGGAAGCAATTTTAAGAATACGACACCCACATTCCCAAAGAGGTGGTGTGGGGCAGGCAGTTTTTTGGTCTTTTTAATGGGTTTTGGGTCTGGGATAATTTTCATTGTTTAGGGGAGTTGGTTACAAGTTGTTGTCAAGGGTTAGGAAAAAGGCTAAGCAAAGGAGATTAGATTTAAGGTTCTTGTTTAAAAAAAAAAGAGAAAGAAAGAAAGAAAGAAGAAAAAGACAATTACTAGTTTTAAATACTTTACATTGGATTGGATTGTTTTATATTGTATACAAATTATATATATATACTGAAATTGATATTGTTAGAAAATGCTATATGTATATTTCTAATTGTACTTATACCGTTCATTTAACAATGCAATTTTCTGATCCTTGAATGTTATTATTACCAACTATTAGGATATAAAGAAAAGAAAGTTAGTAGTTAGACATTACAATAGAACTTGTAGTCATATTAGATATGTTTTAAAAATTGAGCAGATATATTTTAGACAGGTCATCTTCAAACCCTTCAGAGATCTACAGAATATGGCATTTAAAATGTTTTAATAACTTAGAAAATTTTTCTTTTTTGTTATGATTATGAGACATGTCGGCTCCTGGCAGTACCAATCTACTTCAGAGAAAATATGGGCATTGAAGAAACTGTGTATGGAGTTAACTTTCATTGTGGCAAAAGTTAGCCACTGGACAACAAAGTATCCTTGAATCAACTGCTGACAAAATGGACAAACAGGACATGAAACAAAGGGCTACTGATTCTTGCCAAAACAAGTGTGGTTATGGCTTTATCAAAAGGCATCTTCTGAGGCCAGGACAATATGGCACCATCCCTGAAGTGGCCTTCGCAATTCGGAAAAGGTACAGTGACCTTTTCTTCGAAGGCAGCTGAACAGGCCGTGGGCCGATGGCTTCTGATGTGCAATGGAACAGCAGCTGAAACAGTTATTCTTGAAGAGTAACTAAGCTCACGCCTCTCAATAGTAGACTGGCATTTGATAGAGGGATGTGGAGAAGAACGGGATGCTGAGATGAAGCCATATATACACAGCCAAGAAGAATGGACAGCTGAATTAAAAAACCAACAACAATTTCCAGAATTTAAAATCCTGAATCATGACATGACACTAGTGGAATTCAGGTGTTTCTGGTACATGGACTGCTCTCACCCAATGTGAGGTTGAACTGTTGACCTTGTGTACATCCTACTTCACAAATGAGTCTGTCAGATATGCTAAGCCTATAGGCTAAAGATGATGCCCCAGCATTGCAGAGAAACCTCAGGTGACTGTCCAGGCAGCTGGCTGTTTCTGTCAACTCACAATTTTTTTGGAAGTTGCTTGCATGCACTTTCTGTTTTTATTTTTGTTAGCTAATATTATTTCCTTCTTGGGTCTCTGAGGGAGTTGAAGGTTAGTTATAGTTGAAGATTAATTAGGATAGAAAGTGAATTAGATACATTTTGGACTTAACAAAATAGGATAGATAATGAAATTATTTTCTCTGAATTTGTCAAATACAAATGGACTAGACATTGTTTAGACATTTATTACTTGTATATATTGTATATAGTCATTGTACTTTTGTATATAGTTTTTCTTTTGTTAGTTATAACCTTTTTCTTTTTTTTCCTTTTTATTAAAATAGAAAAGGGAAAATGTGGTGGTATTTTACTTGTACTGAAATGTGATTTTAATTGTATGTTAATAAATAAAGTTGTCTGGGGGTCAGAGCTATTAGAGCCATAGCAAGTGTATGGCGGTGGTGGCGCACGCCTTTAAGGACCTGGAGGGCGGTACATTCAGGCAGTGATGAGGCAGTCACATGTTTGGGTTTACAACCAATGAGAAGGCAGAACAGCTAGACTATATAAAGACACACACAGGAAGTAGGTCCCCTTTTTCAGAGAGCTCTCTTGGCTGAAGAGGATCCCTGAATCAGGAAGGGTGAGGCTCTTAGCTCTGACCTCTTGGCTTTCTTCTCTGAATCGGCTCTGTGTTTCTTATTTAATAAGACCGTTGGTTACATCTACAAACCAACTCTTTGTTTCATTGATTCTTTGTATTGTTCTCTTTGTTTCTATTTTATTGAGTTCAGCCCTCAGTTTGATTATTTCTTGCTGTCTACTCCTCTTGGGTGTATCTGCTTGTTTTTGTTCAAGAGCTTTCAGGTGTGCTCTTAAGTTGCTAGCATATGATCTCTCCAAATTCTTCATGAAGGCATTAGTGCTGTGAACTTCCCACCTAGCACCACTTTCATTGTGTCTTGTAAGTTTGGGTTTGTTGAACATTCATTTTCATTGAATTCTAGGAAGTCTTTAATTTCTTCCTTGACCCAGTGGTAACTTAGTAGAGTTCAATTTCCATGAGTTTTTAGGCTTTCTGTTGTTTTTGTTGTTGAAATCCAGCTTTAATCCACAATGATCTGATAAGATACAGGGGGTTATTTCAAATTTTTTTGTATCTGTTGAGACTTGCTTTGTGGCCAAGTATATGGTCAATTTTGGGGAAGGTTCCATGCGGTACTGAGAAGAAGGTATGTTCTTTTGTGTTTGGGTGGAATGTTCTGTAGATATGTTAGGTTCATTTGAGTCATAACATGTTAGTTCCGTTATTTCTGTTTATTTTCTGTCTGGATAACCTGTCCATTGGTGGGAGTGGGGTGTTAAAGTCTTCCACTATTAATGTGTGAGATTCTATGTGTAACTTAAGCTTTAGTAATGTTTCATCTACAATTGTGAGTGCCCTTACATGTGGGGCATAGATGTTCAGAATTGAGACATCATCTTGGTAGATTTTTCCTTTGATAAGTATGAAATGCCCTTCTCTATCTCTTTTAATTAATTTTGGTTGGAATTCTATTTTGTTAGATATTATGATAGCTACATCAGCTTGCTTCTTAGGTCCATTTGACTGGAAAATCTTTTTCCATTCCTTTACTCTGAGGTAATGTCTGTCTTTGATGTTGAGGTATGTTTCTTGTATGCAGCAGATGGATGGATCCTTTTTTTGTATCCATTCTGTTAACCTCTGGCTTTTTATTGGTGAATTGAGTCCATTGATATTGAGGGATATTAATGACCATTGATTGTTCATTCATGTTATTTTTTTTGGTGGTAGTGGTGGTAGTGTGAGTGTGTTTGTGTGTATCTTTCCCTTCTTTGGGTTTTGCTAGTATAAGATTATCTATTGCCTGTGTTTTTGTGGGTGTAGTTAACTACCTAGGGTTGAAGTTTTCCTTCTACTACCTTCTGTAGGGCTGGATTTGTGGATAGATGTTGTTCAAATTTGATTTTGTCATAAACTATCTTATTTTAGCTACAGTGATTATCATCTATAGTGATTGACAGTTTTGCTAGGTATAGTAGTCTGGACTGACATCCATGGTCTCTTAGAGTCTGCAAGACATCAGTCTAGGCCCTCCTGGATTTTTGGGTCTCTGTTGAGAAGTTTGGTGTGATTCTAATAGGTCTGCCTCTATGTTACTTGGCCTTTTCCCCTTGTTGCTTTTAATATTCTTTCTTTGTTCTGTATGTTTAGTGTTTTGATTATTATTAGGTGAGGGGATTTTCTTTTCTGCTCCAGTCTATTTGGTGTTCTGTAAGCTTCTTGTACCTTTATAGGCATGTCTTTCTTTAGGTTAGGGAAATTTTCTTCTATCGTTTTGTTAAATATATTGTCTGGGTTTTTGAGCTGGGATGCTCCTCCTCCTTCTATTCCTATTATTCTTATGTTTGGTCTTTCCATAGTGTCCCAGATTCCCTGGATGTTTTGTGTTAGAATTTTTTTTTTTAGATTTAACATTTTCTTTGACCTATAAATCTATTATTTCCTCTATCATGTCTTCAACACCTAAGATTCTCTTTTTCATCTCTTGTATTCTGTTGGTGATGTTTGCATCTGTTTGTTCCTGTTTGCAACAGAGATGCCACGCAGACAGCACTCAGCAAAGAGTTTTATTTGGTAGGGGGAGAGAGGAGGAGGAAGAGAAAGAGGGAAAGAGAGAGAGAGAGAGAGAGAAGAAGGGCAAGGGGTTCACAAGGTGCACACCTTGTGAGAGGAAAGCAGAAGAGAAGAGAGACGTGGGTGGAGTTTTCCCTTCAGAATAGGCTTTTAAGTCAGGGCATAGGGTAGCACCAAAGAGTGGTATCAGAATATTAACAGTGTTGGTAAAGACTGCTTTCCATGAAAATACACACAACACAGAAAAAAGCCTTATGTTGATGAATTTGGAGTTTGAATAATGTTTCTAAGTAATGCAGTTGTTTGATTAGCTAACAATATAAATCTTGCCATATGACTTTAAGTAGCTGTGACTTTTTGTTTGTAAAAGATGCAAAGCACATGGACTTACAAAAACAGTTAAAAAAGCACCTTCAGATTGTTACAGCATGGCTGATTCATCTCACTTGGGAAAAAAATCCCCTAAAACCTGGATAGCTATTAAAGCATGGCCAGACTGGGGAAGAACCAGATAGTTCAGGCTTGTTGAGTTAAATTACTTGGAATTGTAAAATCAAAGAATATGCTCAATGACTTCTCAAATCCATGTTTTGATAACCCCATGGGTCAGTCTGACCTTAACTAACCAAGCAGAAAGTGGTTGAAAGCTTTGTGGCTCTATATCAAATGAACTTCAGACTAGAGTTTCCAAACTGCACTGCTCTATCAAGGAACTATGTGTTTGTTGGCTTGATTTGTGGTGTGGATGAAAGAGCTGGAGATACAAAGCATTTCAGAATTGCTTTTAGGAATGGTATGTTTTGGTAAAAGTTGCCTACCCCAGACTTTGTTTTCATTGCTTCAGTGATGCTAGCAAGTTTACACTTGATTTTAATCCAAAATTTTCAAGAGTTTTACAGCTCCATTAATTTCATCAGGAACCACGCTTTCAAAAGTGATGTATCATCTGAGAGATGAAAAACTACACCACAGAGGGAGGCAGCTGGGTGGAAATTGAAAGGATGTGTTCTGTAGTTGGGTGGCTGACTGTGTAAGTTGGCCATGTGATCCTGGGCTGCTTATCTTTTTATTTCTAGGTTGTCTCATAGTGGTGGAAGTGCAGGATGATACTGTTGTTTATGCTCGGCGCTGCTCCTCGTGGCTGGTCACCGCCTGCAGCGGCCATGCCGGCAGAGGAGCGTGGTGATTGAAAGAATCACAGCCATGGTTACCTTTTAGAGCTTTATTGGGAGAGAAGGGGGAGAGAGAGAAAGAGAGAGGGGGGCGGGAGGAAGGAGCGGAAAGGAGAGGAGACAGAGGGTACACAGAGGGCCCACCCGCTTTTTAGGCTAGGACGCCGTCGAAGGCTGATGATGTAATTAAGGACCAAATCCTTACAGATACCCTCTGTTGTTCTTGTAAGACCAGTCAGTATTTAGGAAGTGTTGGAGCAATGCCCGGCATACAGCAAACTAACTGCTGAATTGAAGCCATCAGGTGGAAAGTCAGGAAGACTGGATTCCAAACACAGCTCTGCTGGTTCTCTTAGCTCACCAACTCCTCAGTCTGAAGTTTGAGAATTCCTAGCAAAAAGAGTATACACTTGTATTTTCCACTGTAAAAGGAGAGAGGGCTGCATGGTGTCTGTATGTGCCTATAAATCCGAAATGGAAACTGAAACACACAAGAGGAAAATACTGGGAGGAAATTCAGAAAAAAGCGTGGAGGGGGTTTCATGTGTGTGCTCACTCTTGCCCCGAGTGCTACTGCGCCACACTGATAGCTTAGCTGGGGCTTTTCCCATGTGTCAGCTTCCATGGTTCCATCAGAGAGGTTTCTCCTGACTATGATGACTGAAATCATCTGTGTTGTGGAGGCCTGGTATTCTTGGAAATAGTTACTGAATGAAAAAAAAGAAATAAAAGGAGGACAGGACTGCTTCTAAGGGGTTGAGGTGAAGGTTTATTATGAGGGAGAGCACAGCCAGAGGCAGATATCTGGAAGAGTCCAGAGTGGATGTGGTCAGACTGAGCTAGGCCGTGTGAGGAGATGGAGGTGGGAAAGCAAGAGAGGAGCCGACGAACAAAAGACTGGCTGAGCGGGCAAGAGGCAGAAGGGCCAAAAGGACCTTGTAGCCAAACTGGGTTATACAGGGAAGAACACATGGGGAAGGGCCACCCAGCCCCTGAGCTAGAGAAGTTAAGGGAGAAGGTGGGGTATGCCAATCAAGAAAGACCCCTTAACAGGTAGGGCCTGAGGGGTATTGGGAGAACCTGGCGCCAAGTGTCAGTTTTGATATGTTAATAAGCATATTAGTTAGCCTTTGTTCAAAGTTTGAGACCTAACAGTTATCATTATGAACAGTTTCTAATTCTTTAAATATCCTTGTTTCTTGTCTGTTTCTCCTGTCAAATCATATGCTCTTTGGATTCCAGTGTCACATTTACAAAAAATTCTTTTAACTTTCTTTTTATTTATTCTTTGTGTTTTTCTTTTTTCTTTTTTTTAATTAAGAAAAATTTTCCATTCATTTTACACATCAATCAAAGATCCCCCTCTTCCCTCCTCCCGTCTCCCTAGCCTCTCCCTCCCAACCCACCCCCCACTCCTCCCCACAAAAAGGCAAGGCCTCTCATGGGGAGGTACATCCAGCAGAGGCAAGTCCAAGCCCCTCCCCCTGCCTCAAGGCTGCATGAGGTGTCCCATCTTAGGTAGTGGGCTCCAAACAGCCTGCTCATGCACCAGGGATGGATTCTGATCCTACCACTAGGGGCCCCCTAAGCAAGTCAAGTTACACAACTGTCTCGCCATGCAGAGGGCCTAGTCCAGTCCCATGCAGGCTCCACAGCCATTGATCCAACTTTCATGAGTTCCCACTAGTTTGGATTGATCATCTCTGCAGTTTTCCCCATCATGATCCTGACGCACTTGCTCATAGAATTCCTCTTCTCTCTCCCTGGCTTGACTCCTGGAGCTCTGCCTGGTGCCTAGTTGTGGATCTCTGCACCTGCTTCCATGAGTCACTGGAGAAAAGCTCTGTGATGACAGTTAGGGTATTCACCGATCTGATCACTGTGGTAAGCCAGTTCAGTTCAGGCACCCTCTCCACTATTTCTAGTAGTCCAAGCTGGGGTCATCCTTGGGGATTCCTGGCAACTTCCCTAACACCAGGTTTCTCTCTATCCCCATGACGTCTCCTTCTATCATGGTATCTCTTTCATTGCTTTCCCACTCCATCCCTGTTCCAGCTCGACCATCCCATTCCCTTATGTTCTCATCCCCACCCCCTACCCTCCATTGCCCACCCGTCATCCCCAGTTTACTCATGGAGATCTCATCTATTTCTGCTTCCCAGGTCATCCACACATCCCTCTTTGGGTCTTCTTTGTTAGCTAGCTTCTCTGGAGTTGTGGGTTGTAGTCTGGTTATACTTTGCCTTACATCTAGTATCTACTTATGAGTGAGTACATACCATGTTTGTCCTTCTGAGTCTGGGTTATCTCACTCAGGATGATATTTTCTAGTTCCATCCATTTGTCTGCAAATTTCATGATGTCATTGTTTTTCTCTGCTGAGTAATATTCCATTGTGTATATGTACCACATTTTCTTAATCCATTCTTCAGTTGAGTGGCATCTAGGCTGTTTCCAGGTTCTGGCTATTATGAATAATGCTGCTATGAACATAGTTGAGCATGTGTCCTTGTGGTATGATTGAACATTCCTTGGGTATATGCCCAAAAGTGGTATAGCTGGGTCTTGAGGAAGATTGATTCCCAATTTTCTGAGAAACCGCCATACTGATTTCCAAAGTGGCTGTATAAGTTTGCACTCTCACCAACAGTGGAGAAGTGTTCCCCTTGCTCCACATCCTCTCCAACATAAGCTATCAGTGTTTTTGATCATAGCCATTTTGACAAGTGTAAGATGACATCTCAGAGTCCTTTTGATTTGCATTTCCATGATGACTAAGGATGTTGAGCCATTCATTAAATATCTTTCAGTCATTTGAGATTCTTCTGTTGAGAATTTTGTTTAGCTCTGTAGCCCATTTTTTAATTGGATTGTTTGTTATTTTGATGTCTAGTTTCTTGGGTTCTTTATATATTTTGGAGGTCAGCCCTCTGTCAGATGTGGGGTTGGTGAAGATATCTTCAAATTCTGTAGGCTGTCATTTTGTCTTATGTATTCTGTCCTTTGCCTTACAGAAGCTTCTCAGTTTCAGGAGGTCCTGTTAATTAATTGTTGCTCTCAGTGCTATAGGTATTATATTTAGAAAGCAGTCTTCTGTGCCAATGCGTTCAAGACTACTTCCTACTTTCTTTTTTATCAGGTTCAGTGTAACTGGTTTTATATTGAGGTCTTTGATCCACTTGGACTTGAATTTTGTACATGGTGATAGATATGGTTCTATTTGCAATCTTCCACATGTTGACATCCAGTTATGCCAGCACCATTTGTTGAAGAGGCTTTCTTTTTTCCATTGTATAGTTTTTGGCTTCTTTGTCAAAAATCAGGTATTCATAGGTGTGTGGGTTAATGTCAGGACCTTCAATTCGATTCCATTGGTCCACATGTTGGTTTTTATGCCAATACAAAGTTGTTTTTATTACTGTAGCTCTATAGTAGAGCTTGAGGTCAGAGATGTTGATGCCTCCAGAGGTGGCTTTATTGTACAGGATTCTTTTAGCTATCCTAGGTTTTCTGTTTTTTCCAAATGAAGTTGAGTATTGTTCTTTCCAGGTCTGTGAAGAATTGTGTTGGGATTTTGATGGGGATTGCATTGAATCTGTAGATTGCTTTTGGTAAGATTACCATTTTTACTATGTTAATCCTTTCTATCCATGAGCATGGGAGATCTTTCCATTTTCTGATATCTTGTTCAATTTCTTTTTTCAGGGACTTAAAGCTCTTGTCATATAGGTCCTTCACTTGTTTAGTTAGAGTTACCCCAAGGTATTTTATATCATTTGTGGCTATTGTAAAGGATGATATTTCTCTGATTTCTTTCTCAGTCTGTTTATCATTTGTATATAGGAAGGCTACTGATATTTTTTGAGTTAATCTTGTATCCTGCCACATTACTGAAGGTGTTTATCAGTTGTAGGAGTTCATTAGTAGAATTTTTGGGGTAACATGTATACTATTGTATCATCTGCAAATAGTGAAAGTTTTACTTCTTCCTTTCCAATTTGTTTTCCCTTGATCTCCTTTTGTTGTCTTATTGCTCTGGCTAGAACTTCAAGTACAATATTGAATAAATATGGGGAGAACAGACAGCCTTGTCTTGTTCCTGATTTTAGTGGGCTTTGAGTTTCTCTCCATTTAATTTGATGTTGGCTGTTGGCTTACTGTAAATTGACTTTATTATGTTTAGATATGTTCCTTGTATTCTTGACCTCTCCAAGACCTTTATCGTGAAGGGGCATTGGATTTTATCAAAGGCATTTTGAGCCTAATGAGATGATCATGTGGGGTTTTTTTTGTCTTTCAGTTTGTTTATATGGTGTATTACATTGACAGATTTTCATATGTTGGACCATCCTTGCATCTCTGGAATGAAGCCTACTTGATCATGGTGGATAATTTTTTTGATGTGTTCTTGGATTTGGTTTGCCAATATTTTATTGAGTATTTTTGCATCAATTCATGAGTGAGATTGGTCTGTAATTCTCTTTCTTTGTTGCATTTTTGTGTGGTTTGGGAATCAGAGTAACTGTAGCCTTATAATAGGAGTTTGGTAACATTCCTTCTGTTTCTATTGTGTGGAACAATTTGAAGAGTATTGGTATTAGCTCTTCTCTAAAAATCTGGTAGAATTCTGCGTTGAAACCATCTGGTCCTGGGTTTTTTTGCTTGGGAGACTTTTAATGACTATTTCTATTTCCTTAGGGGTTGTTTGTCTATTTAAATTGTTTATCTGGTCTTGATTTAATTTTCGTATGTGGTACCTATGCAGAAAATTGTCCATTTCTTTTAAATTTTCCAATTTTGTGGAGTACAGGTTTTTGAAGTATGACCTGATGATTCTTTGGATTTCCTCATTGTCTGTTGTTATGTCTCCCTTTTCATTTCTGATTTTGTCAATTTGGATGCTCTCTCTCTGCCTTTTGGTTAGTTTGGATAAGGGCTTGTCTATCTTGTTGATTTTCTCAAAGAACCAACTCCTTGTTTCATTGATTCTTTGTATTGTTCTCTTTGTTTCTATTTTATTGATTTCAGCTCTCAATTTGATCATTTCCTGTCATCTATTCCTCCTGGGTGACTTTGCTTCTTTTTGTTCTAGAGCTTTTAGGTGTGCTGTTAAGTCACTGGTGTGAGATTTCTCCAACTTCTTTATGTGGGCATTTAGTGCTATAAATTTTCATTTTAGCGCTGCTTTCATAGTGTCCCATGAATTTGGGTATGTAGTACATTCATTTTCATTGAATTCTAGGAAGTCTTTAATTTCTTTTTTTATTTCTTCCTTGACTCATTGGTGATTGAATTGTTATTCAGTTACCATGAGTTTGTAGGCTTTCTATAATTTTTGTTGCTGCTGAAATTTTTGTTGCTGTTGAAATCTAACTTTAAGCCATGGTGGCCTCATAGAATACAGAAGGTTATTTCAATTTTTTTTGTATCTGTTGAGATTTGCTTTGTGACTGAGTATGTATTCAATGTTAGAGAAGGTTCCATGCAGTGCTGAGAAGAAGGTATATTCTTTTTTGTTAGGGTGGAATGTTCTGTAGATATCTATTAGCTCCATTTGAGTCATAACATCTGTTAGGTCCCTTATTTCTCTGTTAAGTTTCAAGCTGGCAGATCTGTCCTGTGGTGAGAGTGGGGTGTTGAAGTCTCCCACTATTAATGTGTGGGGTTTGATGTGTGATTTAAGCTTTAGTAATGTTTCTTTTACAAATGTGGCTGCCCTTGTTTTGGAGGCATGAATGTTCAGAATTGAAATTTCATCTTGGTGGATCTGTGATGAGGATGTAATGTCCTTCCTGATCTCTTTTGACTGATTTTAGTTGGAAGTCTATTTTGTTAGATATTAGGGTAGCTATGCCATGTTGCTTAAGACTATTTGATTGGAAAGACTTTTCCCAGCCTTTTACTCTGAGGCAGTGTCTGTCTTTGAAGATGAGGTATGGTTCTTGTATGCAGCTGAAGGATGGATCCTGATTTCATATCCATTCTGTTAGCCTCTGTCTTTTTATAGAAGAATTGAGTCCATTGATGTTAAGGGATATTAATGACTAGTGATTGTTAATTCCTGTTATCTTTTGGTGGTAGTGTGTGTATATTTCCCTTCTTTGGGATTTACTGCTGTGGGGTTATCTATTACCTGTGTTTTTGTAGTTATATTATATTCCTTAGGTTGGAATTTTCCTTCTAGTGCTTTCTGTAGGGCTGGATTTGTGGATAGGTATTGTTTAATCTGGTTTTTTATTGGAATGTCTTGTTCACTCCATCTATGGTGATTGAAAGTTTTGCTGGGTATATTATTCTAGGCTGGCATCCATGGTCTCTTAGTGTCTGTATTACATCTGTCCAGGACCTTTTGGCTTTCAAAGTCTCCATTGAGAAGTCAGGTATTATTCTGATGGGTCTGCCTTTACAAGTCACTTGGCCTTTTTTCTTTGCTGCTCTTAATATTCTTTCTTTATTCTGTACATTTAGTGGTTTAATTATTATGTGGCAAGGGGACTTTCCTTGGGGGTCTAGTCTATTTGTTATTCTATAAGCTTCTTGTATCTTCATAGGTATTTCTTTCTTTAAGTTGGGAAAGTTTTCTTCCATGATTTTGTTGAATATATTTTCTGTGCCTTTGAGTTGGTATTCTTCTCCTTTTTCTATCCCTATTATTCTTAGGTTTGGCCTTTTCATGGTGTCCATGATTTCCTGGACATTTTGTGTTATGACTTTTTTGGCTTTGGTATTTTCTTTGACTGACAAATCTATTTCCTCTATTGTAACCTATACACCAGAGATTCTCTCTTCCATCACTTGTATTATGTTGGTTATGCTTGTATCTGTGTTTCCTGTTCATTTTCTCAGATTTTCTATTTCTAGTATTCCCTCTGTTTGTGTCTTCTTCATTGTTTCTATTTCACTTTTCAGGTCTTGAACTGTTTTTTTCACATGTATAATAGCTTTTTCGTGGCTTTCTTGGCTTTCTTAAAGGGATTTATTGATTTCCTCCATGTTTTTTGTCTTGTCCTCAATTTCTTTAAGGGAAGTTTTCATTTCCTCTTTAAAGACCTCTAGCATCTTCATGAAGTTATTTTTTAAGATAGTTTTCTTCTGCTTCTTCTACATTGTGATGTTCAGGTCTTTCTATTGTAGAACCACTAGATTCTGGTGATGCCATATTGCTCTTTATGTTGTTGTATGTATTTTTGCACTGGCATCTACCCATCTCTTCCTCCACTAGGTGCAAGAGGTGCCTGTGTCTGAGCCAGCTGCTATTGGTCCAATCTGTGCTTGGTGTGTCTGTGTCTCAGGGGCCCCCTCTGGGTCCAATCTTAGCTTTTGGTCTAATTGGAGCTGCCAGATTCTGTGTCTCAGGGAGTTGCTGTTGGTCCAATCCAAGCTAGCTGATTCTATGGCCCAGGGAGCCACTCTTGGACTTATCAGGGCTCTTGGTCCAGTCAGAGCTGGCAGATTCTATGTCTCAGGAAGCCACTGATGTTGCAGGGGGATGGGTATTGGGGTAGGGCATGGGTCTTGTAGATTGCTGGGTCTGATGGGTGGTTTTGGTGGGGGAGCCTGCCTGCAGGAGTCTTCCCTGCTGACTGGCAACTGGGGTAGGGATCGTCTTTATGTTTTTTTTACATCATGCATCTTGATCCCAACCCCTCCCCCAATAAAATAAACTAAAATTGAAAAGAAAATAAGAGCTGAAAATATTTCTTAAAAAGGAAAAAAATCTCATCATGTAAGCTGACATGAGACACAGTGAGTCATGCAGGAAATTCTTTTGTCTGTATATCTTTACTTGCCAGTGTTCATTGCAAAGAGTCATTGGTCTGGTTCGAGACCTCTGGTTTCTGCTACACTGTTGATGCTGGGCCCTCACTAGGACTCCTCTTGGTTATCCTGCTATTGCCCCGTGTCATGGAGATCCTGCAGCTTTGGGTCTGCAGGACCAGTCCCTTCGTGTACTCCAACAGATCACAGATGGGATGGATGTTGGGGTGGGCCAACTCATAACCCTAGTTCTGGGCCTGGGTAGTTGGTCAGCCTGCTAGCTATCCCATCCTCACCACCAGGATGAGCTCTCCTGCATTGCCCCAGCTAGCTCACCCTATGCAGCAATGAGCAAGGGGTTGGGCTGGTTTTCCTGCTTTCATGCTCTCAGGGTCGGCTGTCCCACTCCTATACTATCAGGGCCAGCTCTGTGTTGCCTAGGCAAGGTGAGGGGCTACTCTCCTGAGTGCTGCAGCTGATAAGGGGGAGGGTCAGGTCCCTCATCTGTCATAGGCATTGAGGGGTGAGGGGTAAGGAGGGCATATCTCTCCCGTCCACACCTCCACATGACAGACAGTAGTGGGGCCAGTTCTCCCACTCTCACACCTTTGGTGCTGGCTCAACTGCACCCTGCCAACAGGGTCAGCTCTACTGTGCTGCCCAGGTGAAGTGCAGGCCTGCTTTTCTGAGTCTTGCAGCTGGTGAGGGGCAGGAGCAGCCCTCCTGCTCTTATGATCTCAGGGTCAGCTTTTCCACTGCCACAGGTAGTAAGAGGGGGAAGGCATCTCTCCCTCACCCTCCCACACTCATGTTTTGGGGTCTGCTTACCCTACCCCCAACAGGGTCAGCTTTATGGTGCTGCCCACATGAGGTATAGGGCCTGCTTTCTTGAGTACTGCAGCTGGTAAAGGGGAGGGTCTGCTCCCTCACCTGCTGCAGATGGCCAGGGGGAGGGCATATTTCCTTTGCCCTCACCACTGCAGACAAGGGGGGTGGTAGCAGCTATCCCACTCTCATGCCCTTAGGGCTGACTCACTTGAACTCCCCATTCCCCACCTGCCCAACCTGCCAAAAGGGTCAGCTCTACTGTGCTGCAGCAGGTGAGGGGCAGGACCAGTTCTCCCTAGTATTGCAGCCAGTGAGGAGCTGGGCCAACTCGACATCCTTTTCCTCTTGGCCTTTGGTGCTCTCAGGAGCTATGAACATCAACACAGACCTCCACTGAAATAGCAGCAGCACCATAAACCCAGACATGAGCGATGCAGCAGCCCAGGGCCCTGGGTAGCAATGAAGCCACCCACCTCAGCCCGCTCCTCACTGCTTTCACCTCTTCAGATAGGCCTCTGTCCACAGGAAATGAACCGTTTTGTCTCTCTCCCATATCACACCATACATTTGCTCACCATATAGAGCCCAACTGCCTAGTGCTGAAAGCGGGCCTGTGTATTCTCCTTGGCATTTTTTTTTTAACTTATTGCTTCTTTACTTCTAGTACCCAGGAGACTGTCACAAGCAATGAAGATTTGATCATTTACTTGTAACTATCTAAGGATGCACACAGTACATAGGGCTTTCTTTTGGATGCTGAGAAAAAGCAGCAGGTTAGGGAAAACAGCTTTGCTCCTGTGCGTTTATATTTTGAGATGAGTCAAGTAGCAAACATATCAACAAGCACACAAAAACATGCCACTGAGAATTAAATTGTTTTGAGTGTATATGTTGTGTATGTATGTGTGTATGCTTTTTCACCCATGTGTCAGTGCATATGTGTTGTGTTTTGTGTGTGCATATGTATGTGGACCTATATGTGTGCTGGTGTGTGTGTGCATGTAGGCCTCAAGTTGACATTGGGTGTCTTCCTTGATCACTATTATTGAGACAAGGTCCCATGCCAAACCTGGAGCTCATGATTTTGGCCAGTCCACCTGGCCAGTTTCACCTGCCATGTAGAGGGCAAGTGGATGAAGTCTGGAGGCAGGGCATTTCTGTAGGAACCAGTGGGAGGGCAGTGCCAGCGGGCATGCCAAGGAAAGGACTTGGGTATGAAACAAAGTGTGGAGAGAATCCCAGACCAGATGGAGCGGAAGGGTGGTGAGGCACTCAGGGCGAGTGGAGCATGGCCTGCCCAGGAAGGAAGGCGTCAGGAACAGCTTCTCTACTGACTTACAGGCATGGCTCGCCCCCAGTGCCTGACTCACTTCCTGAAGCCTCACTCTGTGACTTTCTTTCCACACTATACAGTGTTACATTTAAATGGCTGATGGAAATTAGTTCACTTTAGCAGTTTACCATCTGTTTTAGTTGCCTTGTGATCTGTACTGAAGCAATTTATCAATTAACTCCCAAGTGCATGCTTTATGTTCAGAAGATTATTCTTTGATTGTACTGTAGTTGAATTGCCAACACCACTTCCCACACCTTCCCTGGCCCATCAGCTTCAGTTTGTTTCTATGAATTTTTCCTTCAGTGCTATAAATGTGTTGAACTGACTCTTTTCCTAAAAAAACATTTCTCAGGCTTTTATGCTGTCAAACTTCTTGACACCACCTCCCACCGGCCCACAGACTCACTCAAAGACTGCTTTGAACAGCCTCTATCTGGGTGTTCCAGTGGCACAACTCATTGTTTCTGAAATGGAATGCATCCTTTCCTTTCTCCTGTATCCTGTCCAGTGCTCTCTCTCATTCATCCTGTTTGTAGAGAGTGGCACCCTTGTCTACTCACCTGACTCAGCAAGTATTTGGAAATGGTCTTTGGCTTCTGCTCTGTGTTCCTTGTTACATTTTCTTTTCTTTTTAATCTCACTTTCTTTTTTTCCTCTTCATTGCCTCTAACTCATTGGTATTATTGAGACTCTTTCATTGGTCTTTCAACATCTACCTTTTTCATTTGCCCACCAGAGTTCTTCAAATTTGTTCCCATCACTTCCCTGGTTAAGAGTGTCTTCTGGCACCAACAAGATGATGGCTCCATGGGTAAAGGCACTTGCCTCTCAGACTGACTACCTGAGTTAGATCTCAGAGGACCCACAGAAGTAGAGGACTTACTCCTGCAAGTTGTCCTGTGATCTCCATACATGCACCTCTCTAAAAGAAATAAATGAAACAGTAAAAGAGTGTTTTCTGCTCTCCTTGTATGAGGCTGGTCCTGTTTTAGCCCCTGACTGCCTCTGAGATCCAGTCTCATTGCTTCCCCACTAGAACCCTTGGCTGTCAGTCCTGCTGTGTCCCTCAGTTATCCAAGTAGAAGATATATTCTCTGGCTGTATGGCTTTGCCCACCACTACTTCTCTGTGTAGCACTCCCCTTCTGCCCCTTCCTCATCAACCTTGGTCCTGCTCAGACCCAGCTTGGATGTGATTTCTTCCAGATGGGGTCTTCCTTTGATCTGTTTTCTCCCTCAGTTTGTGTGCCCCAGAGTCAGGAGATAATTCTTAGTATCTGTATTGCTAGGCTTGGAGACAGAGTTTTAGTTGCTTTGAGTGCACAATGGTTAGATGCTCATTGCCTATTTATTCATCTTTGATTATGCTCCTTTCTTGAAATGTTCTTTTTTATTTGTTTTGCCATGAAAATGTCTAGTTCTATTCTCTGGGAATTTCTTCTCTTCTTCATGCTATTTCATGCTCCCAATCCCAGCACACTTGAGCTGACTGACTGTCCCCAGATGTTGACCGTGGCCCTTTCCTCTATATTCTCATTAGGTCATAGTAGTCACAGTGTTTGGGAAGTGGAAGGCTGAGTCAGGAGATGCCAGCCCACCATCCAGGGAGCAGCATGTAATGACACATAGGTAAAGCCACAGAACACGTGGCAACATATAGATTAACAGAAATGGGCTGAGTTTAAATGTAAGAGCTAGTCAGTGGAAAGCCTGAGCTAATGGCTGAGCAGTTTTAATTAATATAAGCCTCTGTGTGTTCACTTGGGTCTGAGCAGCTGCATACTGGGTGGTGTGGTGGTATTGTGTTCCCCAAAATATTGTATACCCTAATAAACTTATCTGGGGTCAGAGAACAGAACAGCCACTTGATATGGAGGTCAGAAAATGGTGGCGCACATGCCTTTAATCCTATCACTTGGGAGGCAGAGATCCATCTGGATCTCTGTGAGTTTAAAGCCACACTGGAAACAGCCAGGCATGGTGACTCACGCCTTTAATCCCAAGAAGTGAGCCTTTAATCCCAGGAAGTGAGGGCAGAAATCAGAAAGGTATAGAAGGTGTGAAAACCAGGAACTAAGCTGGTTAAGCTTTTAGGATTTGAGCAGCACAGTTCAGCTGAGATCCATTTTGGATGAGGACTCAGAAGCTTCCAGTCTGAGGAAACAGGATCAGCTGGGGAACTGGCAAGGTGAGGTGGCTGTGGCTTGTTCTGCTTCTCTGATCTTCCAGTATTTACCCCAATACCTGGCTCCGGGTTTGTTTTTAATAAGACCTTTAAGATCCATGCTAAAGGGTGGGACACAGAAAAACTTCAGTTATGACAGTGAGGCTTTTTCAATACTTATAATGATGATGTTGATTTCTAACTCCACAAGCACTTTGGAATTTTAAGTATTTAAATCTAGAATGTGAGGTTTGAGATACATCTGATGTACAGCAATATTTGATAAGTAAACTGGTTTGAGGAATAGAGGAATATAATTTTGGAATCATTGAATTTTAAATCACAATGAAGAATTAAGTTAGGAAGTCCCAGAAATAGCTGAAAATGTATAGGGTTGCAGAATTATACATAAAGAACATATTTAGAGTTACATGTCCAATCTCTCTGCCAGGACAGTATCTTTACAGATATTCTTTAAGTTTTAGAGAGCAATATAGAGCTGTTTTCATCTGCGTCTGGAACCAAGTGTGGAGTAGAAAGCTGGAAAATGGGCAGATCCAGTTTCTACGAGATGGTGGCATAGGCCCAGTGACCAGGACTGGGACTTAATTCCTACCTTCACAAATCAGGAAAATTTCACCCTTTGGTCACTGCACAGCTGAGCACCTGTAGACTCTCCCAGGGCAGACCAGATGCATTCATCCTTCATTCAGATTAGAGTAGCATGGAGCAGGACCAGAGCTGTTGTCCTGGTTCTTCCCCCCAAACTTTATAATTGGGTATCCACCTTTTAGGGGAGGAGTTGGGGATGGAGAGAGAGATGCACAGCGTTACTGAACTGTTTCCAGATGGACAGAGGAGGTCAAGGAATGAAGTGTCTCCATTAAAAGTAATGTTTATGCAGCTCTGGTCTGGTGCTTTCTATGCTGGGGAGTCTGTTAACTGAAAGACATTCTGTTCCATTTGGGGAAGGATTAGATAATTAGAAAGTTGTTTTTATATCAAAGTAAATAAAGTGCTTCCTCAGTATGTTTTGTCCCTGGTTCTTTTTGCTACATTCATGGAATTTAAGCATGGTTACTATCTTATTTTCTAATTTCTTTTACTCACTAGTTCCCACTTCATTCAGTTGTTCTGTGATAGTTTCTAGTCTCATTCCTGTGTCTCCATCCCTAACACTCTCTCAGTTGCCACCTTTTAAGAATTTGGAATGTGTTGGTTCCTCATGTTGGTTGGGCCATGTTTATCCCCCATTCTGAGCTGGCCAAACCTTTAGAAGGACAGGGGAGATGATCTCTAGATGATAGCTTACCTGGATCATGTATGCACTTAACAACTGAACTCTCCCTGTGTTCTGGTCCTGTTGTGAGAGGAAACTATACACAACACAGAAACATGTAACCATATGATTTATTACTCAACACAGAGTCAGAATCAATGGGAGGAGCAGCATCCTTGGGTGTCTCTTGGGTACCAAGATTCAAGTTAATCCTCTTGCGTGGGAAGCACATTCTTTCAGCTGGAGATACCTAGACCACTTAAGTTGTAGCATCAGTTCTGGTTTGCTTTCTTGTGGAGGATTGCTTCATAACGCTGTTTCCAAAATGAGGTTCTTGGGCAAAACAATGCTGGGTGGAGAGTATGCTGTGCTGAGACCCCCAAGTCCTTAGGATCTGAGTCCCACGGAGTGCCCACTGTGTTCTTGGGCTGCTTGTCTCTATGGCGGAGTGAATGCACACCATGGTACATTTCAGCTCTCTTCCTCTTTGTTTTGGTTTCTTCTTTCCTACAATGTTGCTGACCTGTTTCATTTTCTAATTCATCTTCCAGTTCCGTCACTAAACTTCATTCCTCTTCCAAGCAGTACTTCACACCCCAGTGATGGGGGAGTCACGTGTGTCACAGCATGTGAGGGCCAGTGGACAATGTGCAGGAGTTGCTTCTCTTCTTCCATCATCTGGGTCCAGGGATGGAACTCAGGTGTGAGGCTTCGCAGCAGAGCCTTCACCTGCAGCACCATCTCACTGGCTCCAAAGCTGTAGCCCAGGATGGGTTAAAACTTGTGACCCCCTGCCTACATCTCTTCAGTGTGTCCTTCTAGCATATTCCATCACAACAGGTTCATTCACTTCACATAACAAACTCTTCTAGGAGGTATTTGTGTTCAAGGTCTACAAACACTCATTTATTTGAAATAAAATTTTGCTCAAAAAAGTAAACCTTGGTGGGTTAATGGAACCCTTCTTTTTATTCAAAATTAAAAAGACTTTGTCCAGTATAAAGTCAAAAGTTTTCTGCTTAAAGTAACTATTTCTAACAGTATCTAATGCCAAAAAAAAAAAATTCAGTATCTAATGCCAAAAAAAAAAAAATAACACCACCTTGATTTCCAGACATTTAAGAGGGAATTTTAATAATATCTCAAAGAAATAAAACTTCCAAGGATAAAATGCTTAATGGTTAAACAATCTGCCACCATGGATTAATTGTACATTCTATTTAACCTTATTCTTTTAAAGTGTTAAATACTGATATAGCACCTGCTCTATTCTTAGCCATTATCTTGTTCTGCTTGTCCAAACTAGGATATTCTATAGAGGTTATTGTTTAATGTTCTATTTATGATGCAGAAGTAGTATTCTAAGAATGTATACAATTTTCCATACCAGCCACGGCGACATGGTGAGACTGTGTTTCAAAAATAAAATAATGTAACTGTGCTGGCTAGTTCCATATCTAACTTAACAAGTTAGAGTTACTGGAAAGGAGGGAACCTCACTGAGGATTTCCACCATAAGATCGGCCTGGAAGGCATTTTATTAATTAGTGATTGATGGGGGAGGGCCCAGCCCATTGTGGGTGGTACCATCCCTGGGCTGGTGGTCCTGGGTTCTATAAAAAAGCAGGCTGAGGAAGCCATAAGGAGCAAGCCAGTAATCAGCACCCCTCCATGGCCTCTGCATCAGCCCCTGCCTCCAGGATCCTACCCTATGTGACTGTCCTGACTTTCTTCAATGATGACAATGATGTGGAAGTATAAGCTGAATAAACTCTTTCTTCCCCAACTTGCTGTGGTCGTGGTGTTTCACTGAAGCAACAGTAGCTCTAACGAGGACAGTAACTAGCACGCACTTCTCATGTTTATGGTATCAAACAGAAAAACT
The DNA here is from genome assembly GCF_007827085.1 of Peromyscus californicus insignis. Classification (NCBI taxonomy): domain Eukaryota; kingdom Metazoa; phylum Chordata; class Mammalia; order Rodentia; family Cricetidae; genus Peromyscus; species Peromyscus californicus. The sequence goes on from NW_026294584.1 coordinate 2,767,645, forward strand.
GATGATTAATGCCTAACTTTCCAGTCTTCCCCCAACTTCCCTAATTTACGCTTATTCTCAGAGATGTACTGTACCTAGAAGACAGTTTCCAAAACTTGGTCCATTTGGCCCACTATAGATCTACAGGCTCATAGACTGGAGGGCTTAGAAATAACAGAAATTTATTTCTCACAGTTCTAAGGGCTAATAAATCCAAGATCAAGGATAGCAATCAATATGAATTAATGCACATTAATTATATTTAATAAAAACTATTACCATTTTTGAAATTACATTCAGAGATGTTTTCTTTAAGACTCTCTTTTATCCCCCAGAAAGAAATTTGCTGTGTATATCTCTAGGACCCCTCCCCCTTTTCTCTAGGACCCCCTCCTCCCTTTTTTTTTTTAAATTATGTCCCCAGCTTTAAGATGCCACTTTATTTTTCCCAGGCCTTTTTTTTTTTAAAGCTCCTCCTTCATGTTTGTTTATTCTGTATATTTTGATCCTATGTTAATCTGGGTTCTTCCCAGAAAGAATGTTGTGCTTGAGATAGGAGATACTGCTCAAAGACTTGTTTACTGGAGGCTTGGACCTCAATGCAGTTTTCAGAGAGGTGACTGGATCACGAGGACTCTAACTTTACCAATGGATTAATCTTAATGAGCTGTTCAGAATTGAGACCTAGTTGATGGAGGTACATTGGGAACATACCTTCAAAGGGTTTGGTGTTGTCTCTGTCTCTCTCCCCCCTCCCTCCATCCTCCTTGCTCTCCTTCTCCTGCCATCATGAAGTAAAGATTGTTTCCTTTGCCTCACCACAGGCCAGAAGCAACACAGTCAAATGACTATAGACTGTAGCTATGAGTTATAATAAACCTTTCTTCTGAGTTAAAATAAATGTTTCCTTCAAGTTGACATTTTTTTAGGTATATTGTCACAGTGATTAAAAAAAAAGTTAACACACAAACCAATAACTGGTGAGTGTGTGTGTACATGTATGCACTCTGAGGAGGTGGCTCATGTAACTGTGAAGGCTATGAGTCCTAAGAACTTTCATTTGTCCAGTTGGAAATCCAAGAGAACCAGTGATACCATTACAGTGTAAGTCTGGAGGCTTGAGAACCAAGAGTATTCATGTTGTAAACTCCACACAAATGTGAGTCCAAAGGCAGGGCAAGACTCATATCAAAGCTTAGAAGAGAGAGGGGGAGAGCGAGGGAGAAGGAGGGGTGAGTCCTGATGAGTCTTTTGTTTTCATCATGCCTACAGTGGCTTGGGTAAAACACATTGGCATTCTGAAAGGAAATCTTTTTTTTTCCCCCAGCCTGATTTAAACGTTAATCTCATTTAGAACACCTACACAGACATACCCAGAAATAATGTTTACCCCATGACCCACTCAATTGACACATAGAATTAACCATCATAAATCCACCTCTGACAACTGATAATCCGTATAAATCTCCTTATCTCTAATTATAGGCAATAGCAAGGTAATAAATCTTCCTAAGATGACACAATTAACCTATATGTAAATGGATATATAACTTCTTTCTAGAAAAAGTAGATAAAATATTGAGTATGTTTACCTTACTCTTTAATATGTAAAATTAAAAATCCTAATAAGAACTGATGAAAGTGTATCTGATATTACACATATATGGGGGAAAGAGAGAGAAAAGATATTGGAGATATACATAAATTAAAAAGATGTAGACAATTTAATATATATTCATAATGTTAAGGTTCAGATGTTATGTATTCCCCTGCCTCCCGCCAAAGGCCCATGTGTTAAAAACTTGATCCAGCCATTAAGCTAGTCATGATTACATCTTGAGGCTGACATAATCAGTGTGTTAATTCACTGGTGGGTTTGTAATTTGATGTCATTATTAGGAGATGATGTACAGTTTCATTCGTAGGTCTGGGGCTATATCTGGTCCTGGACTCCCCGCCTCTTCTTTCTGACCACCAAGTGGTGAGATCCTTGTTCCACACTGCACTCTTGTCACTGAGATGCCTCAGCCGGGCCACGTCAATGGAGTAAACTGGCCATAGACTAAAATCATGAGCAATTTAATCCTTTCCATGATGAAAAGCCTGACTGACAGATGTATTGAGTCGGAGTAACTGACCATGAGGTTGTAGCTGGTATTTCCCACACCTTTTCCCACTAAGTCTGAGCTCACTTTGTCTTCAATGAGCACCTCAGGTGGTTGTGGTTCCTAGCCTGGTGCAGTAAGCTAAACCTTTGTCATTCCTGAAGGGCCTGGGTCATTTGGAGTTCGTAGATTGGGTCCTTGTCATTTTCCATTGGGTTACCATTGCAGGGCATGGTAACGCTGGAGATGGCCACAGGGTGTCTTATATTCCTGACACACTCTTCTTTACATCAAGTCAGCTGCATCAGATCATGGGGATGAGAAGCAAAGGTTTGCTGGTTGGTTACAAAGGGAAGCAGTGAATCTGTTACCATCATTTCCATCCCTGACCATCTCAGTTAGAGTTTTTATTGCTGGGAAGAGATACCATGACCATGGAAAACATTCACTTACAGTTCAGAGGTTTAGTCCATTATTGTCATGATGGGAAGTATGGTAACATGTAGGCAGAGGGTGCTGGAGCTGAGAGTCCTTACATCTTGATCCAAAGGCAACAGGAAGTGAACTGACTCACTGGGTGTGGCTTGAGCATATATGAAACCTAAAAGCTTGCTTCCACAGTGTCACACTTCCTCCAAGAAAGCCACATCTCCTAATAGTGCCACTCCCTTCAGGGACCATTTTCTTTCAAACCACCACACTGACCACATGCAGCCTTTTAGAGAACCTTGAACTAGGTGTTGTCACCTGTCTTGACACTGAAACTGAGTCTCCACAATCCCATTCTACTATTGCATTGAACTAGCTGCACTGGGTGGTGAGAGCGCAGATCTCGCAAACTTAGGGCCACTGTGGCATTTTTTTTTTTTTTTTTTTTTTTTTTTTTTGCTGTAAAGTAAATTTCTTGATCAGAAGCAGTGCTTTATATATTAAAGTTCTGGCTATACCCAATTCTAGTGTAGTACATCAAGGTGCCTTCTAGTATTCTTTTTCATACTTTGAAATGCTCCCTAGGGAATGAAACCTCCTCCAAACTTTCTGATACTTTTATTCAGGTGATTTTTTACCACATAGATACCAACCATTCATTTCCTGTTACATTTGCTAGGCAAATGTTCCCCTTATCATGATCTCTTCCTGGCATACAGTATAAACTAGCCCCTCATGACACAAGGGCATTCATCCCTCACCCTGCCAAACCCCACCATCTTTCCTCTTGCTTTATACTCTTTCTGGGGTCCCTGGCCTCCCCTCTCCTTGATGAGATCACTTTTCTATTTACTTAACCTCTAACCCCCCTGCCAGATCATCCCCCTCATGCAGTTTGGCCTCCCACATTCCATACCATGCCCTTACCATCTAGGGCGGACCCACCTCCTTCCACTGAAAGGCAGCCATTAATAGTACAGTCTCCCAAGGGACACTCAGAGTCTCCTCACTTTGCTTGAGCCTTGACACCTTGGTTCATCACACACACACACACACACACACACACACACACACACACACACAGCCAGTGTCTCTTTGCCCAGCTCCACCTAACGGCTCTAGGAAGGGGCAGGGACTCAGGTCCCTCCCCGCCATCATTGTTTCCATCCTGGTATCCCCAGGTATAATGATTCAGGCTGTGGCACCTGACAGGCTGTGGGCCCAAGCTGACATTTTCATGTTTTATTACATTTTGCTTTCTTTCCACCAAGAAAAAGGAGTTTTTCTATGTTTTTCTATGTTTTTCCCTTTGAGTTTCTTGGTGGCAGAAGTCACTCATAGGCCCACCTACCCAGTCAGCCATTGGATCCAACTGTCAAAGGAACTTCCTGCTTGGCAAAAGGATTTCCATAGAATTTTTTTTTCATTTTTCATCTCTTCCTCTTCATATTTTACAAGACTTAAGAAATCGATGGGAATTCTTCATCAATCTGACTGAGTAGCTGGAGCGCTGGGTTCCCGTGGAATGCCTTGACTGGTGTGGGTTTGTGTACCCTGCTGGTTAGTCTGTCACCTTGGCACGAGCTAGAGTCATCTGGGGAGAAGGAGTGCTTGTCAAGGGGCTGTCTGTAGACAAGTCTGAGGGGCATTTTCTTGATTAATGATTGATGTGGGAGGGCCCAGCCCACTATGGGTGGAGCTGCTCTTGGGCATGTGACTCTCCTAGTGTAAGAAAGCAGACTGAGAAACTATGGGGTGCAAGCCAGTCAGCAGTATTCCTCCATGGTCTCTGCTTCAGTTCCCATCTGCTTCTGTCAGTGATGGTCTGTGATAGGACAAGTAAGTCAAACTCCTCCTAAAGGCTCTTTTCTTTGTCCATTGTATGGCAGCAATGGAGAGCAGACATGGCAGATGGCTCTATACTGAGGAGACGTTGCAACCGTTGTTTGTCGGTGCCCACAGTCCTTTAACTCTGAGATGGATGAATTATGCCGAATTTTGAAGATTTATACTGTATGTTTTCTCCATCTACAATGCCGGTTGCATCTGGATTTGTTTGTCTTTTATTGTGTTCACAAGCAAGATTTTTCACATGCTGTGCATTAGTAACCAGGCAGTCTAACAATAAGGAGGGGTTCTGGCACTGCCAGAGGACACATCTGTGTCCTGGAGTTCTTCTCTAGTGAGCTGGATTCTACGACAGTGTATGGTGACTGCTCAGCTTCTCCTCAGTTCTTCTTGCTGGTCTCATGTGGAACACATGCTGATACCCTGATACCAAGCTAGTTCCAGAGTATGGGAGAAGAGAATTAGTCTTTATGAACACCGCACATTCTTTTCTACAGGAAGAATATTGTATCTTTTAGGTAGCAGAGAGTCATAGAATCTTAAAATCATAGAGCTCCTGATCTAGAGGTCTTTGTCTACAGAAAGCTGAAATCTGACCCCGATTTTGTTGTTTAAGGTCAGTTACCTGGTGTACTTCTGGTGCTTCGGTGTACTGCCCACATTCTACAAACTGCCATCCCCAGTGTGTTCTGGTTATCTTCTGGGAGCTTCACTCTTCTCCATGCAAGTCCATGGAAGTCTGGAAGGGGAGGAGGGGGTTACAGGCTCAAAGAGTCTCAGACCTTTGGTTGACTCTTGCAGCTGCCTCTGTAACCTTGACTTGGATCCAACATCACTGGATCCACTTCAGTCTCCTGGTGTGCTGGCTTCCTTGTGCCCATGGGTTCTTTGTTGTTCTCACCCTACTAGAGGCTCAGGAGTTTCCCCTTTCATCTTTTGTTTTCTTGTTACATCCCTCTATTTCTCTTGAGGTGGGTCCTCCCATTCCCCTTTCTCGCTACATTATTGATGAATCTCTGGATGCTCTTTGGTCTCCTGAGACCCCCCTAGTCCTCAGGCATAGAGTGGGAGCTGAGACATTAACAGAATCGATAACCTCTTACCTTGTAGACTTTACTGGTGTACAATTTTCTTAAAACTCCTCTTTTTCTCTGTGCCCCATCTTGTCACTTTTCTGACTTAGACAAAATAATCCAACTGGTGATTATCTATGGAATTAAGTTGGAAAGTCTAGTTCCTCACCCCAGTGTTCTTCCCGTGAACTATATTGGCAACAGCCAGTATTGCATGTGGAATTAATTTCTAGTATTTCCAAAGGTTATTGCACATGTACATTTGAAAATTCTTTATATAGTATGTAACATGGCTCCATTCCTTAGGAGAAAATAGAGGTTTGTGATAGAGTGTAGGTCTGAAATGGCTTATTCTACACTGAAATGTGGAGCCCCCTAGTTTAACAAGGCAACTCCACATAGTTAAAAAGGAGGTTTATTTTGGGGTAACTTACAACCAGTAAAGGGATTGATTACAGGACCCGGGAGAGGTGAGGTGCAGTCCAGCGGGACTGGCTTCCATTTCTACAAATGGAGCCTTTGGAAAGTTGACATTATTTAATGAATCTGTAGACTTGAGATAGAATTGACATCTTGATATTTTTACTGTTCGTAACATCTGTTCTTTGGATACTTGGTGAGATTGTCTGGTATAGGTCTCTAGGATTGTGTGTATTTAGTGTTTATGTCATGGGCAGTTGTAAAAATCTGATTTAGTTCCTTTTATGTTATTATTGTGTCTTTCAGTTCACAGACATGGACTGTTGTTCTATTTATTCCATCGTCCTCAGTTTCCAGTGTTTCATTAGTTTCAGTTTACTCACCACCCTTCCTCTGCCTTACTTGAATTTATTCCTATGTATTTTATTCAAAAGTGAGATCATAAGCTATTTCAGACATGCAAAGAAATATAATGAGCAGCCATGTGCTCACCACCCGGTTTAGTCAGCAAAGTACAACAAATAGAATTAAAGTGTCCTCAACTGCATTTTCTTCACTGCTCTTTTAACTTTAGTGTTTGTTATTACTAGCATAATAGACAGAGCCTCCCAAATATATCACCTTCCTAGTCTCAAGAATCTTTGAATTTGCTACCTTACATGGCAAAATAATTTTTTTCAGATGTGATTAAGGGTCTTGAGATGGGGCATTTACCCTGGACTACCAGGACATCCCCCTTGAAATTTCAGAGTCCTTATAAATGAAAGAGAGAGTCTGGGTTTCTTGTAATATTCCTCTCCAAGGGCTGGATGAGGCCTTGGGTCTCTGATTTTTATGACCTAGATATATGGCTACATCTCTGAGGTGCTTCCTACAGGGTAGCCATGTGACTTTTATGGGAGAAAAGAGAAGGTTTATTTCTTCATTCATTTATTTATTTATTGAAAGAGAGGTGTCTCAATATACATCCCAGGCCCTGAAACTCACAATCCTCCTGTATCTGCAAGTAATGGGATTACAGATATGTGCCATCACATCCAGTGTATTGACCATATCATACTTGGTGAGATTGTCTTGTGTAGGTCTCTAGGATTGTGTGTATTTGTCTATTTTTCTAATATATGGATGATATTGTCATTACTAACACACACAATGGAAGATCGATACCAAAATTCATATATCATTCAAAATCATCTGTTTCTTTTCTCTGCATTTAGATTTTCTTGTACCTCAGTTTTAGAGATACGATCATGTGCGGTCAAGTCAACCGCTCCTGGATGGTGATGACACAGAGAGGCTTCTTGTGGAATGCCGTAAGTAGACATGTGGGAAGGTGCGATTCTCTGCCTCCCCTGTGGCCACCAGCAGTAAGTACTTTTTGTTTGTATTTTTGGTTTGTTGGTTGATTGAGTTTGGTTAGCGAAAACCTGGAGAAAGAGCTAAGGATAGAGAATAACATTATCTTAAGAGATATGTCTGTATTTTAAATTTTAAATGGTGGGATATGTATGTTGAATATTATTTTTAGAATGAAGCAAAGACCCATTTTGCTGGATAAGTTGTACCTCATCCTTATTTCATTATTTGTGTCCTTTTTTGTTGTTGTTGTTGTTGTTGTTCTGTTTTGATTTGTTTTTTTTTGAGACAGTGTTTCTCTGTGCAGCTTTGGAGCCCTTCCTGGAACTCACTCTGTAGCCCAGACTGGCCTCGAACTCACAGAGGTCTGCCTGCCTCTCTGCCTTCTGAGTGCTGGGATTAAAGCCACCACTGTCTGGCTTCATTATTTGTGTTCTTATTCTGGTTGAAGAGCACAGACTCCATGAGCTCTTGACCATGAGAAAGGAAACTTCTAAGAAAGAAAAATTTGAACTGGGCACGATGGTGCAAGCCTTTAATCCCAGCACTCAGGAGGCAGATGCAGGCGAATCTCTGTGGGTTCCAGGACAGCCAGAGCTACATAGTGAAACCCTGTCTTAACATCCTCCACTTTTGGCCTGGGAAAAAATGAAAAGAAAGAAAATTGTTTTCTTTATTATTAGTTTTTATAATTATTCTATGTGTATGGGTGTTTTGCCTGCATGTGTGTCTATGCACCACAGCATGCCTGGAACCTTCAGGAAGAGGGCAATATATCCTTTGGGATTGGAGTTGGAGAAGGTTGTGAGTCACTGTGTGGGTGCTGGGAACTGAACCCAGCTCCTCTGGAAGAGCAGCAAGTGCTCTTAACTACTGAACCATCTCTTCATACTCCGAGGGGTGCTTTTGGGGTGTATGATCTGTAATGACCATTTCATAGCTCATAACTGTAAGGCTAGTTCTGAAAAAGAGGGCATTTCCTTACTGTATGTGACTGAGAGCACGTAGAACTGATGGGAGCAGGTGTTTATATGGACTCTGGGAAAAGCAGAAATAAGAGGAAGGAGAACCCAAGAACACTCTCGACTCTGGCTTTGTTCTTCCGTTCTTCCCTGCAGTGGGCTGGTATTTTCTGCACCTATATCCAACAGGGCTTTGAGAGAAAGTGCTGCCTTTTCTAATGCCTGCCAGGCTTATGCAGGGTCAGTCTTTAATAGTGGTGTGCTATTTTGTTCCCCTCCAGAGCATTTGTATTCACTTTTCCTCTTTGAGTTTTCCAAAGTTAAAAGGAACACCCCTTAACAGCTAACACATATACAAGAGATTTATTTCTTTAAACCATCTATTCTCAGAGTGTGGTCCTGACACCAAGAGCATCAGCACCACCGGAGAGCTTGTGGGAGATACAAATTTTTAGGCCTCCCCACTCGCTCACTCAGCAGCCGGTCTTTATAATCCTCCCAGACTGTCCCTGCAGGTCCGGCTTTAGAATCACTTTCTTAAACTAAAACCCAAGACAGGCATTTCTGATTTGTTAGCTCCTTGGCAGCACTGCACAGGGGGTGAGCAGAGCAGTCCGGTCAGGACTGGATGGTGTCCTGATGGGCTACATGGTCATGGAGGTGACTTTGGTCTGTAGTTGCTGGCACCCCCGTCCGCTCCTCTTAGCTTCTATACGAACGTTGAGCAGATTTTGTACCTAGTGCCTGGCCACCGGACACAGGTCAATCTGAGTGCATGGTGTCATCTGTCCTCTGGTCATTACTCATGAGGGAAAGTGATGAAGTCAGCTGTGAACTAACTTTAGACAGCAGGGAAGTGATGACCTCTGAAGCTGGGTTGATGGCATAAGTGATCCCAGTTGTTGAGATTACAGTGTCATCCAAGAGACATGAGAAGTCACCAAGGGACAGTGTATGCCTCTTTTTTATCGTGGCCACAAGACTCCTCATTTCCAGCTATAAAGAGTACAGACCATGTAAAGACTAGGACCATGACAGTGCCTAGAAGTGCATGTTAGAAAACGCTGGGCTGTGTGTAAGGGCGTCTTGTGTGCATGCAGAGCACTGACAGTACCAAGCAGCTTGTTTATGTGCCTTGCGCACTGTGAGAAGGTGTTTTACTTCACACTCTGTGACGATTGATCATAGTTTTTGAACTAGTAACGAACAGCTGCAATTTAAGTGCAGCCTGTACTGCGGGTGCTGTGCAGGCACTTCACCCACATCACCCCCTAGACAGGTATTGCCATGGTTCTCATTTGACAGGGGAGAAAATGAGTTAGCTAAATAATTGCTTGTATTAGTAAGTTCCTGGGTTAGAATTACAACTGTCATCTGGTTGACCACAAAGTGTGCACTTAATTACTAAACATGAATGAGAAACCTGTCACCCGCCGTTTGCTCTTCTCCTAATTGGTGGCACAGGATCTCTGCTCTCCAGCTTCTTTTAAAATGGAATCTTGAGTTCTGTCTGAGAGTCAACTCTCATCAAAAGAATGGCATCAGGCAATATTCATAAACACAGTTTATCATTAAATTCCTAGGTCAGGGATTTTGTCCCTGGACTGAGTTAGAATGTAGTGTAGTTGGGCTGCATTGGTTTAGGCATTCTTTTGCTGTATTATGTTCTTTTGCCCCAAGTTCAACTCCTGCCCAGTGTTCTGCTGTGTGTAGTCTCTCCATTTATTCAATCAGTCTCATCAGAAGACATGAGGTCATCTCCTCTTGCTAATAAAATTCTGTTCTTCATTCTTTTATATATGCATGTTATTGTAAATTCTTACAGGTCAGGGTAAATACTGGATTGACTGATAATCACAAAAGCATATGAACTTAAAGAGTACTTTCTGTTACAAATTTTCTGGGCTCTCCCAGCTTTTTGATATATGAGATTTCACTGTTTTCCACTGTGTATGTCTTAACTCCCAAAGAGACTGAATGCTGTATGTACATTGAGTTCGGTGACAGAGTGCCTGTCTAGCATGTATGGGGGTTTGATTCCCAACCTGAAGAAACATGTTTAACATTTTTATCTGAGCGCACTTTATTTTTCATTGGCCAAATCCAATACTTTTGAAAATGTGTTTTGCAAGTGTAGTCATTATTTTGTGAAATTTGAGTATCAGAGAACTCTAAACATTTTAGACTCCTTTTCTATTTGGAAATGACTCCATGAAGAGCTTGTAGCATTTGATGCTTTAAAATGTTTAAAAGTTTTATATGAAATAGATCTGATTTCTTAATGCATTTTATTTATTCCTTTTAGATTGATTTTTCCACAACGAAAAACATTGCAGATAAATGTGTAGTGAGTACTCTGCAGAGGTGGCGTCTAACTGTGCTACGCCTGAACTTTCGAGGCTGTCTCTTCCGAACAAAAACTCTGAAAGCAGTCAGTAAGTATGCTCACACCAGTGGCCTACCTTGCTCTGCTGTGTCCAATCAAAGCGAGAAAAGCATTAAGGGGAGACTTCAGTGTTGTTAGGTTGTATGTTCTGGGAATTTGTCCTTTGTCCATTCTTCTTGATCACTTTTTTCTTTTGTCTAGACTTCATGTCTGTATGATCAGTTTGTCTGCTAAAACTGTAAGCATATATCCCCACTTTAACAAAGCCCAACACTAGACAGGAACAACATTGCCTACCCTCCTCCTCAGACCATCATTCACTTATGGAAAGGTTCCCTACTTTGTCAGTTGTTCAAAAATTACATTGACATATAATTTTAAAGTGAATAGCATTGGCATCACACTCTTCTGGTTCCCATTTTCTCCCACTGTTAACCCTGGAGGTCTTAAGAACAGGTTCATCTTGTAACATAAAGATCATGCAGTTTGCATTTTCCTTTATCTTCAAATTTTTTCTGTGTCACTCACTGCATATAGATTTACTAAATTCTTTTCACTGACTGTAAAATAATCTTTGTGTGATAGATGTGTCTTAATTTCCTTACCTGCTTTCTTGCTGAGGGCATTGAAGTCATGTCCAGTTTTCCAAGGCCACTCTGTGCTTGCACTGTGCTGTTTGTCTTTAATCTACATGTTCTTTGAGATTCGGGTTTTTACTCCCCATACATATTCCCAGAGGAAACAATGGATTTTAAAAGTATTTAGCCAACTGATTCCAGATAATGAGAAAAAATTACATATATATATTTAACATCTTACTTTGGAAAAGTATAACAATAGTAAGAGGGTAAGTCAAGTTACAGAGTGACATACACACACATTTGTATCCTGTATATAACATAAATTTATATGAAGAATTTCAATGTAAAAAATAATATATATCTTAATTCTTATTTTGAGACAATTGCAATGATGTATACATGTTTTAAGGACATATACACATGTAGTAATGTAAAAGACATACATGGGAATAGAACACTCCAAATACATGACAGGGGAGGCGGGAAGGGGGCAGGATGTATGGAACAAACAGGTGGAACAGAGGAAATGCACAAGGAGTTCAAATGTATCTCGGCATTATTTTTGTATATAAATAAAGACATAAGTAGAAAAATGCCTCATTAGATTGGCTTTCTGCTGGTCCTGAGGAAAACTGTAGCCCTGTGGACGATTGGGTTGTACTGGAACGTGTTAAATGTCTTCCTGTTTTCACGTCCATCATTTCATTCTCTTCGGTGCCCAGGTAGACAACCACGTGTTATTACTATGTCTGTTCATTCCTATTCTTGTATCTTTCCCCCTATTTTAATTTTGTTGCTTAGAACCCCGCTTTGAAGTATTGAAAATGAGCACAGATATGCAGCTATCTGGCCTGATACTTAGCACCCTTTCTTATACCTTATACCTTTCTTATTAATATTATCACACTCTTTCCTGGCTATGCCCATGTAAGAATATGCTATCCTTGCTCCCACAGAGGCCATTCCCACATGTTCATTTCTCATTCCATCTGGTCACATCAGTCTCTGGTTCTTTTTTAATTTTTATTTATTTATTTTTGGTTTTCTGAGACAGGGTTTCTCTGTGTATCCCTAGATGTCCCTGAACTCACTCTATAGACTAGGCTGGTCTTGAACTCAGAGATCCACCTGCCTCTGCCTCCCAAGTGCTGGGATTAACAGCATGTGCCACCACCTGGCCAATCTCTGGTTCTTAAGGAACCACTTATTGGGGATATATTAAGGAAATTCCACGTGATTAAAAGGAAGATTTATTCTGAGGGATAACTTACAACAACTAGAGGGATAGGTTACAGGGTCTGGGAGAGGTGAAGCAGTTCAGTGGTGTTCTCCAGAGAACTCTACTTGGTCTACCATCCAACATCCAGGACCACCAGAAACCAAGAGAGCTGGCACATCTGGATCTCAGGTCTTCTTTCTCAGCCCCGCCTCAGGGGCAGGCTATAGGTAGGCATGACAGTTACCAGAAGCCTCACTGGGGGTAGTATTTCCAGGTCAAAGCTGGAACAGCTACCTACTAAAATTACTAATTTTTGATGCACCAAAACCCTTTCTGATTTATAGTCTAGATTGTTTCTTGTTTCTATGTAGCCCTGGCAGTCCTATAAACACCACACTGGCCTCAAACTCAAAGAGATTCACATGCCTCTGCCTCCTGGTTGCTGGGATTAAAAGCATATACCACCAAGCCTGGCTCATATTATAGATTTTTGGAAAAAGTTCATTATTTTAGAGTTTAGGCTGGAGAGAGAGATTGAACATCTCTTTATTCTACCATTTGAATTGATTGCTTTTTGTAGTCTTTTAAAAAATTGATTTATTCATTTTACATCCCAACCTCAATTCCCCTTCCCTCCTGTTCTCCCATTCCCCCGCCCCCCAAATCCACTCCTCCTCTGCTACTCAGAAAGGGGCAGGCCTCCTATGGGTATCGGTAAAGCATGGCATATCAAGTTGCCAAAAGACTAAGCTTCTCCCCTTGCATTTAGGCTGGGCTAAGGCAATCCAGGATGAGGAATAGGTTCCCAAGAGCCAGCGAAAGCATTAGGGACAGCCCCTGCTCCCACTATTAGGAATCCAAATAAATCAAGCTGCACAACTGTCACGCACATGCAGAGGGCCTAGGTCAGTCCCACACAGGCTTCCTGGTTGTTGGTTCAGACTCTGTGAGTTCTTATGAGCCCAGGTTAGTTGTTTGTGTATGTTTTCTTGTGATGTCCTGACCCCTCTGGCTCCTACAATCCTTACCCCAACCCTTTATCAGGATTCCCTGAGCTCGGCCTGATGTTTGCCTGTGGGTCACTTCATCTGTTTCCATCAGTTACTGGATAGAGGTTCTCTGATAACCATTGGGGTGGTCACCAATCTGACCACAGGGGATGTCCAGCTCAGGCTACATATCCACTGTTGCTAAGAGTCTCAGCTGGGGTCATTCTTGTAGATTCATGGAAGTTCCCCTTGTATCCAGTTTCTACCTCACGCCCAAAAGCCACCGTCTCTTTCAGTACTTTCCCCTCCTCCCCACAACCCTATCCCTCAAGTTCCCTGCCCACCTGTCCCCAGTCCACCCAGGAGATCTCTTCTACTTCCCCTTCCCAGGGAGATCCACGCATTCCCCCCTTGGGCCCTCCTTGCTACCGAGCCTCTCTGGGTCTGTGGATTGTAGCATGGTTATCCTTTACTTTACAACTAATATCCACTTATGAGTGAGTACATACCATTTTCTTTTTTTTAGTTCCATCCATTTGCCTTCAGATTTTCTTGATGTCGTTTTTTAACAGCTGAGTAATACTCCATTGTGTAAATATATCACATTCTCTTTATCCATTCTTTGGTTGAGGGGCATCAGATCCAGGCTATTACAAATACAGCTGCTATGAACATAGTTGAGCAAGTGTCCTTGTGGTATGTTTGAGCATCTTTTGGGTATATGCCGAAGAGTTATATCACTGGGTCTTGAGATAGATTGATTCCCAATTTTCTGAGAAACACCACATTGATTTCCAAAATGCCTGGCTTTTTTATAGTCTTAAAAATAGATAAAATAATTATAAACCTTACTCTCTCTGCCTCTGTTTCTGTCTTGTTATGTCCCTCCACATATATCTCTATACATACACATATAAAATATATATTGAACTGGGTGTTGGTGGCACATGCCTTTAATTCTAGCACTTGGGAGGCAGAGGCAGGTGGATCTCTGTGAGTTCATGGCCAGCCTGGTCTACAGAGTTAGTTCTGGGACTGTCAGAGCTACACAGAGAAACCCTGTCTTGAAAACCTCCCACCACCAAAAAAAGAAAGAAAGAAAGAGAGAAAGAAATACACATTGAAATATACTGTTTACGAAATCTGTAATTTTTGAATAAAGAAGGCAAAATCAGGGAGTAATATTTAAAATTTCAGTTTGACTTTCGATTTTGATGACAGCGATAGTGAACACTGTAATGAGTTTCCGAGGAATGTGAGGATAAAGCTCTAGAAGCTCACATTTTTGTTTTGTTCCTGGTCTCAGAGGAAAGTTTCAGACTTTCATAATAAGTGAGATTATCATTTGTTGGCGTGCCCCCCAATGTTCTTGATCAGTTTTTTTTCCTGTAAGTGTGCTGGGTTTTTATCAAATGCGTTACCTCTGTCGCCTGCTTCCCACTTCCGCTCTGTTAACACAGCACAGATCACACCGAGTGCTGTTTGTGTACTTGCATTTCCTTTTTTCCCACCTCAAAGGAAATAAGAGCTAGTTTATTTTTATTCAAATAAGAATGACTGTGGACCAGGAACACAGGTATGAGTTGCCCCGAATAACATGTTCCCTGGAATTGGTTACCTGAACTTTTTATAATCAGTGAACAAAAGAAAGTCATAAATCGAGGCACATTAGTAGGGAAATCAGGTAGGCTGGTTGCAACAAAGTGGGGTGTCACTGCTACAGATTTTAATGTTTATTGTTTTTATTAGCACATGCTAATTGCACATAGTAATGGGCCTCATGATAGCATTTTATAATGCATGTAATCTATTTTGATCACAGTTACCCCCATCACCTCTTGCCCAGTGATCCCCTTCCTCTTCCTAGTCAGTCTGCTTCTGTGCTCACGTCCCTCCTTCCCCACAACTGCTTTTCTAGGACCAATCTTATTCATACATCATGTGTTAGCCTTTTAATATATGGTTGTATTTTGTTTTCTAACATTTTCTGAAGGTTGTTTGCATGTATATTTTTAGAGGAATATTAGTCTTTTGCTTTCTTTCTTGTGATATCTATTTGGTGTCCTTGTTTGGATAATACTGGTGTTAAAGAATGAGTTCAGGAGGAATTCTCTCTCTTTCCTTAAAGACTATGAGAAGGGTTAGTGTCACTTATCCTTTAAATGTCTGGTAGAACCTGCCAATGAATCCATCTGGTCCTGGGCTCTTCTTTGTTGGAGGCTCCCTGTTATTTATTTCCAGTCTTTGGTTCCTATAGACCTATTTAGACTTTATTTCTTGAGTCAGTTTTGATAGTTTAAATGTCTGAAAATTTGTCAACTTCCTGTAGTTGGTGTATAACTGTTAATAGCATTTCCTGTAATTGGGGTATAACTGTTGACAGCACTTCCTGTAGTTGGGGTATAACTGTTGATAGCACTTTGTGTAGTTGGGGTATAAGTGTTGACAGCACTTCCTGTAGTTGGGGTATAACTGTTGAAAGCACTTCCTGTAGTTGGGGTATAACTGTTGAAAGCACTTCCTGTAGTTGGGGTATAACTGTTGACAGCACTTTCTGTAGTTGGGGTATAACTGTTGAAAGCACTTCCTGTAGTTGGGGTATAACTGTTGATAGAATTTCCTGTAGTTAGGGTATAATTGATGATAGCATTTCCTGTAGTTAGAGTATAACTGTTGACAGCACTTCCTGTAGTTAGGGTATAACTGTTGAAAGCACTTCCTGTAGTTGGTGTATAACTGTTGACAGCACTTCCTGTAGTTGGGGTATAACTGTTGATAGAACTTCCTGTAGTTAGAGTATAACTGTTGATAGCACTTTCTGTAGTTGGGGTATAACTGTTGATAGCACTTCCTGTAGTTAGAGTATAACTGTTGATAGCATTTCCTGTAATTGGGGTATAACTGTTAACAGCACTTCCTGTAGTTGGGGTATAACTGTTGACAGCACTTTCTGTAGTTGGGGTATAACTGTTGATAGCACTTCCTGTAGTTAGAGTATAACTGTTGATAGCATTTCCTGTAGTTGGGGTATAACTGTTGAAAGCACTTCCTGTAGTTGGGGTATAACTGTTGATAGCAGTTCCTTAGTTAGAGTATAACTGTTGATAGAATTTCCTGTAGTTGGGGTATAACTGTTGACAGCACTTCCTGTAGTTAGGGTATAACTATTGATAGCATTTCCTGTAGTTGGTGTATAACTGTTGACAGCACTTCCTGTAGTTAGAGTATAACTGTTAATAGCATTTCCTATAGTTGAGGTATAACTGTTGACAGTACTTCCTGTAGTTAGGGTATAACTGTTGATAGCATTTCCTGTATTTGGGATATAACTGTTGACAGCACTTCCTGTAGTTGGGGTATAACTGTTGATAGCATTTCCTGTAGTTGGGGTATAACTGTTGACAGCACTTCCTGTAGTTAGAGTATAACTGTTGATAGCAGTTCCTTAGTTAGAGTATAACTGTTGATAGAATTTCCTGTAGTTGGGGTATAACTGTTGACAGCACTTCCTGTAGTTAGGGTATAACTATTGATAGCATTTCCTGTAGTTGGTGTATAACTGTTGACAGCACTTCCTGTAGTTAGAGTATAACTGTTAATAGCATTTCCTGTAGTTGGGGTATAACTGTTGACAGTACTTCCTGTAGTTAGGGTATAACTGTTGATAGCATTTCCTGTAGTTGGGGTATAACTGTTGACAGCACTTCCTATAGTTTGGGTATAACTGTTGATAGCATTTCCTGTAGTTGGGGTATAACTGTTGACAGCACTTCCTGTAGTTAGAGTATAACTGTTAATAGCATTTCCTGTAGTTGGGGTATAACTGTTGATAGAACTTCCTGTAGTTGGTGTATAACTGTTGCTGGTGTATAACTGTTGATAGCACTTCCTATAGTTTGGGTATAACTGTTGATAGCATTTCCTATAGTTGGTGTATAAGTGTTGACAGCACTTCCTGTAGTTAGAGTATAACTGTTGATAACATTTCCTGTAATTGGGGTATAACTGTTGATAGTATTATCTTATAATCCTTTTTATTTCTGTAAAGTTGGTACTAACAAGTTCTCTTTCGTGTCTCGTTTTTAGTAATACTACATTCTTGTTTGTGTTTTTTCTTGGTAAGGCTAGTTTATATGTTGTTAATTTTGTTGTTTCAAGCAATCAATTTTTGGACTTTTTTTAAAGATATACATAACATATAAATTACCAATTTAACCCCTATATGTATCAGTTCTGTGGAATTAAGTATCCTCACATTGTGCAACCATGACCACCTGTCCCTAGAACTATTCTGTCACAGAAAGCTGGATCTCATCCCCCATTAAACCCCCGACTCTCCCCTTCCTCCTTTCCCCAGCTCCTTCTGACTACCACCCTGCTTTCTGTCTCTATGGATGTGCTGACTCAGTACTCCATGTGAGTGTAATAACAGAATAGTTAGAGTCTGGTGACTAGCTCATTAGCATAATGTATTCAAGCTTCACCCTGTGTTACAGCTGTATACATGCACATGAGATGCTTAGCTATTGTTGTAGACATAAATCATGTTAGTTTTCTGTTACCAGTACAAAATTCCTGAGGTGAATAAATTAAAAGAAGAAAATGCTTATTTTCACTCATGGTGTCTGGGTTTTAGGCTGGAGGTTCTGCCACCTCCCAGGGGTGCCACGGGCTGGAAATCAGACCTTTATAATTGGCCTTTCAGAAATATTAAAGAGCCAAACTAAAAATTTTCAACTCTTTTGGTTAGGTACTAGGAAGTATAATTGGTAATTGTATAGTGAGAGTATATTTAACTTAGTAAGAAATCACTGAACTGTTTTCCAGGGTGTTAACACTCCATTTGCATTCCTATGACAGTGAACAAGAGTGCCATCACTGTCCTGGAGTTTGGTCATTCTTGTAGGTGTGTGATGGCATCCCACTGCGGTTCTCAGATTTCCTTGATGGCTTATGCTCTTTTTGTATGCTTACATTCGCATCTTTTTGGTGAGGTGTCTATTAAGGTGTTGTGTTAGTTGATTTTTGGAGACTGGATCTTGCTAGGTTGGCCTTGACCTTTTGGTGATCCTCTTGCCTCTGCCTCTTGAGTACTGGAATTACAGGCATATACCACCACTCTGTTAAGGTTTTGGGCTCATTTTAAAATCAGCTTGTTTCCTTAGTGTATGTTTCAGATAATGGTTCATTTTCTAATGTGTCATGTAAATACACTATCCTAAGGTGTGACTGGCCTTTCCTTTTATTTATCTTTCTTCTTTTTAAACACAGACACAGCTATCATCCTCTCTTGAATTTTGAAACTTACTTCCATGTAAAGGCTTCCTGGTGTTTAGGACAGGCTCACTGAGCAGTTTGGGATAGAGAGAAAATAAGCTACATTGTTAACACGATTGTGTAGAGTCCAGAGATCTTCAGATAATAAAAATTCTTGGGCCAAGTTCTCTCCTATGCAGTGGGTGTATTGACTATGTGTTTGTTATATCAAATGATGACATTCGTTCGTTCGTTATATCAAATGATGGCTAGAATATAGGAAACTGATGCGTGTGTTGGGATCAAGATAGCCCAAACACATTTTCTTAATTTAAGGGGTGTTTTTGTATATTTTAAAATATAGTAATTCTTGGCCCAAATATCTTTATTGTAGCAATAATTAAATAGGCAAATCTGACCAAATCTTGGTATTATTTTTAAGGAAGCAATCTGTCTCAATTATTGTGTTATTTTTAATTTGTCACCAATGATTTAATAAAACCAGTTTTAATTCTTGTAAACTTGAATATATATATATATATATCCTGAACATAAAGGAATGTCCAAAGTCAGTCTATGGGGTAACTGTTAAGTAAGAACTTGGTAGCACAAGAATTGACTATGGTTCCTTGAAGCTCTGACTTGGAAATGAGCAAACCTTATGCTTTCAAAAATATAACTTCAATTAAGGCTTTGAGCAATACCAACATTCCAACTCACTTAGCTTTGGGATGTTTGAGACTAATTCTATTATAATGTGTTCCAGAGCCTATTTCCAAATACATCCCAAGGGATGATGTTGGCTATGAAAGTCAACCAATAAAATCCCCAACTAGCCTCTAAAAATTGAAGCAGGGAACAATTTGGACCCTTTTCTAAAACATACTCATCTGTTCCCCTCCTTTCAATCCTCCTGCCCGCCAGTGAGGTAACACCTGGATTCTCTAACACCAGATCTTGACTACTTGGGGTTCTCATCCTTACTGCTCTTCCTGGAGTCCCATGGACAATGATGAATAAATCCATTGAATCTCTTGGGCAACATTGTAAAGCTAACAGATGTCTTTGATGATTTCTAGTGTGTAATGTGGGATTTGCTTTTCCTTTAACCAAACCACTGGTAAATTTGGTAAGGTGTTCAGACCCTCACAGCCACACAAATGCCCCAAACCAAACCAGCACCACTGGCAGCTACTCTGGCTTTCCAAATCTTGCTTTCCTGTGCATATTAATATAGATTCAAATGTCTCTCTTGCCAGCTACTCTCATTGGTGTTGCTGGAAGTGAAGGCTTAATTTCCCTCACATCTGCTATTTTTTGTGTGTCGGGGGCAGGATCTGGTTCTAGAAATTCTGATACAGGTAGTCAAGGGTAAGGGCCATGTTTCCTTGCTCAATAGAAAGCGTTTGCGTAGCTCTGCCTCCTGCCAGCTGTATGGCTTTGTCCAAGTTACCGGACCCCCTGAGCTGTGGATTTCTCATCTTTGAAAGGCAGATAACATTATGGTCCTCAGGGAGATCATTTCAAGAAGAACATGAGAAACTTTTAGTGCAGTGCTCAGAATCTATTGGCACTTTGTACAGTACTCAGAACTATTTATCGTATGCCATCTTTCATGCTTGTGCAGTTTGTGTAAGAGTTAAGAAGGACCACTTGCTAAACTTTGTACCCATTGTCTTGACAGAGAAATGAAAATATGTTCTGTGTGGGAGGAAATTCACTCAGGGTCCATGCACATCCTTGGTGTGGTCTGCCTGCTGTGTGGAGTATCACTGGTCATTGCTGTGCCAGCTGATGAAGTCAGACTTATTTTCTCTGCGCACAGCCTCTTTTACTGGCTGTTTTCTAGGTGATCTAATTTTTACTAAAGCCCCAGACTGCAGGGATCCCTTGACTACCCATCCTCCCTTCAGTTGCCTCTGATAGTATTTTTTTGCTCTCTTTTTTTACTCCGGATTCTGACACTAAATCCTAATTTTATGGTCCTTGCCCTGTTACCTTAGGAGGAAGTACTTGGGTGACAGACAAGTGGCTGCCAGACACGGATGAGGATCAATGAGCTGTGTTGTCTCCACATTCACTGGTGGATCCAGGTCTTCAGGGCTCATGACTCTCACCATCTACCCAGGCTTCTCAGAGCTGTTCTGACCAATCTCTCATACTATAAGTCTCATATTCTCTGTTGCTTATTGTGGCAGTTTTATTTAATCAGTGAGGAATGACTGAGAGTTGGGTTTGCCAGAACCTTGCTCTAGAGCATATGGGAATCCAAAATGCAAATCTACTTGACACTTACGTTGTTATCTTAAGCATTAGTAACAGCAGAGGGTTGATAGGATTTGGGGAGACAGTTCATAGTGACTTTTTCTTTTGATCATTTTTCAGATTGTATAAGGAGTTACAGAAAGACATGTAAAAATGAAACTTGCTTTTTTTCTTAACTTTTATTTCAAAAAGCCATTAAAAACATATGCAAGACCCTATGAAATTCTAATACCATATTAAGATCTAAGTCCCTCAGGTCACCAGTGTGGAATAGTTTGGTTATTTTGAGACTGTTTCTGGCAATGTAGCACAGGTGGGCATCATCATCATCCTGCCTCAGCTTGAGGGTTGGAATTACAGGCATGCACCACTAGTCCTGGCCCACTGTGGAATCCTGTAATCAGAGTCTGCCCACAGGAGGGCATATAAGCAGAATACAGATTTCCCTAGATGACTAAAATTACTACAATGTAGTAACAATTGGGAACTAATCAAAAGAAGCTTTTGTAGCTGGGTAACCCTGTATAAATAGGCATCACAATTGATCAAAATGTAAACATATGGTTTTCCAACACCAGCATAGCACTGTGCGGCTAGTCCCAACTATCCCACTATGGTGATTCTCACTCTATGCTTCTTTGCTGTGTGATCTCTGTGTATTTTTTCCCACTCATCATCCTCTGTGTCCTGGTCAAAAGTCTCAGGGTACACTGGCAGCTTGTCTTTGGGACATTCTTCATAGTAACTCCGAACGTATTTCCCCACGGACCACCCTTTGTATTCTTCCGGTGTTTTGCACTCCAGACCATTATAATGGACATTGTAGTGATGCTTTAACCAGTAGTAGAGGTAGTGGATACTATAGTCACATCTCCAAGGGTTATCTCTGAGCCACAGGAGTTTCAGAAAGTATAAATCTTCTAACACTCCATAGTCAAAGTTCTGTAGGTTGTTGTTTGATAAGTCAAGCTCTTCTAGATGTGTGAGCCCTAAAAAGGCAGCTAGAAAGAGAGTGTTAGCCAGTGAGCGAGGGAACTGTACACCTGTGCCCGATGTGCCGTAAGGCAGACACAGATTTCAGTAAGAGGCTCAGCCCTCGCTGTCACAGCATTCTCTCCAGTACCCGCGCAACTCCAAGTGCTTTCTCCTCTCTTTGAACTGTCTTGAAGTCCTTCTGGAGACTGGACAGAGCCTATCAAGGGATAGTACTTTCATCTTGATGCTAGTGTGAGGACACGAAACTAGCTTTGCCAGGACTTTGCTTCTATGACAGACTACTTCCTGTCATAAGTAAGGAAGAATAGCATTGTTTGCATAAAGACCCTGAGCTAAACCACATGGTCACCTTACTAACAGATGAAATTATGTGATTAAAAAATGCACTGTGGCCAGACAGTGGTGGCACTTTAATCCCAGCACTCGGGAGGCAGAGGCAGGTGGATCTCTGTGAGTTCGAGGACAGCCTGGTGTACAGAGTGAGTTCCAGGACAGCCAGGGCTACACTGAGAAACCCTGTCTCAAAAAACAAACACCCCCAAAAAATGCACTGTGAGGCCCTCTTACTTGAGGACTAGCTGTTCTTAATGTGAAAACGTGAGCACGATGGGCAGGGTCCGCCAGGTCCAAATGTAGATGAGGGTGCAACAGCTTTCTGATTTTGTCATTTGTGTCTTTGCCTGTGATTTGTATCATATTCTGTTGTAATGTTTATTCAGTAAGAAAAGTGCGATCTTCCACACTGCTTCTGTGGAGAAGATTTCTGGGTTGGGAGTTTTTGATTCTTAGTGTGTCTCCCTACTGAACATATGAAGAAATTCAAAAAATGAAATATACCTTTATTCAAACAAAGCTTTTCCTGGATTATATAGACCAGTGTGTGATATTTTATTTGAAAAAGTCAGTTGTAGGCTAATCTTTACAATTCGTTTTTCTGGAGCATGGGGAAGGCCTGCAGGAGGTGTTGACACCATGTGATGCCCAGTGCTCCTAATGTTCCAGTAAAATTCATTTTTCTGGTGTACATTTTCTGTACTTAACGGGAAGATGTTGCAGAGGGGATGGGGGCGTGCTGCACAAGTAAGGGGAGTGCATCAAATGTAAGACCTTAGTGCAGGAAGACAGAAGCGACCACAGCTTCCCAGGTTACTGGTAGATTCTAAAAATGGCTACAAAATGATCTTTCCCAGTTTAGTGGCACTGGTGGTGAGAGTCTGTTTTTGTAGAGTCCCAAACCAAATAATTTCTACCAATATTTTTAAAACATCTGGTTGAATTTGGTAAGTGGTGGTAGCTATCAGAATTCATATGCATTTGATTTAGCTGGATGCTGAGTAATTAGAACAAGATAACACATAACAAAATAAAACAATTTTCCAAGAACAAAGAAATGTACACATAAAGATTAACCACATATTCTAAAATTTACAGGTCACTCCTGACTTCAAACGTTTTGTTTCTTTTTTGAGCATTTCACATTACTCTTTCAAAATGCCCTTGTTAGAACATAGTTACCTTATTTTGAATCTGGAAATATGCTTCATACCAATACTATTAACTATTTTCATATCATATTTTCTTAGACAAAACCCAAACAGGCCACTTTCTATTTCTGGACAAAGCAAGGACTGAGGAGTGGGGCCAGGAGACAGATAGTTCTTGTGATGATAGTTCTGAAAACCCAGCATTTTGAGGATCATCTGCTGGCATTCTAACATCAGACTGTCACAAATTCAGTTCTCTTGAAACTGGTCAGTGCTCCGGACTGAAAGCACATGCAGATGAATATTCCTACATTCTATTTCAAACAAGCTATAGTTGTTGTTAAAGTGTATGCATGTGGGGCCCCTGGGAGAGCTGGTTCTGTTTATTGAAGGAAATAATATCCCAGTAGGGTGATTTCTCTCCTTTTCTCCACCGTTGCCCTGCACTTTACTGGACGGTCATCTGCTGCCCCACATTTACTCACAAGGCAGCCTAAATTCTTAAGGAAGTCACTGGGCACTGCCTCATCCCAAGCATCCCAAAACACAGCAGGTCTTTTACTTTAAAACTGGTGTAGTTCATTTTGTGTTATTCAAGTTCTAAGACCCATTTTCTCTTGTTCTAAAGGAGTTAGCAATAAAAGCACTTGGCACTTGGTTCAATACATACCTGTTAATGAAAGCGCTTCCCTTGTGCTGAATAAACAAAGGGAAGGTGGGAAGGAGGGAGAGAGGAGTGCTCTTTATATCCCTAGTTCTGTTGTGATTGCGCCACTGTTATAGCACAGCTGTTAACTGCTTTAACAGATTTAACCAAGGCTGCATCATACTTGGCGTTTTTGTTTAACAAACTACTTTAACTAATGAGTCATCTGCATTCATTGTGTGCACGTGTGCATGTGTGCATGTGTGCTGCTGGGAACTGAACCCGGGTCTTGCACTTGTTATGCAAGTGCTCCACCACTGAGCTATGTCCGGCACCCTACTATTGGCAGCTGTCAACTGGAGCTTTGAGTGACTGCATTAGAAAGGGATTGGATGCTTGCTCAGGGATCCTTGGCACAGTGTACTTGTTCTCTGGATCTATGGTTCTCATGGGCCACAAGAGGGTCTCTACCTCTGGGTTCCTCAACCTGTGGCCTGACTTTGTAGAGACTGGATACCAGTGTCTGATATGAACATTAATATAATGACTGTAGTCAAGAAATGTCTCTTTATTTACTGTGAAGAGAAAATTGCTTTTAATCTTGCCATTCAAAGTGCAATTTGTGTACAGGCTAAGGTAAGTGCTGCAATTTTGTTCCTTTAAAATTTAAGTTATAATTTTATAATATTTAAACAATATATTAATTCTGAAATATGCCTTTGTGCCCCCAGGATGTTCATCTTCAGCTTTCGCTTCAATCACGTTTGAATTGTGGAGTTCTACTAGTGCTTGTGTTATTACTAAGGAAAGCAGAGGGGCTGAGGAGATGGCTCAGAAGCGAAAGCGCTTGCTGGCCAAGCATGAGGACCTGAGCTGGCTCCTCAGAACCCATGTAAAAGGCTGGGCAGGGTAATGTAGGCCTATAATTCCAGTGCTGGGGAGATGGAGACAGAGGGTCTCTGGGGCTCCCCAGGCCAGCCAGTATATCCGACTGGTGAGCTTGAGATTCAGTTGAGAGACTGTGTCTCAAAAACCAAAGGGGAGAGTGACTGAAAAAGACACTGTCAAAGTCTGCCTGTACATACACACATACCCACACACAGACACAAAGCAATTGCTCTAGTTAATTTATTTACATAGGAGAAATAACTGTACTCAAAATGTTTCTAGCATTATGCTGCATTATTATAATAAATATTATATTTATAAAGGATTATTTTATAGCTGGACTTTTTAGATAGCAAGCACACTGCAAAGGCACAGGTGTGTTCTACCCAGCCAGTGCCTCAGCAGCCCTGGCTCTGTCCAGGTCTAGTGTTCACTTAATTTGCTGCGTTCATTTTTCTCCAGAGGCTTTGCTTGGCAAGGGGGAAGAGACTCAAAGGGCAAAAAAGGAAACTGATCTCAATCTAGGAGGATGGCTAGTGTGTCCTGCCCCGATCTGAGCATGTCTTATCTGAATTTATGAACCCGGCATTTTGCAATTAGTTTTGAATTTATACTAAACAAGTTGGGGCTTAACAAATGCCCCCAAAGGTCAAATATGAATTTTCATTTTCTCTTTTTTTTCTTTTTCTTTTTCTTGGTTTTTTGAGACAGGGTTTCTCTGTGTAGCTTTGCGCCTATTCCTGGATCTCGTTCTGTAGCCAAGGCTGGCCTCAAACTCACAGAGATCCGCCTGCCTCTGCCTCCCAAGTGCTGGGATTAAAGGTGTGCATCACCACTGCCCGGCCTGAATTTCCATTTTAAAACCATTATGTGTTCAGTGTGTGAATGACCCCTTGCCACATATTCCTGTCTTTAATTTTATTACTTTTCCACTGTGTGTGTGTGTGTGTGTGTGTGTGTGTGTGTGATGTATGTACATGTTCATGTGGGTGTGTGCACATGTGTGTGTATGTGTCTGGAGGCAAAGGCCAACATCAGATGCCTTCCTCAGTCTCTGTCTTGTTTTTGAAACAGAGATTCTCACTGAACAGAGACACACTTATTTGACTCAAGCTGTTGGCCTCCCCTCCTCATGCTGTAGTTATACACGTGTGCCACTGCACCCAGCTTTGATATAGATGCTGGGATCTGAACTCAGGTCTTTGTGCTATGCAGCAGTCACTTTACCAGGGGGCCATCTCCTCAGACATACTCTACGTCTAAAAATCCACACAGGTGTGAGAGTGTGCACCTGTAACAGGAGCTCCTGAGGAGCTGGGTGTGAGAGTGTGCACCTGTAACAGGAGTACCTGAGGAGCTGGGTGTGAGAGTGTGTACCTGTGACAGGAGTACCTGAGGAGCTGAGTGTGAGAGTGTGCACCTGTAACAGGAGCTCCTGAGGAGCTGGGTGTGAGAGTGTGCACCTGTAACAGGAGCTCCTGAGGAGCCGGGTGTGAGAGTGTGCACCTGTAACAGGAGCTCCTGAGGAGCCGGGTGTGAGAGTGTGCACCTGTAACAGGAGCTCCTGAGGAGCCGGGTGTGAGAGTGTGCACCTGTAACAGGAGTACCTGAGGAGCCGGGTGTGAGAGTGTGCACCTGTAACAGGAGTACCTGAGGAGCCGGGTGTGAGAGTGTGCACCTGTAACAGGAGCACCTGAGGAGCTGGGTGTGAGAGTGTGCACCTGTAACAGGAGCACCTGAGGAGCTGGGTGTGAGAGTGTGCACCTGTAACAGGAGTACCTGAGGAGCTGGGTGTGAGAGTGTGCACCTGTAACAGGAGCTCCTGAGGAGCCAGGGCAGGAGAATAAGAATTTATTACCAGTCTGGGCTACATTGTGAGAATCCCTCCACTCCTACTCTGTGTATATATCTACTCTACAATGCTTTTGTTATCTGAGCTGATGGAGTACTATGTAGTCAGTGCCCTGCATCTGTCATATTCTATATTTGCCGATTCAACCAACCACAGATAAAAATAGCTGAAAAAAAGTATCTGTTCTGAATATGTAGTGTTCTCTCTAAACTTCTTTTCTTATTATTCCTTACACAATATAGTATAACAATGATTTATATAGCATTTTGTTATACTAAGTATTATCAACAAATGATTAATTAAAGTATAAAGGGGTAATTAATGTACATGCAAATTTTATAAAAGGGATTTTGGTGTCTAAGAGGCGTCTTGGAACAATGACCCTGGACACTAAGGGATGACTAGATAGTACTACACCCTTTGTAAGGCAATATTTTGGCACATACTTCTGAGTGCCAAACAAGTCCTATTTTAGCATCATGCTTAATTAAAACTCATACTTTTTGAACTTAGTTTTTTTTCTTAACTAAATGGTGTTACTATAGATGTTGCCATAGGAGAAAGCACAGCACAGTTGCCAGGGGCACGACGCAGTGGGACTCACCAGGATCGATGAATCCAATGCCGTTGCTGCTCAGGTTTAATTTCTTTAGTTCGTGAACATCTTCAAATTCTTTGGGTCGGAGCTGACTGATTTTGTTGTATGACAAGTCAAGCTTAACAATGTCTGGAGGAATGTTGCTTGGAACTTTCTTCAACTCTGGAAAAATGAAGTGTTTGGGTTACAGGTTTTTGGCTCCTATTTTTTTTTAAATGTTTTATTTTAAACTGTTTTGTTTTTTTTTTTTTTTTTTTTTTTTTTTTTTTTTTTTTTTTTTTTTTTTTTTTTTGGTTTTTCGAGACAGGGTTTCTCTGTAGCTTTGTGCCTTTCCTGGAACTCACTTGGTAGTCCAGGCTGGCCTCGAACTCACAGAGATCCACCTGGCTCTGCCTCCCGAGTGCTGGGATTAAAGGCATGCGCCACCACCACCCGGCCTATTTTCTATTAAAGCTATAAAGCTGCAGCACCAGCTTAGTGAGGGAGGAGACAGCAGGAGGCGATCCCCAGAGGGAGGGTCAGAGACATGCCCTAGAGGTAGAAACTGAAGAAGAAGACGACTCCACAGGCCACAGCTGAGGCTGCTGAGTCATTTGGGAAGCAAAGAGACTCCATCCCGGTGACCCAAGATGACCATCAGGAAACATTTTGAAAGGCTGGGCCTGGTAGTGCACGTTGGGAGACGGGCAGGAAGACTGATGCAAATTTGAGGCTGCATAGGACACATAGTGAGTTTCAGGCCAGCAAAGAGCTACAGAATAAGACCAGGCGGAAAGTAAAAAGAGAGTGTATTGGTCAGTTTCTATAACCTTTATACAAATGAGTCACCTGGGAGAGGGGCCCTAAATGAGGAATTGCTTCCATAAGATTGGTCTAAATGCATGTCTGTGCATAGAGATTAATATAGATTAATGATTTATGTGGAAGGGCCCAACAAACTGTGGGTGGTGCCACTCCTGGGTTGCTTGAAAAAGCAAACTGGGCAAGCCATGGAAAGCAAGCCAACAAGCTGTGCTCCTCCACAGTCTCCGCTTCAGCTGCTGCCTCCAGGCGGACTTCCCTTGATAATGGATAAACTCTCTCCTTGCTTTGGTCAGGGGTGGGGGAGCTCTCAGTGAAGCTGCTGCCTCCAGGCGGAATTCCCTTGATAATGGATAAACTCTCTCCTTGCTTTGGTCAGGGGTGGGGGAGCTCTCAGTGAAGCTGCTGCCTCCCTCTTGTTCTTTCTCTCCTAAGGAGTTGCCTTTCTGTCCTGGATTCATGTTATCCATCATTTTAGGCATCCTCTGCCAACAAGTGATCTCAGGCTCTACTCTCATAAATACCACACTCATGACCTTCTGATCTTTCAAACCATGGCAGCAGGCCCCTAGTTTTCCAGGAGAAAAGCCCAAGGCCCCCAGTGGATGCCTAAAACAACAGATAGCACCAAATCCTGTACACACATGCCTGTGACAACGTTTGCTCTGTGAAGTAGGCACAATAAGGGATCAGCAACAATGTCACACAGGAAAGTAGAACAATTATAAGTTTGCTTTAATAAGTTGCAAAAACCTTACAAGTGGTTTATTTCTAGAATTTTCTACTTAATATTTTC
Source organism: Peromyscus californicus insignis (assembly GCF_007827085.1). NCBI lineage: Eukaryota > Metazoa > Chordata > Mammalia > Rodentia > Cricetidae > Peromyscus > Peromyscus californicus. Next base: position 2,796,574 of record NW_026294584.1, read on the forward strand.
AGTTCCTGGCTGACCTGGCAAACTTAAATTAAAAAAAAAAGAAAAATTAATACAGGGAAAAGAGACTCTGTATCTGATTTCTGCTTTCCTTAGATGCTATAAAATTCACGCTTGCTTTGCCAATCTGACTTCCCTTTCACCCACATGGTTCCCAAATCCTTGCGATGGAGTTCACTCTGGCACCCCCAAAGCTTCCTGCTCCAGCGGTAACCAGATTCTTAGAAGAGCAAGCTAGCCCCAGCAGCATGCCAGAAGGTGTGGGTCATCTTCTCAAAGGCAATAGGAAATCAAGGCTTGCCTCATCTTAGCTTCTGCTACTTATGTTTCTATCATGCTTTTCAGAATTTGTTAATCACACTGACATTGCATTTGCCGTGAGACTTGCCCTTCCTCTTGGTCTTTTGCAAGACTGAAGAGGCCTGGATTAGTTTTCATCAGGGTAGCCATAGCCTATGGAGGGAGAGAGACTTGTTTTCATGAAGGAAAATCAGAAGCAACAATACAATGGCCAGACTGACTGACTTCTGCAGAGTAGGGTGGCTCAAGGGCTTTCTGAGAAAACAGAAATTCTTAGAACCAGAAACTGTAAAACACATTTATGAAAGGTGGTTTTCACTTATCCACACTGCCTCTTTTGGTACAGAATAGTTGAGTTGTGAATAATTCCAATGAAATATTAATTAAACACAACAACTCTGGGATTTATTATTTCTTAGCCTCAGGTATATTTACAATCATAGTGACGTGGACCTAGTTTTTGCTTTCCTCTTAATGGCCCAGATGGCATGGCCTTTGTGTGCATGTGTGTGTGTGTATGTGTGTCTGTGTGTGTGCATGTTCTCTGGGTGTACATACTTATGCCCATGAAAGTTAGAAGTCTCCCTCAGCTGTTCTTCATCAGGTGGTGTCCACATTTTTTGTTTTGAGGCAGGGTCTGTCACTAGAACCTGGGCTCACTGATTAGCCTAGGCTGGCTGGACAGTGAATCCTGGGATCTGCCTGTTCCTGCTTCCCTAGAGCTGGGATTCCAGGCATGTGCAACCATACCCAACTTTTTACATGGCGGCTAAGGATTGAACTCAGGACCTTATGCTTTGTGGCAAGCACTTTCTTGACTGATCTATGTTCCCATCCTGGTCTTTAATGGGATGTTATTAGAAGTTCATTCCTAGATTCCTTAATGCACACCCTGGAGTCTTACTTCCTGAAATTTCTTTTCCCTTTTTGTTGGGCTCTTACTATCTGTTCTTGATCTAGGTACTCTTAATAAAATTAAATGAGGAGAATTATACAAGTCCCATCATTATCCTCATTTTACATATGTGAAAATGGAAGAACAAAATAGTCAGATCATTTGCCCATAGTTACATGGTCACAATCTAAATATGCTAACCTAGCTCCTAAGCCACAGTTGCTCTGCTGTCTATCTGTGCTAGCCTCCTGTTTCATCTGTACTGGATACCTGCTAGAATCCCCATGTAACACACATGTATGTGGGGGAGGAAGCGCTAACAGGCGGAGTCAGCAAAGCAAAGAGGCAGCACTTCCTCAGTTCTAGAAAGAACTTGCCTACTGAACTCCTATCTACTGGACCGGACTTGAGGGCAGATCACAGAAGAACCTCAGAAAACAAGCTGAAGTGGGTTAGCCACAAATCAAGGGGTAGGAAAGATGTTTATAAAAATACCCCGAAGCCTGCCTTAAGCAATGGTTTGTGGGTGTTAGAAGAAGAATACGAATTGTAGAATCAACTTTAGAGTTGTCAGCAAACTCCTGGATAAAAATAGCATCCACAAGTAGCAGGAAATGCAAACCAAGAGTTTTCCTACCATGACCTAGAAACAAACAGGAAAATCGCGTTGGTTATGGTGATGAGGGAAAGCAGATCCTTCTTTTGCCTTGACCGTGAATGAGAATTACAAATTTGATGCAAAATATGTGCCTTTGATAGAGAGCAGACAAATACACAGTTCCTCATGCCAAAGCCAAACTTCATCAATGTCCCCATTTCTAGAGGACCATATGGCACCCATATTTCACATTTGCCACTAATCAAAACATTTTGAGGTTGGCGAGGAAGAAGGCTTAAGGTAGGGTCTGGCTTTGAACTTGCAATGTGACTTGAGCAAGGAAGATTTTGAGCAACTGATCTCTGTGTTTCCCTCTCTGAGTGCTGGGTTTACAACTGGGGCGTCACATTCTTGATAAATACTTCAATCGATGCTGTATCTACCATCAGCTCTTATGAGCTCTGCCCCTCCTCCAACCAAACCTTACCATGAAGAGGAAATTGAGAATTTTTTTCCACATCATTTTCCCCATTCAGTAGGCTTTTGGTTGTCAGCAACCTCAGAACTAATTCGAAGACTTGGTAGTAGTTAAAGAGACATGCATTAGCTTGTTTATTAGGAATTAAAATTTCTTAGTTATTATTGAAATCAGGGGCAATATTGTGGCCCTAATGTCAGAGGCACCTGGAGGCAATTTACCTATATAATTCTTCCCAGCCCTCAAAGTAAAATTGGCAAATTATTTTGGTAAATGCAGAGCTAAAAGTAGTTTTAGAGCTCACACTCTGTGTTCTTGGCAAATCCAGCTATGTCAATATGGCATAATGTGCCTTTCAACGAGTCCCACACTCATTCCCTTTGAAAGGCTGAGTGTTTTTGGCAAAGTGCCTGTCACTCAGTGAATAAAGCTATTATTTTATTTTATTTTTCCTTTTTTTTTTTTGCTGTCAGATGTTTAAGCAAAAACAGTGATCTTTGAGGTCTATGTGGTTGAATTGGCACAAGTCAGTATCCTGCACAAATCATCTGAGTCACTGCTGGTCTGTTGGGAAGGCTGAGTTCCCTCCCTGCAAGGATCCACACCACAGGTTCCCAGCTTGCATTCACCATGTGGTGTTCTTGTGTAGAGCTCAGGAGGAGGCATCAGTATTGGGAGGGAGCAATTCTTGGTGTAGAGGATGCACCCCATCTTTTAGGAAGGGAGAGCATCATATGGTGGTGCATGGCTGAAATGGTGCGTTATTGCTGCCTTGGTGATCTCTAAGGACAGCTTCTCTGTACCCAGCTTTGTCGTTTATGACATGACATTCATCATGTCGATTATGGCAGCACTACTTTAGGGCTGTGAGGAGTAAGTGACCGTGTGTTTAACCAGTGGCTCTTGGTCACGAATGTCACCGCTAGGGCCCCCCTTGGTGGCACACTTTAAATCTCTTGAGAGTCTATGTTGTATGTAACATGTATAGTACAGTCATCAAAGGCATCGGCACACTCCAGCAGGGGCCTAGAAACAGACATTACTGAGCATTTGTAGTACTTGAGATTCGTTATCCATTTATAGAACAAAACAGAACTAGAGTAGATAAAGGTTGTCATATTTGAGTTCTAATCATGATTTTCAACTGCTGTGCACTTCTGTGGCTAAAGCTGATTAAGTTACTGCTTTGAAGGAACAAAGAATATTATCACCCAGTGATAATATTATCACCCAGTGCCCAATGCACTAAAAAAGGAGTTTAATAGACTTTTCTTTATAAGAATGTAACTTAAAACAGGAATTTATAATAAAGCAAAAATGAAAAATAACAATGAATGGAATTGATAGATTTATGTAAACCACAGGGAGAGGTATTTGTACTTAATTATGAAAAGACTTAATTAACCTTTATTTTATAATCTAGAATTAGAGGCTCTGCCTGGTGTTGGGGATGGAGAGAAGGTAGTCAACAGATACAAGGGTAAAGATGAATGGGAGGAATTGCTCTGATGTGCTAGATTGCAGCACAAGCAAGGTTGACATTGTACATTTCAAGAAGCTAGCAGAGAGAATATTGAATGTTTCCAGCACAAATGATACATGTCGAAGGTGATGGATAAATCAGTTACTCTGAACAGATCACTAAACATCATAGTCATGAATTAAAATATTGCATTGTATCTCACAAACACATAGAATTACTACTGCATGGCAATTAAACATTTAAAAAATGAAAATGTGGGCTCTGAATTTTACATAGTCACTAGCGATTAGAGGGACTTGGGTTGTCCTTTAATGTGTGACTCAGTGTTCTAGGTTCTAAATTTATGTGTAATGAAACTTTGTTCATATTGGTTCCCTGCAGTTTGTAGCAAAGAGGATTAATTTGTAGGGTATTTTTGGAAGATTATATTTAGGCAACAATAAGTTGCAAAAGGAAAGCAATAAAATATGTTTTATAGCTGATATTTACCAAGAAAAAAAGAGAAATGTTTTATGGGAAAAAGACAAAATAAGAACCTTGCTCATTGGTGGGGTTGGTAGTGGTGGCAGCCCAAGAGTCAGGAGCAAGTAAAGTAAAAAGGGACCATGGCATCTTTATCTCTCACCTCTTTTTTTTGAGACAGGGTCTCTCAGGCAGTGGTGGTATAGGCCTTTAATCCCAGCACTCAGGAGGCAGAGCCAGGAGGATCTCTGTGAGTTTGAGGCTAGCCTGGTCTACAGAGTGAGATCCAGGACAGGCATCCAAAACTACAAAGAGAAACCCTGTCACAGGGTCTCTCTACATAATCCTGGAGACCAGGCTGGCCTCAAATTCATAGAGATCCACCTGCCTCTGCCTATGGAATGCTGGGATCAAAGGTGTGTGAACCCACACCCAGCTTAACTCTTCCCTCTTAGACCACAGTGTAGTCTTGCTGTAGAAGTCTCATGTGTCTTTTATGTGGGTGGTATTTTTCTCAGATCCTACTTACTCTTTAACACCCAGTGTAGCAAGAGCAGATTCAACTAAACCTGAGGGCAGAACCTCAGTAATACCAGGTACTCTAGCCCTGTAATCTAAGCAGTGCAAAAGAAGGCACAAACCCAAGCGCTCATTGTAAAGACACCAAAGACAGTCCACCCAACCTGGTACAGCAAGACTGCGCCCACCGAGTGATGGAGAGCTCTCTAGTGCATTCTTGTGGTGGTGGTGGCTTGTTTGCATGTGGTCAGATGAATTCTGGAAGACTGCAAGCACGGGCTTGGGAGACCAAGGTTCTTTGCTCTTTTCTTTAACTGTGAGACCTTGGCCAATAGATGGGACCTCCTGAGCTCCATTTTCCTCATCTCTTAAATGGGGATAACACTGCCTGAAAACTGACAGCATGGGTGCAGGGGAGGGTACCTGGTAGTTGGTAGGTTTTCAATTAGTGAGCACTTTCTCCAAAACCAGAGGAGGCCAGCCTGGCCAGCCCCAGTTATTATCACGACTCTGCCATGACTCCTGTGAGTGCACCTCTCCATGCTACCTGGCTCAGGCTGATTTGACCAGATGCCAATTCAGAGTCAAGAAGAAAGTGTCAAGCTCTGACCACAACTTTGCCAAAAGTGAACAAATTTATTCTTGGATACACCTGTCTAATCTTGAACACTAATGAATTCCTGCTTTTAGCCTTCTTGAGAGGATCTGCTAGGATTCCCTTCAACTGTCCTGATCTTTTGCCCTGAAACAAAACCTCCTAAGATGGACAGAAAACAATTTTAGTATGCTCAAACTGACTCTAATCCAAAGACATCTGGCTGTAACTTAATACTACAGATAAACGATTAAAGCATGCCGAAAGCAAAGCACATCCACATTGTCATATGGCCTGTTATCATAAAGAGATTAGCAGTTCTTGGATGACTCTGTGACAGTGCCAGTCTTTGCTGTCACATCATAAGCATTTCTGAAATCTCCCATCTGTTTTCTTAGTTCATGACTTTATATGTGGAGACCCTGCACAGCACTGCACAAGATTGTGTAGGATGTAAAGCCTACCATCGATTTACAGACAGTAGGTAATAGTCTAGAAAGTTCCCCAGTCTCATAAATCCTAGACTAAGTACTTGGAAATGACTTAATTTTGTTCACTCTGGATAACTTGAGAAGAATTAAGATGTCTGGTTCTATCAGCATTCATGAGAACCTTGGGACTAAGGGGCTGGAGTACAGAAGCGTCATCACACTCTGCCGGCCTCCATCTCAGTGCTCCCCGCTGGCCTATGCTGTGAGTGTTCTTCCCTGGACGTTGTCTCCCCACAGATGCATGGATTGTACTTGTTTGGTATAGGTCAGATTGTATAGAGGACATCTGCACTTGTAGCCAAGATATATTAGATTCACGATGGAAGGAGTTCCTGACTGCCGAAGCTTCCCCTGAACAAAAGAACCGGCTCTCGTGGCTAACCCTGCTGTTTTCTTTTTATGTAAATATTTATGGAATGTTTTACCATGTGTGTGTACAGCACATGTGGGTAGGTACCCATGGAGGCCAGAGGCACTGGATTACCCTGGAGTCAGAGTTATGGGTTGTTGTGAGCCACCTGATACAGGTGCTGGGAATTAAATTTGGGTTTTCTGAAAAGCAATACGTGCTCTTAACCCATCTGTCCAGCACAGACCCCTGATTGTGAGACAGGGTCTCATGAAGCCCAGGCTGGCCTCCATCCTCCCAGGTAACTGAGGATGACCTTGAACTTGTTTTCATTTGCTTATGCTTTGTTTTGTTTGGGGGTGTGAATTTTTTAGGAGTATGTGTTTTGAAGCAACGTCTCATGTAACCCAGGCTATTCTTAAACTCATCATGTAGTCAAGGATGATTTTGAACTTTGAATCTTCTTGTCTTTACTTCTCAAGTGTGTGCACCTCTGCCCAGTTTATGTGGGTCTGGGGATTGAACCCAGGGTTTGGCATGTGCTAGCCAGGTTCCTTACCAGCTTGGTTACATATGTCCTCTTCTCCTGTTCCCTATTTACCAGCTGCCTTGAATCGGACTCCATAGATTCCATTGTTGTTGGAGAATGCTACCTGACAGCTGCAGGCACCTGAGATATAGGAAAGGGACTAAGACTAGATACCTTCCTAACAGCCTGCAGAAACAAAGAAGGGAGACACGCACACACCTTTTCTCTTGCAGTCCAGTGTTTGGATGGGAAACACGTAATTGTGGCACAGAGTGGAGTCTGCTTCAGGCCTGATGACTGGGGGTCTCCCTGATACTTGGGGTTTGGGGTCCAGTTGCTCCTTTTCCTCTTCATCACATAACTCATCAGTCTTTAGCTGCAGCAGTTTTTTATTTCTCAGTGCTACTGGGCTTTCGCACTTGGCATAGTTCCCCAAATTCCGGTTCCGTGGAATCTGCAGCATTGAAACAAGTGTTTCTAACTCACAGGTACAGTGCCAGGGGTTGTCATAAAGGCGCAGGTAGCTCAGGAGGGGGGTGTAAATGAACACCTCCTCCGTCAGCACCTTGATCTGGTTGTGCTGCAGCAGGAGGGTAGTAAGCTTATTTAAACCAAAGAAGGCGTCATTCTCAATTTTGGAGATCTCATTCTGTTGCAAGTCCAGGCTCTTCAGCCTTTTAAACTTAGAAAACATGTTGTTCTTCAACACACGGATTTTGTTTCTCGCTAACAGCATGTGCAGCAAGTCTTGAGGCCAGTCGGGTAACACGTAAACTAATTTTCTTTCTTGGCAGTCTAGGTATTTCTCATGGAGGTAAGTGTATACATCACAGGGGAGGCCTGGTGCGTAGCGTTTGACAGGGCTGCCTCTCCTGCCACCACCTGCCTGGCTGCGGCTGCTGCGGCTGGGGTTGGCCTGACTTCTCAAAGCACCAGGACTGGCCTTGTGAAGCTCAGCAGCTCTGCAAAAGCAGAGAAGAATCAAGATGGCCACTATGCGCATTCTGACGTCCAGCTGGCCCCTGGCCCCAGGGCAGGTGGAACAGGAGAGTCTTTCTTTGAAATCCAAGTTTGGGTAGCTTTAACAAACACAGGTCGGGGAGAGTAAGTCCCAGTGGAGGGGTTCAGAGTTCCTAGGTGGGACAGAAGAAAGAAAGAAAGAAAAAACAAACAGCTAAGTACTATCTTGAGCAATGCATAACAGAAACAGCAGATTTATTTCATTTGATCTAGTCTCCTAGTTTAAGTGGGTAAAAACTGCTGTAGAAGGTTCTTTTCCCTTCTACTTGCCTGGTTTAGTTAGTAGACATATGCTTGGCCCTAAGTTTGAATCAAGGCTCTCCTTTTGTGAGATTTATGGTCTCTAGAGAGCCTGCTCAAGACTGCACCCAGGATATGCAACAACAACAACAAAAAAACAATCCATGATGTCAGCAAGAACCAAACTAAGGGGTAGGGAAAGAATACATGCATTCCTATGCTAACTTTCTTTATTACTCCATTTTGAAATCTCTCTTCTTGAAAAATTTGCCTTTACATAATTATATATCTATATATTCCCAACAGAAAGCGCTAGACAATATGAGCTATATTTTGAGGGTCACATTACATTTCTTGAGTAAACAATAAGAAATAGAGCCATTCTGATAACACACATGAAATCACATGGTTTCTCTTGGACTTGGAATGTTATGCTGACTGGGCAACTGACATGGCTAGGAGTGGTGGTCAGCCAAGTTCCTTGGTAAGCAGGAGGGAGGCATGTAACGCTTGAGTGCTCCACACCTTTTCGAGGAACAGTGACCTTAAAAGCGTCCCAGGACCTAAACATAAATAGTTAGTTGGCTGAACCTTGAGTCTTGTATCATAAAACTAAGACTTGCTGAGAGAATCTGTGCAGGGGGTAATGTCTTTAATGTGATCAGCCAGAATTTTGCAAGGGAAGAACTGGCACTAAAATTGCCTCTTGCCTGACCTTGATTTAACAACCAGATACCTGGGAATCTGTCCTTGTGCAAGTCATTTCAGGGGCGACTAGTCTACTTTGAATTTGCTCTGAGGTCTTAAGTCAGATAAATGTGTAGAAAGCTCTTTGTAGCTGATAATACTGTTTTTTTCCTATGTCAGCCTGAGCTATGAAAAATATCCTAGTATTATTTCTATTCATCAAAATTATACAGCTTAAGAAGAAATCATTTTTAGACGGTCCGCAGAATAAATGCCCATAAGATTGAGATGTAATCATGAGATTACATGTACACATTACATGAAAATACAGAGTAATGGGGAGATTCCACAGCTGTTTTTGCACATGTGAAATAACAAAAAAGCAACCAGGTTTCAGAGTCTGTGGCCCTGTAAGCCTTGCTTGAAACAGGGTTCCTCCATCAGAGAATTATTCATCTGGTGGGATGACATCTGAATTATTAGTTACCATCTGCTGTAATATGTCACAACCTCATCTTCATTGTCTGTAAAATGGGGCTTATGATATTTCCTGGTCCCTGGGCAGATGAAAGGGGCTCAGTGTCTGGCCAGTGGGAAGCTCTCAACTGTTTGGACTCAGCCTGGCAAACACTCAAACCTATGTTCCTCATTGTGTGGATTTCAGAAATTAAAGGAGTTCTCTTGTGGCCCTGAGACACACAGCCGTGTAGGTGTGACCTTCCTTTTCTTTTACTCTCTCCTATCACCACAGTCAGGTCCCAAAGGAACCCTGGACAAATGGCTGAGGTGCCTGTGAATGTATCAAAGTGGATGCTGGCCACTGGCTACCAGGCTGTCTCTGTATTGCAGGTACCTGCTCCAGAGTCCTGCTCCTCTCCGCACTCCTCACCCCTGGCTCTGGCCCCTGCACATCACTTCTCTTCCTCCAGCTTCTCTTTCGTACATAACCTCAGCTATTTAGGCCATGCGCTCCCTTGGTGCTCTTTGTCCTCTTGGTTCCTGGTCCCCTCTCTCGCCCTTCTCTCCCTCCCTCCCCATCCCCATCCTCTCATGGCCAGGTCTACTCTGCTGGTCATGTGCAGTCTGGACCCTTCCAGGTGCCTCTGGCTGCACTCTCATGTATATAATAAAACTCTTCTCCTCTACTATATTAGGAGCATCAAGTCCTCATTTTCATTCAACCACTCGGGTTGAATTTGGACCCAGAAATGTTCAGAGTAAATGGCACTGTCCCAGTCCCGTATAGGTCTGGTCTCAAGTGTCACTGTTTGAGAAGGTGACATGAAGCCTTCTCTGTTACCCTCATCTGCCTTTCCTATTTCATTTTCTCCACAGTGTTCATCAGCCTCTGTCTAAGCAAACATTTTACTTCTTTGTGTACTGTTCTGTCCAGTTTCCTTAACTAGAAATCAATTTCCCCAAGGGCAATGACTTTTGTCCATTTTATTGTTACTATGTTTCCATGACAAATATTTTTTTTTAAATATCTGTAGCCATTCTATCCTAAAGATTTACCACACACAAACAAATGTTATTTGGGACTCTACTGGGGATGCCTAAGATCTGCATTTTTTTTCTTTTGAGACAGGGTCACTACGTAGCCAAGGATGACCCTGAACTTTTGCTGTTCCTCTCCCTCCAGAATGCTAGGGCTGCAGGCATGTGCCACCTGCTTACTTAACGTGATACACTGAATGTGCTGGGCAAGCACTTTCCCAGCGGAGCGACACCCTAGTCAAGATCTGCAAGAACTTTTTTGCCTTTTGTAAAAATATTCTGGAAATATTTCTTGTTTGTATCTATCACTTAGGACAGAGTCCACTCTTAGCAAGGGAAGAAATATCCAAAGTAGATTTATAACGAGTAATGTGTTTGTTATTAGTGTTGGGCTGTATGGTTATGAGTGTCGAATGTGCTTCATCTAGATGTGGTTCATCCTAGTTTGAGTGCCAGGGCCATCCTTACCTGCATCCTTACCTATTCCATGCCTTCACCCTTCCCTGCCCACCTAGAAGGCCTCCGCACTGCTTTGGGTCAAGCAGTCCTCACACTCCCCACTTGAGTGTCCCCACCCAGTGTCTCTCACGGGGCTTACTGTGTTGTCCAGCTGTCTGTACCTGCTTCGTCTTCCCTGAGCCATGCAACATCTGTACTGCAAGAGCTATTAGGACACATTGCTTTGCTCAACCTTTACTTTCTGTAATTTATTGTGATTTTCATGTAAATATAACTTAAAAAGTCATAGCAAATAGTTTATTTCAATTATTATGCATGTTAACTATTGGGGAGGAAGTGTGCTGGTATCTGCAACATGTTTTGAAATGCATCAAAAAATGCAGAATGTAGGACCAATTGAGAGAGATGGGTGAATGGGCATGTAATAAAACCAGTATAAAATCCAGGTGGCAGAGATATAGGTACTCATGGTGTAGTCCTCTCAATTTTTGTGTATGTGCAAAAAATAGATGTAATGAAATATTTTAACACTAAAAGATGGGTCTGCAGAGATGGCTTCATCAGTATGTCGGTAGGGTACTGACCACACAAACATAAGGACTTGAGTCTGCTTCCCAACACCCCCATAAAAGCTGAGTGTAGTAGTGTGTCTGTAATTCCAGTCCTGGGGAGGCAGAGGCAGGAGGCTCCCTGGGGCTCCCTGGACACCAAGTCTTCCCGGGCTCTCCAAGTTTACACAGAGACCAAACAATAACATGAGGAAACACTGGGTGTCAACTCTGTCATTCACATGCATGTGTACATACGTCTATATACCACACATAAGCACACATTCACAAGAATTAAAAACCATGAACCAAAAAAGGTCAAAAAATCAAAACAAAAACTAACAAAACAATCAAATTTATTTTCCTCGAGTACTTTCAAGCTAAAAGCCCCAAGGATACAGTATTTTTTAAAATCAAAATAGTGATTTTTTTCCTTTCCACCTTCTTCCTATACCCTGCAAACAATAAAAAGCACACATATATCTGAGTTTTTAAAGAAAGCATTTGCCCGAGCAGAGAAACCCACATACTTAGAACATATTTCTTGCCAAGGTTTCTATCTACTTTCTAATGAAAATGTTGCATTGACTGTAGGATGGAAAAACGAAGTGTTTGCAGTGTGTTGTTTAGTGATGTCTGCTTGTTTGATTCAGGCCACTGTAAAAACCTGCAAGAGCTGAACGTCTCAGACTGCCAGTCTCTCACGGTGAGTAAGACAGATTTCCTACTGTTGCTTATGTGGTCCAAACTTCTCACACGGAGAGCCAGTAGGCAGAGCATGTACTTTGTGTGCATTTGGGGTTGAATATGGAAAAGGCAAACTGTATTAAATGTTGGCAAAAACATTTACCCTCTGCACAATGCTATCATTAATCTTGTGGATATGTGCTCAGTGTTGGAGCCTCTGGCAAATGGAAACTCTTTAATGGTTACATAAAAATGAACTGTGTTTATGTTTCAAGTGTTTATGAGACAGGAAATACTGGGTCGCAGCAAGGTTGATAGGCTTATTTTGGTGGGTTTCATGGCAATTAGTAACTATACCAAAGAAGATGGAAATGAACACATAACCCCAGGTTCTTCCTTCCCGGCCCTGGCCCCTTGTCTTTCTCTCTACCCCAAATCTGTCGTCCATGCTGTGAGTACACAATACCTTTTCTACAGGCAGGCCTGACCAACTCACTCCATCTTCCATCATCCATATACTGCTGGAAAAGAATCAAGCCACCTTAGCATTAGTGCACCCTGGAGACTCTCTGTAGCCTCTGCCTCCCTTTGCAGGCTCTTCTTGTTCCACTCTTGTGTACACAGCAAGTTCTGGTGACCATGTGCCAGGCCACCCAGCAATCTCTTGGTTTTGCTCATGCAGTACTGTCTCGTTTTTCTTTTTTGAGACAGGGTCTCACTATGTAGACCAGGCTGGCTTCTAGCTCAGAGAGGTCCACCAGCCTTTGCCTCTTAGGTGCTGGGGTTAAAGGTGTGCACCGCCGCACCTGGCTTCGGCTCTTACCTTGCCCTCAAGCAGGGTTTGTGGTTTGGTATAGCTTAGCGTCTATGCCACTTCCTCTAAGCCGTCATCTCTCAGGACTGTCTTCACAGCTGCTCCTCTATATTCCTATCAGCAGAAGGAGCTACTAACTGTAGTGTTCTGCCTCCTCCACAAATGAGACGATAAGGGCACGGTTGTGTCTTATTTGTGTGACAGGCAGACTTTGACACACAGTAAGCCTTTGATGGACCTAGTGGCCAATGATACAAGTGTGTAATCTTGACTACTCAGGAGGCTGAGACAGGAAGTTTGCAGGTTCAAAGATTGTTGAGCTATGAGTACTTTAAGGTAAGTCTGAGTAACTTATTGAGAGCTTGTTTTAAAATCAAAAGCGGGCTGGGGATAAAGGCTGCTGATGTCCATCAGTGGCGGAGAAGACCTGGGTGCAAGCCTTAGCTTATAAAAAACATAAGGTTTCAACAACATTTAATATCTAATGCCACTTTGTGGTAATGCATAGTGGGCAATGAAGGTAGAACTTGAAAGCCTGTCTGTGTTGCTATGTGTAGGTGCCGTACTTGACACTGTAAGAGTAAAGGAGGTTAATCTAGGGAGGAAGACATGAGGTTGTGTCTCACTGACCCTAAGGAGCAGGTTGAAGAATCTCGAAGGAAGAGAAGGGAATAGGTTTGAATGTGAATGAAAGTGGGCTGGAAGACATTTAGGAAGAAGTGGCCCAAATAGGTAGGTAAGAAATGCACTGAACATGGCAGCCCAGACTCAAGAGTTAGGGCCACTAATTTCTGCTGAAGCCGTTCCAGTGGGATATTGGGGCAGAGGTATAATTGTAGTGAGCTGCGAAATGGACAAGATACAAGAAAGTAAACATGAGTTAAAAACTACTGTTTCCAGAAAAATGGTTGAGCGGGTAGGAGGAACAGGGGCAGGAAAATGCAAATAGGTGTATAGAAGCCAGTGGAGACAGAGAAGAGAAGGAAAGCCTGATGGTGTAATGGCCTCAGCATGCATCACCACCAGGCAGAGGCCAAGGCCCTGGCACAGGTGGCAAGACATCTTACACTGGCTCCTCAGTGTTGACCCAGCATTGTGCACAGCAGTGTGCCTCGTGGTCACAGTTGTTCCTTCCCAGATGCCCTGTTTTAACATCAAGTCACTTGAAGTCCACAATGCCATTTCATCTGTCCTTGAATGGGTTTTTCTGTCTGCCTGAATGATGCCTTCCCTCCATCCCCACAACCACACCCTGGCTACATTTGTTCCTCCTTTGAAACACTTTTATCTCCACTGGGGTTTTCCATACACTTTAGAAAAAGTAACTCTTTAAAAATAGCATTGTAGAAATAAAAACAAATTGATGTTACCACTTACTCAAAATGAACACTTTAATAATTTGTGATATATGCATAGAATTATGGAATCATAGCCCCAGTAATTTTAGAACATTTTCTTCATCCTTAAGAGAAATCACATCCATTAAATCGCCTCTCGTTTTATCCCAACTCCTTAGCACCTTGCAACTCCTCTTTCTTCTGAGAGGATGAATTTACTTCTCTTCCAAGTTGGCACTGTGGTCTTAGTCCCTCAGCATTTATACTTTCTGCCCTTATGTTTAAGATTACATTGTAGCTCCTTTTTTAGAACAAGGACTGCTTTGAAAATCCTCTTCTCATATTTTTTCCATGAAGGTCTTCCTCTCATTTTCAGAGCAGAACATTTATTTTCCCCAAAGATGGAAGACATTTTATGAGTAAATAAAATATAAACATGAAAGTACTAAGACTCACAGAACACTTCAACTCTTTTCTCCTAATACAAAACTGAAGCCTTTCAATTAGTTGTCTGGTTCCTACCCACCAGGCCACTGCTCTCAGCTCTTGGTGGCTCATGCCTCAGCATGACAAGCTGCTACTTTACATTCAACAGTGTTCCCAAGAAAGCAAGGGACAGACAGGTAGGCCATAGAACCCGTAAGAGAAAAAAATTCTACTTTCTGTCTGGTTGGACTGTTTTTGTACCAGCAAAGAGCATAAAGGCTCCTTCGTCAAGAGAAATGGCAATCTTTGCTAGCATATTCTTCAGATCTCTGATGACGATTAAAATGGGGTTGTTGTGAAATGGATTCATTCTTTCTATGGATACTTTTAGCACCTGCTATGTTAAAACTATCCCATTAGGTGTTAGAAGGAATTTTAATGTGAGTTAATTCTCAGTTCTTGCCTCAGGAGCATTAGTTCTGTGTATGAATACAAAATTGCATTCTTTGAATTTGGCCTTCTAAATAGGAAAGCCAATACAAAGCATCTGCATCGAGTTTGTGAACATCAAAGTCTTGTCCAAGTTTGGGATCTATAAAGGGCTAGTAATTTTATCCAGCTCCATTTTACTGCTGTTTTACCCTTCAAGACAGAGGCTGGAAGACAGGATTACATTTAAAGATGTGGGTAACATTTATTCAAAGAGCTTGGCTATATCTAATTTTGTCTTGCAAAATATATCACACTGAAGAATTTGAGTCCCATGTGTTGGGACTCAAGACAAATTCTTTAGCCATTCTGCAGTGTTCATACTCAAATGGTTTTGCATTTTAAGTTCAACCATTTCAATATTGAGTCTTGCATTCTCTTTAATGAGAATGGGAGTGGTCTGAATTTGTTTGGGTTGCCAAGCACCTCGAGAAAGGTGAAGGTAGAGAAGGGGTTGCTGACTCAGCTCAGGGGAGTCACCTTCTTCCACTGTACACAAAGCACACACTATCCTCTTCTTGGCCCCATTTCTTCCGAGGCCTCTCTAAAGATGGCTAAGCCAGCTCTCTCACGGTCCTGTCCCACCTCACTCACATCCTCACCTACGTGTTTTAACAAGTGCACAGTCTCTGTGAGCAATTGGCACTGTTAATATTTTCAGAGACTAGTTTCGAACCTGTTAAAGTATGGTGCCACATGTGATGATGGCTGTCTTTGAATTTTGAGGGAAACTTGTACTATATTTACTGTATTTATCTACACATATCTGAATTCTACACTTGGTGATCAAATGACTAGAAAAAATACTAACAGCTTGAGTGCAGTGCTAAGAGCACAGTGCTTTCAAAGGCCCCACTCATCCACATGAAGCACCGGCTGGAAGAAGCTTCCCTGTGCAGAGCCCCTGGGTCTTGTTTAAGACAGGATTTGATTCCCAGGAAATCCTTCATTGGATGACCAACCACCAGCCACCGTGCCCCGGGGTTTTGGTGTGGTAAATATGCATGCATCCTGGAAACCATGAAGAGTGGAATGTCGGACGGACCCCAATGCCACTGAAAATCAACTCTTGCTGTCCCTAGTGGTGTCCCAGCTGTCCTGCCCATCTGAATTCTCCAAACCACTTCTCAGAGCTAGTGAAAATTCACCTCCTCCAGACAGATACCAGCAGTGGACTATCCTTCTCTGGAGACAGTGTCCTGAAATGTGCTTGAAGCACAGTTATTTAAAACTAGCTGATACCTGGTGGTATCCCAGGGAAATTCAGCAACCATCACTGAATAAATAAAAGCCTATTGTTGACTCTATTTCTCCTCTCCTTTTCTCTCTTTCCTTTTGTTTTTACAGGTTCTCACTCTGTAAGCCCAAGCTGGACCGAAACTCATTATGTAGCCCAGGTTGTCATTTAACTTGAGGTGATCCTCCTGCCTCAGTCTTCCCAGTGCTGGGATTATAAGCATGCACCATTATGCCTGACAGTTACTGTATTTTCTGTATTTTTTATATGCAAAGTAGTCATTGCAGTCAAAGCTTGACACTCATCTGGTCTTTTTCACCTTCAGTTCAAGACCATCGCTTGACCCTACTGCCTCTCAGTTAACATCAGCCACAGCCTTCATTCACTTCAACTTTAGTCCCTCTCTCTCCAACCCTAATCCCAACTGGAGCTCGTGCCTTCAATGCATCTTGTGTATTGTCTGTATTTTATGTCTTAGCTAGGGTGTCTGTTGCTGTGAAGAAACACCATGACCACAGGAGCTCTTATAAAGGAAAACATTTAATGGAATGGCTTACAGTGTCAGAGGTTCAGTCCATTATCATCATGGCGGGACACAGTGGCGTGCAGGCAGAATGGTGCTGGAGAGGGAGCTGAGAGTTCTACATCTGGATCCTCAGGCAACAGGAAGTGAACTGTGTCACTGGGTGTAGCTTGAGCATAGGAGACTTCAAAGCCCACCCCCACAGTGACACACTTCCTCCAACAAGGCTACACCTCCCAATAGAGTCCTAATGGACTCCCTGTGGGGTCCATTTTCTTTCAAACCACCACATTTTACTTTTCAAATATAGATATTGAGACCCTCTAAGAGTTATCATAAAGTTGGTGAAAATTTGTTTAGCATTTTAAATGTATCATTATCAGAACCACAGAAATTCAGTCACAGAGACAGATGACATGCCTGGGCTAAACACGGCTTTGCTTTTAATGAAGTCCAATTGTTAAGAAAGTTCACTATTCCAGTCTTTCAGAATAACTTTAGAACAGGCCAGTTTGTGACCACATTTCTGTATCTGGACATCAAAAGTCACACTGAGATATTTGTGTCACATACTGGAACTTGCAAGGGTTCACTTTTTAATGAAATGCCATTGTGATGTAATGAAAGGAGGGAGCACTGAAGCTTCAAACAAAATGACTGGTTTCTACTTTTTTTTTATTTCTTATTTTTTTGAGACAGGGTTTCTCTGTGTAGCTTTGTGCCTTTCCTGGAACTCACTTGGTAGCCCAGGCTGGCCTCGAACTCACAAAGATCCGCCTGCCTCTGCCTCCCGAGTGCTGGGATTAAAGGCGTGTGCCACCACCGCCCAGCCCGGTTTCTACATTTTAATCAAAGACTATGAAGGAACAAGTTGTATGTGCATGTTATTATGTGCATGTTTTTCTGGGACAGGAAGAGAAATGAGAGATAATGGAGCACTTGAGAGGCCTGTGAGGGTTTGCTATGATTTTTGTTTTTCTTTTGTTATGCAGGATGAATCAATGAGACACATTTCCGAGGGATGTCCTGGGGTCCTGTATCTCAATCTGTCCAATACAACTATCACCAATAGGACTATGCGACTCCTGCCCAGGTAATGCTGTGGCTGTGTGTGAGATTGAAATAGGGTCTCTTATGTACTCCAGGCTGGCCTTGAACTCATGCTCCTCTGTCCTCCGCCTGACACTGCTTGTATTATTTGTATCACATTGAGAATATTGCATTCTCCTAAGCTTTGGCTTGTTGTAGTTGTCCTCAAAGATGATCCGCCAACATCAGCACCCAACCACGACAGCACGATAATGGGACAACTGTTTTCCGACCCTGAGCTGGTGTCTGTATCTCCTTGCTTGGCAAGAGCAGCTGATCACTGGCCTTCTGTCTCGGCCAGTGTTTTTGTCACTCTTGTAACAGTGTACCCAGTAGCTTGAGATAGACCTTCCTGGGCAGTGGAGCCTGCCCCCCAACTTCCTTTCTAGTGTCTGAGACCTTTCTCTAAGAGAACTCCAACATGCCTCCTCCCCAGACTGTTGTCCAGGTCCCAGGTACACTGAGAGGCCACCGCTTCCAGGAGCGTACACTGCTGAGGTTGATGTCTGTCGACTTTGATGTCCTGGTGTGTGGCAGCTGCTGTTCCTTAGCCAGCACAGCTCTGGCGAAGGCACAGGAAAGCACAGCATTTGGAAAACACAGGATCTTCAGCTTTACACAAACTTTTCTTATTCAGTTACTCTGTGTACTGTGGAAAAACTAACCAGGTAGTGTATCTGGTCCTAGGGAGCTGTTCAAATGTGACTTTGGTAAAGCATTCCTCAAACCATTGGGAAAGACTGAAGCTTTTTTGAGACTATAACTTTTTGAGAGCCTTTGAAAATTAACAATAAGACATTTGGGAAAACTTAAACAGAAACAATTCTAGGTGACAATCTTCTTTATGTTCTAACTCTAATAGTCTTCCACAGGTGGGCAAACCTCATCCTTCCGTTTAGAAGTCCTCCAGATCCTTTAAAACACACGGAATCTTCACCCAGCCAGGCACTTAGCAACCATTTGCTTTTTATTACTGTATCTTTTTAAAACTCAGGCAGATAATCCATGTAGAATTTCCTTTGGTGATAAAAGAAGCAACAAGCCAGACTGGAGGTCAACAAACTATGACCCGCGCGGCCCAAGCTTGTTTCTGTGTGGCCCATCAGCCAGTTTCACCTTCTCTGTCCAACGTTATCTACTGACCATAGTTCTGTGTGGTTCTTCTCATATATTTAAAAATTTTAGAAAGGCAATAAGTACTTAAAACACTTTCATTCCTAGTGGCTTAGAAGGGGCTGATGGGAGTCTTTCACACCATGGAAAATGACAAAACAAGACTTGAATTATTGTTTTGACAATTATTTAGAATTAAACGGATGCAAAAGGCAATTTATAAAGCAGATTAAGTTCAAATGTTTGTCTTGCCTGCAGCCAGCACATTGTAAATAGCACAAAATTTGAGGCAATATCTTTTTTCTTTCAGTCTTTTAAAATGATCTGATTCAGCAGCAAAAGCCTCATGCTTTTGACAGGTGTATGCATTCTGGTCACATGTCTCAGTTTGCCTAACTCATTCTATGACATAAATGGATGTAATGTTTGAGAAAAATAAGTGTAACATAACTCATGGAACTCTGCTCATGCCTCAATGGCAGTGATCAGTTGGGATGGCTACCTCTGTAAGAATTTGGCAAATGTCAATGAAAGTATTGTGTGAGAACCAATTGACTACATGGAATTGACTATAATTAATATTGTATAGTTTATTATCGTTAAATCATATGATACCTAACTTTTGTATCTATGAAGTAGTAAGATTAAAAACATTTACAGTAAACATATTTACACACAGTTTTGGAGAAGTAGTTAAACATTTATCACTATATTAATAATTAAAGATAAAATAGTGATTTGTATGTAATTATCCTCTTAGGAACAGAGTATTTTTACATTTTTCAAAGTTCATAAATCTCTTAGTAGAATTTTGTTTTGGTCAGAAAAATGTTTTAAGTTATTTATAGATGTCTTTTCAGTTGTCATCATTAGTGGAAGACTTTCTGACTGTATTTTCTAACTTTATTTGCCAAATGGTCCTTTTTGGGTTGGAATGTGAGATGCAAGTGTCTTTTTAAACGTTTCTTTAAAAATGACACAAACAGAGCTAGGTAATTATTTCTGAATAAGAATTTAGGAAAAGTGTATCAGACTTGTTACATATTATTTCCACTTCTCAAACAAGTAGTCTATATTTTATTTCCTTTTTGACTCAATACTTGGAGAAGAATTCTTTGTTTAAAGTGGTTGGTGCTTCAATGTTTAAACTTCTGTCTTTAATTGTAGAAGAAACATGGACTGAATTATTTCTGCTTTTTGGAATTCAGATTTCTTCAAGGACTAGTTTGTAATTAGTTTCAGCATACCCAAGAATGTTTAAAGTGAAGAGAATTTGTTTAAGAGAAAAAACTTCCATGTGTAAATGTGTGTTTATACATAGATCTTCTTGACATGTCATAATATAATAGTGATGTGTTAGTCACTGACTATAACCAAGCTTATAGTTTATTTTTATTTTATGTATGAAGATAAAGTATCATGCTTTATCATAGACTACAGCATTCTCCCCACATAAAATGATATCTTTTTCCTGGTTAGTGTTTCTTTGTGATTTGTGTTGTGTTTTGAGACAGGCTCTCACTGATTGGCCCAGGCTGCTCTCAAACTTGCAATCCTCCTGCTTCAGTCTCCTGAGTGTTGTGATTACAGGCACACACTACCATACCGAGCTGACTCTTTAAAGGTCTGCTGCTGACACCCCACCTTTGCTTCCACTGTTCATGCTTTTTGGAGAATAGCTCTGAACCCGTCTCTTAAGCCTGTGTGGTACTGGTTTTCAGTTGTGTTTTATGTGTAGCATGTAGCTGACTTCCACTGTATTTTTGGTTTTTTGAGACAGGGTTTCCTTTGTAGCCCTGGCTATCCTACAACCCACCGCACCATAGTTCAGGCTAGCCTTGAACTCAGATCCACCTGCATCTGCCTCCCTAGTGCTGGGATTAAAGGTGTGCACCTCTGTCTGGTCACTAGCTTCTATGTTTAGATATGCTTATCCTTTGTGTCTGTTGAAGAGGGAAGTTCAAAAGATTGGTATTTATTTTTTAAAGATTCTAAAATACAAAATTTATATGTTAAAATCTGAATTTACAAAGTAGATAATTTGAAAGTAGTTTATATCACTTTACAAATTGTTTTATTTTCTTCTTCTTCTTCTTTTTTTAGCTAGTCTGACTGTACAGCCTAGGGTGACTTGGAACTCACTGTGTAGCTTAGACCGGCTTAAACCTGTGGTCATCGTCCTGTCTCAGCCTTCCATAGACAGGAATTCCAAATGGGAGCCGCCATAGCTGGCTCCCTCTTCCACTTTTTAAACTTAAAACATTCTTGCTAGCAATATGTTAAGCTGCTCCTTCCCCATAAGGTGACTTAGTATATTAGTTTCGCTATGAGTCGAATGCTGTTTGGGGGATATTTATTTTACAAACAAATATATAATTTAGTGGGAAAGATAGAAAAGTTGAGTTCCAACTAAGAATTTTGTTTTGGTTTTAATTTCTAGTTCTTTCCATTCAGTCAACATTCAGAATAAAGTTTCTTGATGCTGCTGCCTTTTGTCATATGAAAAAGACGTGCGGTGAATTATCTCCAATAAAAATGCACTTCACAGTGATTGTCTATTTTTGCTGTGTTTCCCATTGTTTCAGACATGCTCGGGTATGCAGAATTCTTTCGACTGTAAATAGCCAGGGAAGTGCCAGCTGTTGCTGCTTGTCCCACCTCTTCACTGCCTTTAGTGCTTCCTTCCAAAGAAATCACTTGCCAGAAAGAAAAACAAAATGATGGTTGCCATTAATGGCAGCATTGATTTGACATTTTATTTGAGTGTTTTTCCCTACTTCTTTGGAGACTTAGTTTTCTAGAGTTAAAAATGAGGGCTGCCCACAGCTCTTTCTCATTATTCATTTGTGGGGGTTTTTGGTGGTGTTGGGGGTTGTACCACATGTGCCTGTGGAGGTTAGGGCCACTTGAGCGACTCCGTTTCCACCAGTGACTTGTCAGGCTTTGCTGGTAGAGAACACCTTTACCTGCTGAGCGATCTCACAGACCCAGCCTTTATTCTGGGAACATGTTGGCCTCCTACCATTTCTGAATTTAATCCTTTCTAGTCATTTCTGTTACCATAGCCTTGGCAGTACTCTCCAGTTCTTCTTTGCACAGCATCCTGCCCGTTCTGCCTCTGGTCTCCCTTCCTCCAGTCTGCTCTGACTCATGGCACAGGAGGAGTCATCCTGGAGCACTCATGTCTTGTCTGACTCCTCCCTACTGTCCCTGACATTATCTAGTTGAACATACTGTGTGGGTTGCCCTGAGCTCTGGCTATCTCTTTCTCCATGCTTGTCTTCCTTGCAGTGGGGAAGCCTTTCCTTTGCTGCCAAATTCTCAGCCTCTTTAAGCCATGGCATTCCAGAAGACCAGTGAGTTCTCCTTTTCCTGCATCCCAGCAGGGGCACTCACTTATTTACCCTGTGGTGATAACAGGTATTTGATAATGCACAAAACCTTCTGGGCACACAGTCAGGAACAAGACTATTGTGATTTTTTTAGAAGGCCTGTGTGTCTTGCTGTGATTACTCAGGCTGATCTTGAACTTTGGAGCTCAAGTGATTCTTCTGCCTCAGCCTCCCAAATAGCTGGCACTCCAGGGACACATCACTGTGTGTCTTGAACCTTGTTCCTAATGGATCCTTACATGCTGTAGTGAATGGTGTGTATTCATTTTTATATAGATTAATTGCCCCTTTTTGGCTTTTGATTTTCTTATATACCAGGGTTATCTGTTATGGAGTCTCACCAACGTCCATCAAAGAGGAGCAGCCGTGGTCGGCTGGCATGCTCACTGGACAACTTCAAGTTCACTCTCATTATGAGGCCACGTCTTCCAGTTCTAAAGAATTCTGCTTTTTGAAGTCAAAGAGTCCCAAACTTACAGAATCTACCTACAAACTCTCCTCTTCCTAGACTAGGCCTTGTCTTGGTGGTTTTGAAAGAAATTTCCATTCGAATACATGGTATTTAACTCTTTCTAGTACACTCCCTCTGGTATTGAAGATGGAACATAAAATACATCAGTTCTTCAGTGGAAACAAAGTCAAAAGAAAGAACAAAAAACAATTTCTGTGTTTTCCTAAAGATTACACTAGTAGCAGAAAAATAAAAAGTAAACTCATACCCTCAATAAAAAGTTATCAAATAATTAGGGAAAGATAAAACACACCATAAATAGTCTTTCTCAAAGCAGGAATGGAATTATCAGTTCCCTGTGCTGGGAAGGTGGTGAACCTGGTCTTGCTCGAAAGGAGAAACGTTTCTTTGCCCAGCTCTAAACTAAGTATCAGTGACGCCCAAGTCTGCCACACTGTCTCACTGTAGCCAGCACATTTCCACACTCTAGCAGGTTTCTGTCTGCAGCACTGAGAATCCCTAGAAAGTGCATGGGGCTGTTAAGATTCCCATGCCTTCCTTTTGTACTCAGGATGAGTCCCCTGAGTTCTCACTTCAAAGGGAAGCTGGCTAGAGACCTTCAGCCTGGGAGCCATGGAGCCATTTAGTCCTTGTCCACAGCAGAGGCTCTTAACTTTCAGCCAGTGGCCCCTGCTCCCTAAGGGAAAGAATTCAGATATCTATGAGGTGTGTGTGTGTGTGTGTGTGTGTGTGTGTGTGTGTGTGTGTGTATAGTGTGTGCGTGCATATGGGTATAAGCATGTGAGTGCAGGTGCCCTCAAAGGCTAGAGTGTCTGATCTCCTGGAGCTGGAGTTACAGGTGCTTGTGAGTCACCTGACACAGGTGCTGAGAACTGACCTCCAGTCCTCTGGAAGAGCAGTGAGTGTTCTTAACCACTGAACCATCTCTCCGTTTGTGGGTTTTGATGGTGTGAAAATCCTCTCTGCTTTCACTGAAAGCCAGGGGAATGAAAGAGCTGGCTCAGTGAGTAAAGACACTGCCCTCCAAGCCACCTGAGGTCAATCCCTGGGATCAACATGGTAGAAAGAAAAAACCAGCTTCCAAAGGCTGTCTTCTGACCTACACTTGGGTACTGAGAAACACACATGCGCACGCGCGCGCGCGCGCACACACACACACACACACACACACACACACACACACACACAGTAAAAATTTTTTAATGCTGGAAGGATCTATAGATCTTATAGATCACCGAAACTATCTGTATTATAAAAATAGTCAAGTAAGTTCCTTACTTAATTGTCATTTTTGATATTTACTAACTGATCATATGGATTTAAGGAGTTGGAGTAATAGATTCAGGTAAGATACAGACCTCATGTAACATCCTCCACACTCTTGTCAGACAAGCAATGTTGTGGAATAATCTTTTTGTACACTGTGAAGATGTGTCACTTGGATTGGTTAAATAAAAAGAGCTTCTAAAAACAAGCCTGAGTTATTGGCCAAACTTTCATAATTAATAATGTCTCTATGTTGTGATTTGGGAGCTGGTTGGTGGGACAGAGAAAGACTCACTACAGAGAATCCACTCCATTCAATGAAAGAAGATGGTACAAACCATAGAAACATGAAGATGTTGGCCTAGGGTCCTAGCTTGGTTGATAAAGCGCTTGCTTTGCAAGTCTGAGCCTGAGTTTGATCCACTAGAAGCTGTGTACAAAAGAAAAAAGTCAGTGTGGTCATTGAGTGTGTAATCCCAGAGAGAGAGAGAGAGAGAGAGAGAGAGAGAGAGAGAGAGAGAGAGAGAGATTCCCTGGGCATGCTGCCCAGTTGGCTAGCATGTTTGGCAATAAGAGACCCTGTCTCAAAACACAAGGTGGGCATCATCTTAGGAATAACAGTTAAGGTTGTCCTTTGGTACGTGTGGGTGCAGGCACATGTGTGAGTACACACACACATAGACATTCATGCACACACACACAGAAATACTGACATACACACACAGGCACACATGTACACAAACACTGACAGACACACACAGACATGCATGCATACACACAAACACACACACAGACATGCCTGAGTACACACATACAGTAAACTAAAAGAGCAGTGTATTGTAGATAGCAGTAGCAATAACAACAAGGCATAAATTCTTAAAGTCTACCGTGCTCCTGATGTTTTCAATGATCAGAAATAACCCTCTTGATAATACTATTAGATCTGAGCACTCATTTAATTTTCTCATACTTCTCAAAGGCAAGAGCAGATGGGATCAAATCCACATGACAGAGTAGAAACCTGAGGGTCAGGAAAGCTGTAAGCCCCATGGTTTGCTAAGGGGCTCCAAAGGAGGACTCCGAAACAAAAGGCGCTATCCTCTTCACTTAGCAGCTGGGAAAACAGTCTGCCACAGAATAGGGAGCTGTAGTAAGCATCAAGGCTACAATTCTAACTCAGTTTGGTCTGATCCAAATTCTTGTCTATTTTCCATGGTGTTGTACTGTATCTCATGGCTCCTGTCTCCACACTAGAGAGCTGTTAGCACTGAAATCTCAAGCTCTGCTCAAGGAGAGAAGGAGAAAGCATTTCTCAACCCACTGTGGGGCTGACGAGGGGGCGTGTCTTTGGATGTTAGAGAGTTTTCTCTTTCCAGGTCCAGCCCACTGACACTGTGGTCCAAAGACTTCCTTGGCTCTTCTGTGGAATCCCATGCACACAGCCATTCCCAGAGGGGAACGTGTGTTCTCAATCAGTAATTCACCATGGAACAGAACCATTAAACCATATAGACTTGGGTTTCAAGTTTAGAGCTAAATCTAATTTATAGACAATGTTTGCATATTTTACTTCCCATTTTGTGAAAATAAACAATTTGCAAGCTTTATAAGAGGCAGGGAGGCATTTTCTCCCCACTTCTTCTAGCATCCTCATTTGCTGCTAAGCTGTTGCAGATTCCAAACTGAGAGCAGGCAACAAGAGTCCTCACATTGTTAAAGAATGCCATGCTTTGGAGGGCTTAGGGCCTTGTCCACAGAGGGTCCTCACAGTGCTGGTCCTTCCATGGCAGAACAGACTCATCCTAACTCTTCTGGAAGCTCTCCTTTTGGTCCTTGTGGCAATGGCATATTTCCTCTGTTTCAACTCCAGTGAGATTGACAGCTCCTGTGTAATTTTCATTCTTCTCAAGTGTTGCCCACTTAATTACTCACTATTTTTAACCCATGCTTAAGTCCTGAATGTGTATCAGTCTTTTCTTAATTATTTTTAGTTATCATAAGGAAACCATTACCCACAAAATTGTGCATGTTGAAAACTCTGGTTTTTAAATCGTTTTCTTATCAGACCCATTTTAAGAGCCTGCCACATTATGTTTGTCTTCTCTCTGTCCCAAATCTTCACCATGATGGAACAGTTAATAACCATTAGATGTTATAAAAGGTTTTTTTCCTCAACATTTCGAATATTAGTTTGGCAAAAGTAAGAGCTAAAAACAAGAAAGTAAACTCTAACTTGGGTTTCAGCAACAAACTAACTTCCAAATAATATGCATGCAAGGCTCCTCCTACCCCCAGACAAAGTCTTATCCCATCAAGTTTCTTAAAACCTAGCCAGCTATTCTTTCTTTTCCTTTAAAATGCAATCATGCAGTATCTGGTCTAGTACTAAAATCTCCTTCACTTAACAGGAAGAGGGACAGCAGCTGTTAAAGAGCTGACCGTTTGTGAGGAGAGGGCAGGCTGAGCATGGCTTTAGTTCTCTTTGTCACAGTGGCTCGGGAAAGATATAAGAAAAGCTGAAGCGTTTGGCTTTTCTTCTCCCTCTCTGCCCCATCGCTCCAGGTACTTCCACAATCTACAGAATCTCAGTCTGGCTTACTGCCGAAAGTTCACGGACAAAGGCTTACAGTACCTGAACTTGGGGAACGGATGCCACAAGCTCATCTATCTGGACCTTTCCGGCTGCACCCAGGTTTGCCTCTCAGTCTCTGTCTTCTCTGTCTTGCAGCGGGCGAGGACGTCCTCCCGAGAGCCAGCTGCATCCAGCCCTCATGTTGCACTAACCCTGTGCATAGAGCACAGCACACTCTGCTGAGGTTTTAAATTACATGGCCACAGCTGCTTAAATTTTCTCCAGGATTGCTACTATAGGCGCCTGGCTTCTGTCCACAGGCGCGTCACATCAACAAACAGGCAGAGCTCATTGGATGATGAAACAGACCACTTCTGAGCATAGTTAGAGGGCAGAGTCCAAATCTCCAGAACTTTGTAGAGCTGCTAAGTTACAAACAAATGCGGTGGGAGCATAGGACTCCTGACGAGTCAGTCAGGACCCCGTGACAGGACTGTACATGTTTAAAACTGGGTTACACTCATGTGCTAAATACCATGAAGATTCAAGGTCTGCATGGGAAAATGCTTTAAGATGAAGGAACTGGGATTAGGAAAGTTGGGCAGGAAGCCAGGTAAAGCTGTGGAGGAATGGGCACATAGCCTGCAGAAGCATTTACCCCTCATCCATAGTTTCTTCTGCTCTCCATAGCTTCCATAGATTCCAGGTGTACTTCTTATAACTAATTTCCTAACATGTCTCTGTGTATGTTTAGATATTAATGCATTATATAATTAATGCATAATATAATTAATGTATTAATTATAATACAACATGGGTGAGAACTAGCTAAAATGCATGTCTAACCATAACTAGCTCTAGACACCATTTATTGACTTGCTTTGTATTAGATCAGACTTAGCCCTCATGCAGTGGATTGCTTGTGTGGGTTTTTTGCTCACTTACCAAGGTTCCAGGTGGTCAAATAAATTGGCCAGTATCGCACATCTGATAGAAGTCTATGGTGTAGATCAAGTGGTGAGCCCTGGAGGTGAGACCGTGGGGACAGCAAATGGATAGAATTCTCACACAGGCACACACACGCTGCCTGACGTGCTTTCTGAGTGTTCTAGGTGGGAGAAGGAAGGCACAAGGACTCGCTAAGGTTGGAAATGTGGAGAATGGATACTTCTTGAAACTGGCCTGCGATGTGCATCACCCCTGACAAGGCCCTAAGATGGAAGCACCTTTATCTACCTCAGTTTGCCTAAACCTCAGACGGCTTCTCTTCCCTGGCCCTCTGATGTCTCTTTTTCTAGAGCACTTACTTATTCAGAAAACAGGGAACTGCAGGGATTGTACATTCTTCCTCCTTTGAGATGAAAAGCTTTTAAAAAATCTTTGTGATAGTTTTACAGCCTAGGAATGTCTTTGTCCAGAATCTGGGAGCTGTCCCTTTGACATAATCACATTAAAGAAGATGGTGTCTCATCTCCCAGGTTCCGAGGGAGGTAGAACCCTAGCTTAGATGAGTGCCAATTAGGAAACACAGACACTCCTATCACAGAGAAAAGTATTTCCAAATACAGAGATAACTTCATGTGCTCGGCAAATTCCATGGCCAAACTCCCTAATTGTAAATCCTTGAGTCCTTTTGTAGCCACTCATTCTGGGTCTCAACCCCACCAGTGGGCCTGACCCCCTTGTTCTTGGTAGTTTCCATGTAGCCACAACACACAATAACACACACACACACACACACACACACACACACACACACACACATGCGCACACACAATCATGGATACACAGTCATGTACACTCACACACTCATGTACACACGCACTTGTGCACATACTTATGTGCACACACACTCATGGATACACAGTCATGCACACTCACACACTCCTGCACACACAGTTGTACACACACTCATGCACACACACTCATAGATACACAGTCATGCACACTCACATACTCATACACACACACTTGTGCACATACTCATGCACACACACACACACACACACACACACACTCACTCTCAAAGGCAGTTATCTTCAGATACAGAAGAGTCAGAGTAAGTTTAAATCTATGTTCCACCGCTGAACATACCTGACCTGTCACTGAAAATGGAGCCAATGTTTAAAATTGTAGGGTTTTTCACACACATAATCACCTGGATTAAAAAATAAGCATGCACAATCAAAAGCTAGAGCTATCCAAGTGGGGGTGCACCCCAGCATGGCAGCGGCAAGCTGGAGCTGAGTCAGCCTCCTCCCTTCGGGATGGGGCAGGTTCTCGTCCTCTGTTGATAAGTCCCTGAGTGTGTGCATTTGCACGCACAGTGACTCCTGGAATTCAGTGCCTGTCGGCTTCAGCTGCTATTTAAATTTGGTCTGGACATGTAAGAATAAAACTCGGGCTGGGGAGAAAGCTCAACAGAAGGCCTTGCCCGTGTGCTGACCTGAGCTCATTCCCCAGAACCACACCTCTTCAGAAGCTTAGTGTGCTTTACCTGTGATCCCACTGGGGGGCAGGAGAGGGAGTCCATAGGCCTGCTGGGCAGCCTGCCTTCTAGCCTAGCCACCAAGTAACCCTAACCGACTACAAGGTGAGCGCCAGGCCAGTCAGTCTCCAAAAGAAAAGGAAAGAGAAGAAACAAATGGCTGCTGAGGAATGATTCTCAAGGTTGACCTCTTGCCTCCACATGCACACACATGTGCACATGCACAAACACACAGAAGCGTGCACACATGAACACAAAGCACACACTCCTACACACGAGACTGAAACTGTCTTCCTAATTTTCTTTATTTTGTGAATTCAAACCACAAGTGTTTGTCTCTTCTTTTTGTCCTTTCTCCATTTCTATTTCTTTGAGAATCCAAAAGAGATTTAGTTCTTGGTGTCAGCACTAGAGGCATCTGAGACCACTGGGAGTGAGAAAGGGGCGATTCACTAGGTGCAGGTCTCAGGGAGTCACTGTGTAACCTTGCAAAGAACCCTGCAAGCTTCATATCTGTGCTTCTGGGCAGCCGCTTCCACCCCAGGGGTAGGTCTGTCTCCTCTGAATTCAAATAAGGAATCTGGTCACCCACCATGTTAACAATTTCCCCATTGAAGGAGGTTCTGTCTCTGGCTTAGGGTTTCTAGTGCTATGATAAAACACTGTGACCAAAAACAAGTTGGGGAGGAAAGGGTTTACCTTAGTTAACAGACACACAGCACAGCCCATCGCTGAGGGAAGCAGGGCAGGAACCTGGAGGCAGGAGCTGATGCAGAGGCCATGGAGGGGAGCTGCTTCCTGGCTTGTTCCCCATTGGCTTGCTCAGCCTGCTTTCTTGGAGAACCCAGGACCAGCCCAGGGGTGGCCCCACCCACAATGTGCTGAGCCCTCCCCTGTCAACTACTAATGAAGAAAATACCCCACAGACTTCCTACAGCCCAGCCTTATGGAGGCATTTTCTCAACTGTGGTTCTCTTTTCTCAGATAACCCTAGCTTGTGCCAAGTTAATAAAAACACCAACCAGGACAGTTCTGGAAACTAGAATATGTTTCCTATGTTTGGAATTTTGCCCTAAAAAGTTATATGTGAACATATACCAAGAGGAAAGATCCTAATAAGACAAAAAAGACACTGAGTGATTTTTCTCTGGTGGTTGCCAAGTGTCTGCTGCATGGCAAGCATGGCGAAGGGTAGAGAGCATGCTTTTCTTTCAGGAACTTAGGATTGATGTAAGTATGCCAAGGATGAAGCTTAAATGTGGTCACCACTGCCCCCAAAAAGGTATGAAGGAATTTTAGCCATGTGTGTTAGAAAAAATAAATCCATAGTGGAGAGCTGTAGTGCAGTGTGGAAATCAGTTCCATATGTTTTAGGGACAGTTTTCATTCTCTGTGACTGGGTAAGCAGTCCAAGTGCTGAGGTGACGTGACTGCTCTTTAATGGCACCTGCCTTCTGCCTTAACTGGGCTTCCTCTCTAAAAGTCTCTCCTCATGGCCAGCACCAAATCAGGGGAAGCCCTCTGCTCTTTTTTATAAACTAGGGCAAATCTCTAGCCTTACCTTGTCATTTAAATTATCATCTCTAAGTTATAAAAATTTTTGACTTCTAATTATTGTTAAAATTGTGTGTGTGTGTGTGTGTGTGTGTGTGTGTGTGTGTGTGTGTGTGTTGTGAAATGTGGGGGAGTGCACACATGCCAGTGTCTGTGTGTGTGTGTGTGTGTGTGTGTTGTGAGATGTGGGTGTGGGTACACACATTCTACTGTGTGTGTGTGTGTGTGTGTTGTGAGGTGTGGGGGTGGGTGCACACATGCCACACACAGTGTGTGTGTGGAGGTCAGAGGATAGTTTGGTGAAGGCAGTTCTCTGTTTCTACCATGTGGGTTCCAGCATTGGAACCCGAGTGGCCAGGGTTGTGTGCCATGCACCTTTACCTGATGAGCCAGCTCACTCATGGAAGACTTTTCTTATTAGATATATAAAAATGTGACAATATATAAAGAAAAAGAAGAAATGTTTTCAAACCACTTGAAACTTCACCACTCAAACAGCAAATTTCACCAACATCTCATGGTATAGCTTTCTGGTATTCACTCTACACATGTCTACATTCCTTTATTAAAATGTGTGGTACAGAGTGCATACCTTTCATTCAATATCCCATAAAGTACACAGCTTTCTTCATTAAATATTTAGTGGTGACCTCAGTTGAACTAGTGTTCTCTTCTAATTTTTATTTATTTACTTAACCATTCATTACTAGCTTGTCAAAATTTATAAACATAAAGCCTGTGGTGAAGTTCCTTATGGCCATATTTTTGCATATGTCATAAGCTTCTGGGAATGTGACAGTTAATGAAAGGATGTAGTTATTTTTAAGACCATTCTACTCTGCAAAGGTTGCCAGCTTGCACTCAACATCAACATGTGCTTATTAGTGTCATAAATATGCCCAGTGTTTTGTCAGCTTGGCATTAAACAAGGCACTTTGCTTTTTTAATTTGTGTTTTCTTTATCATTTTAAGGTTAAATGTGTCCACCCCAAAAACATAGTTCTCACCCAAAGGGACAAAGAGATCATTTATTCTGAAGCCAAATATTAGTGATGATGGCCCAGAAATACAGATTTAGGCTATCCTGATTCAATGTTCCAATGTAGAAGCAGTGTTGTGCTGTTTATATAGTAACAAGAGAAGAAACAGGCACAATCCAGTGCTTCTCCAATGGGAACCTGAGTCCGAAGCTACAGCGCAGTGGAAAGCACTCAGCTCTGGGCTTCGGGTGCTATCCCAGGGCAGTCTTGGCCTGTTGGTGGTAGAGAAATAGAATTTGTTAGGTTAATATATTTGTAACGTTTTTATCTCTTTATGGGGATGTTAGGTCTGATAGAGGCGGGCAAGGGATGGCTCTTTAGGAGGCTAAGAACAGCCCAGGAGAGATTGTCATTGAGTTCTGCACCATTCCAACCTGTCAATTTCACTGAAATTCTGGTCAATCAACCTTTGGGGACCCAGCTTCTGTCCAGGAATTATCATTCACAGATGCTATACAGTGCCATCATAGGCATGAAAGGCATTGTTCAATAACACTGCTGTTACCAAAGCAGTGACCAAATTCATTTTGTTTTGAGCCTGAATGCAGGGTTTTCTTTTGGTAAAAGAATAAGATCTCTCTATTTCCAGGCTGAAGAGAAAGGCTCATCTTCTATCACCTACCTAAATTTGCTTTGAACGTATCTGTGACTGCTACTGTTTGGATATAAAATGTCTCCCACGGGCTCGTGTGTTTGAGTTCCCAGCTGGAGGCCACTGTTTTTGGAAGGCTGTGGGATCATTGGGAGATAGGAGGAAGTGGGTCTCTGAGGGTGAGGTGGGGTGGCCTTGGGGTTTGTACCGCCCAGCTGCCAATGTCCCGTATTTGCGTCCACCGAAATGTGAGCAAGCATTGCCACATACTCTGGTGCCACTGAGTGACCCGCCACCCCACCTTCCCCCAGGATGACGGTAACCTTCCCTCTGCCAGGTTGCTTCTTGCTAGGCATTTGGTCTCTGATACCAAGAAGAGGAGCCACTGACGTGACAGTCCACAAAGTGGTCCCTAACGCTCCAGAAGCTCAATTGAGTCAGCTTCCTGCTTTGCCAGTGTGAAGACTTGGACTGGATAAAATAGAGGACTGCTCTAATGGCTGTGTGTGTGCCTGTGTGTTCGTGTGTGCATGCATGTGTGTGAGTGTACATGTGTATGCATATTTGCGTGTGTATGTGCACACATGTGATTTGAATGTGTGTGTGCATGTGTGTGTGCATGTGCACGTATGCATATTACAACACATTCTGATGAGTGTATAAGGAGGGATCAAAGGCTGGCATGCTTAGCTTTAGGTGATATTGTTAATGTTTTGATATTTGATATTGTTATTGTTCTGAATTGTTTGGGCCAATCTCAGTGACTTTTTTTTCCCCTAGAAAAGCCAGAGATGTGGTTTCTGCAGTGAGGCTGAGGTTATGGGTCCTCAGTTCCTCTCAGTGCTTATTTCCATAGTAACGCTATCATTAAGTGTCTTATGAGAGGTGGAGGAGAGTGGATTTCTTTGTTAAGTAATCCTTTGTCTTTAGAATTTGACAGGAAATATTTCAGTCTTTTATTTCCACCCATGGTAAGAAGGTTTCATGCAATCCTTGTCTTTTCAGGGACTCATATCAAACTGTCAGAAGTCAATAATTTTGTGACTATTTGTGACTACTCTCATTAAAAGGACGAGTTTCCAATGTTTGTTCTCTAGCTTTGTGCAGCGAAGAAAAAACACCCAGGGGAAGAAACATAAGCAAGAATTTCTATTTTTTTTTTCATATTAGCTTGATTTTCCTTTATTTTGCTTATTTTGGAACTCAGATAGCAAGAGCTGATTTGGTCTCATTCCTCAGTCCCTGGCAGCTTCCCTCATCTGGCTGAACATGGCCCTCTAATGGGACTCACACCCTTTACTCCACTGCCACCCTCTCTCCAAGCAACCTCCCAACCTTATCTGGTTCCTTAAGCCTCCGCGTACTTGTGCGTCCTTACAGACGGCCCCGCGCATGCTCACTCTAATACTCAGAAACGAGGTATGCTGCTGAGCCCGTTTCTGACCACACTTCCTGTCTAAGCCACTTTCTTTTGTTGTTCGCTTTTTGTTTGGAGACAGGGTGTCTCTGTGTAGCCCTGGCTGTCCTGGATCTCGCTGTAGACCAGGCTGTCCTCGAACTCACAGAGATCCTCCTGCCTCAGCCTCCCAAGTGCTGGGATAAAGGTGCGCCACCACCCCCCAGTTTAAGTCACTTTTCTCTCTGACACCAGTCACGACAGTCCGGGTCCAGTTCTGGTTCCCCCTTCCTTCTCAGGCCTAGAGCCTCGGTGACTTCATCTCATAACTTGATATTACACAAGTATATGTACATATGGATATTTCACATACACACTCTACACATACATGCTTGTAACCATGTATGTAGGAGTATTTATGTCTTTGTATCTATAAAGCTATATGTATATTTTATATATGAATAAGTCTCAGAGCCGATTTTCTCCCAAATTTTGTACTCATAAGCTTTTTATTTACTTAGTTTGTTTTGCTTTTGAGACAGAGTCTTACTCTGTAGCTCAGGCTGTCCTTGAACTCAGGGTAATCCTTATGCCTCAGCCTCTCAAGTGTTAGGATTATAGGCATGAGCTAACACTCCTGGCTTGGATTCTTATCTCTTAAGGAAAATATTCCTGCTCTAAAAGTAACCTCACTGTCCCTTATCTCAGTCAGTGACAGTTCTCTCTATTTAGGTTGAGAATGTTGGTGTCATTTGTTATGGATTGAATTAGGTGACCAGCAAATTCATATATTGAAGTCCCAACCACAAGCACCCTAGACATCCCTTATCTAGGAATAGTATCATTACAAATATAATTAGGGTGAAGTCATTGGGGTGGGCCCTGGTCTAGTATGACTGGTGTCCTTATAAGAAATGAAAAATTGGGTATGGACACAGAGACAGGAAGAACACTAGTAAGATGGGAGCTACCAGAGGGCCAAAGAGAAAGAACTGGAGTGGATCCTGCCTTCACAGCCTCAGAAGGTCTCAGGCCTGTGGACACTTGGTTCAAACTTCAACCTCTAGAACTGGGGAAGGGTGCATTCTGTTTGTAACTTAGCTGTTTGTACTGTTTTGTTACGGTAAACCTACCAAACTGGGATGATGCCCTTGAGCCCGCTCCCTGTGATGTGTGAAGTCTAGTCTACTAACCACACAGTCTACCCAGCCTCTGGCTGCCTCCACCGTGTTTGCAAGGGCCTGTCCCATTTCCTCCTGGGTGTTAGTGTTGTTTCTTCCCAGCTGGTCTCCGTGTTTTCACCCCTGCCTTCTACACGGCTGTTCTCAACATAGTGTCTAGAGTCACCTTTTAAAAAACCAAGCCAGTATCCTTCCTCTGCTTCTTACTGGCTCAGTAAAACAAAGCCTTGGAAGAATGAAGGCCTGTGTAATCGCTTTGTCCTCCAATTGCCTCTCTGACATCATCTTCCTGACTCTCCATCTTGCCAATTCTGCCCCAAGAACAGGCCTCCTCACTGTTCTTTAAAAAGGAGCTCCAGCCCTTGGGGGTTTGCACTGGCTGTTCTCCCTGCTTAGAATGCTGTTTCTGCAGCTATCCATATGGTTAACTTCCTCTGAGTCTTTCTCAAGTACCCTCATAAATGACTAATAGGTGAGTAAAATGATTTTTAAAGCATTTAGTTCCCAGTTCATTTCAGAACTCTTACAGACATGTTCTCAGTTCTGTCAAAATTTCAAAATGGAAAATATGTGTAGATTAGGGTTCTAAAGGGCAAAACTCTCCTTCTGTGCACAGGAGAGTGCCAGGTGGGAGGCAGGTCTCCCTGTCTATGATGGCTGAGCAAAGGCACGGTTACAGGAACTAAAGACCGGACCCTTAGACGTCAATCTACCATTTATAAAATTTGAAGTGATACTTAGGTTGTAATTTTTTCAATTTGCCTTTAGGATTTGAAAAAAAAATCATATGGTTTTAAGTGTCATTTGACAGGGAGGACTGGCTTCTAGGAGAACCATAAGTCAGAAAAACTGTAGAGTTATTGCTTGTCATAGCTCAGCCCTTAGGAGAAGTAATTTAACCTAGTCCTTCCAGAACTTCAGCTCAATTGTACTGAAAAAAAAAATGCTGGGTTATAGAAATCCTTTCATTTATCTTCTAAATCAGGCATGTAGCACTTAAATGGTGTTCATATAGTTAGTTGTTTCACGTAACTATCTTGGCCATAATGAAGAGGAAAAAAGATAAGAATGCATGCTTTTTAATGTGTACTGTTTAATATAAGGTTCTTGCAGGTGAAATGTATAAAGGACTTTAGGTAGTAAAAATGAAACATCTGGCGACAGTTCTCAATCAGATGAGAGTCCATCACGCTTCCCATTCCTGAAAAAAAATTGTTTTTGAAGAAGTTTCACTCATTTTGGAAACCACACTTAGCTGACGTTTCTCCTCCACTCTATCACACACAGAGTTCACAAGTTACCCAGAAACTCTGATTTGGTCTTTGGATAAGAATAAAGCACAAAGCTTAAGCTCTAGCTAGAAGCCACTGTCTAGTGAATTAGTGTGGCTGAGCCAAGAAGCTCTGAGCATCACTGTGCTGTAAAAAGGAAGCACCATGTTCTCTCAATCATTAAGGGAGGAGTGCTCCATTATAGCCCAGGGGAAGCTGTGATTTTGATGTGGCCACCGGATGAGGAAAAGAACAAGAAACTGCTCAACAAGGACACACGTTCAAGACCGGCCAGCCTGTTTCTGGCTGATCAGAGCTCTGAGTCACTGTACAGCAAGTGCGAAGCTGGCGGAGCGTGCTTGCTTTCCTGGCATCTGTAGGCTCCCTCTGCTTGTGTGTTAGTTCTTCACTCTCACTGGAAAAATAAAGCTATTTAAAAATTGTTTGGTTATCCAAATGTTTTCATAAATATGGCAATTTTTAACTGGCCATATTGACACTCCCCATTATAATTTACATTGTATAAACAATTTATTCAGCAATTGCTTGGTCCATTAAAAAGCTTTTGTTGGACCATATTCTACATTCTACATATACAGTGTGTTATATTGTATAGGATAGAATACACTGATGGCTAAGACCCTGTCTGTGTTTCTCAGATGGGTTAATAAATGTGTGTGGGCGAGTACCACACAAGGCAGAGTGAGAGCTGTGGGCTTCAGCTGAATGAGTGAAGTAGAATGCTCCATGGTGTTTTGAGAGGAATCTCTGCTTTTTACTCCAATTTATTCTAACTGAGCAACGTTCCTCTGGGGTCACTGAGAGATTGTGAAGGATATATGAGTCTGACCAAAGTCATTACATTACTTCTTAGTCATTGGCCACAGTGCTTCTAGAATGAGAGAAACAGCTGGAAATGGTACAGGAGCACGGCTTGTACCACATCTGCTTTAAGCTTGCTATGTCTGTCACAGAGGGTCTGGTCCTGCACATACATCTGTGTGCTCTGAGCAGACTAATGCAGAGGCATAGCTTTAGAAGGAGCAGCAAATGGAAGCTTGGTGAGAAGTTATCACAGTGTGGTCCGCCAGACCTCGACCCAGCCATGCTCTGCTCTGCACTTTGGCCTCCATTCACATGGCCACTCTTTCTCCACACAAGGCCCTTTACATGTGCAGTGGTCTTGCCATGTAGCTGGTCTGCTCCATTAGCAGCTGGAAAGAATCTCCTCCTTGTCAACAGCCATAGTGTCAACTGGGACTTGAGCTTGGAGTGCACTGGTGGGGCCAGTTTCCCCAACTTCCTAACCAGCCAAGGGCATGGAGGCAAAGGGGAACCACCACCTCTCAGCTAAGCAGAGACCAAATCCCAGATTCCTATACAGAAGATGAAGTTATCAGCTATGAGGAAGCCATGGATTTGGAGATGGTAAAGTATGTTCTATTTTCTCCTTATTTTAGAGAGAAAATACTAGTTTCAGATTTATACTCCCATTATTTCAGTGAAGAGAAAGTAACTAATAATTGCTTTGCCTAAAAGATTCTGGCAGAAGTATTTGAGCCATCAAATAGCCAAACATCTTTTTGGATATTGTAATATAAACTTTTTGGAGAACTAAGTGCCTGGTGCCAGGACAAAGCTGAAACGTTCTCCTCAGAGGCTCCTCCAGAGACTGGTCCTTGGGTGGAGAGCACCAAGCTTCTGGCTCTGCTGCAGGGGTTGCCCGGCCAGGGGGCGTGGGGGGGGGGGGGCTGCTCTGTTGCTCTTCTTCCCTTCCCGGAGACCTTGTCACAAATGTGTTTCCAAGACAAGAGGGAAAAGGTTGTTTATTTGCCCCTAGAAGCTGCTGCTCTGTAGAAGCCAGAACCTGAGTTAGCAGTGCTGGGGGCTGAGATGAAGGGAGTGGACTCAGAACTGTCAAAAACAACAGTTGTCGCCTGCAGGGTCACACGGAGAGGTGGCCTTGGACCAGGCTCTGATGCTGACAATCTACTGAAGAACTTTCATTCACTGACTCCTCTGGCTCGTCCAGTCTGTGTCAGACACTACTCAGCGCTGGAGACAGCTGTGAGGAGTGGACAAGGAACCCAGTCTTCGAAACACCACGCCTTTTTTTGTTTTTGCCATGTGAGGAATGCACTGTGGGGAGTTTCAAGGCCCCCTCCCCTCTGGTTTTGAGGCCTCTGTTTTCTATAGGAGTAACGTGTCCAGAAGACTAACAAGACTATGTCTGATGGTATGTGGTTGGGCACTGTGTGAGCCAAGCTACAGACACTGCTGTGTGTGAAAGGGGTAAGGCCCGAGAGCCCAGCTTTGCTGACCCCAAGCCTAGAATCATTCTTCACCTCTCTGTCCTCTGTGTGTTTACCCATCCATTCATCATTCATCTCCCCTGGACTTTTTTTTCCTGGAAGAAAAGTCATGAAAAATTCCCTCAGGAACCCATGGCAACAAGACAAAATGCCTCCCTCTTACTTTATTGCTTTTCCTCCCTTTTTATCTTCTAAGCTTCTGGCCACTGGAGCCGAGAGCAGCGCTCCCACGCCACTTCCTGCTGTGTTTACGGAAACAGGCAGACAGGACCCTCCCTGGCAGCATCCAGTTGCTGGGCGTTTGCTTGTGCCACCTTTCACCATGTGGGTGAACCTCAGATACGGAAGTCTGCCTCGAGAGGAAGACCAGGCTGTGTCCCAGCAAACAGAGTTCTGCCTGAAGACTACAACATGGAGGCCTTTCTTGATTTTTGATACAATATCCACTCTTCTTGGAATTTCAGCTTCCTGGCTTTGGTTTATAGATTTCAGAACAGCCAGCCCTTAGAATGATGTGACATGATTTCTTTTCTTTTAAAAAGAAAAAAAACTGGATCACTATATACACAGCCCTGGCTTTCCTACAAGTCACCATAGAGACCAGGCTGGTATTGAACTCACAGAGATCCACCTGCCTCTGCCTCCTGAGTGCTGGGATTAAAGGCACGTGCCACCACCCAGGCATAATCTGAATCCTTAAAAATCAATCTCTTTCTCTTTAGAAATAGACTTGGATAGATAGACACCATCGTAATTTCTTGAAGAACTGACTAACACATCTTGGTACTACTCATTTCTCTGACAATAATACACTTGGAAATGACCTGGAAAGTCTGGAATTTGTTCAGTTCCAGGTTCTAAGTGGATCTATATCTCCAATATGCTCCCAGGAGGCACTGAGCCTGCTCCCTGTGGACCAGATTCTCAACAGGAAAACTATGTAGCCAACCTTTTGAGCTATAGTTTTAGTGCCTGGTAAAGCTGTAGATATCTTAGTGTTGTGGAATATTAGTTTAAGATGTTTTATATTCATTTATGTTGTGGAATATTTGTTTAATGATGAAAAGATGTGTTGCCTTTGTTTAACTCTGTAAAGCTGTGCTACTTTGCCTGTCTAAAACATCTGATTAGTCTAATAAGGAGCTGAATGACCAATAGCTAGGCAGGAAGAGGTATAGGTGGGGCTGGTGGGCAGAGAGGATAAATAAAGAAGTGTAGGAAAGAAGAGTGAGGATCGAGAAAAGGAGGAGAGGAAGACACCAGGGGCCAGCCACACAGCCACACAGCCACACAGCCACACAGCCACACAGCCAGCCACACAGCCTGCCAGCCAGCCACATAGTCACACAGCCATATAGCCAGCCACACAGTCACACAGCCAGCCAGCCACACAGCCAGCCAGCCACACAGCCAGCCATGGAGTAAGAAGGAAAGAATGGTATTGAGAATAAAGAAAGGTAAAAATCCTAGAGATAAAACATATTTAAAAATGAATGGGATAATTTAAGTTGTTAGAAAAGCTGGCTAGAAACAAGCCAAGCTAAGTCCAGGCATTCATAAGTAAGAATAAGTATCTGTGTTTTTATTTGGGAACTGGGTGTTGGGGCCCTAAAGAATAAAACAACAACAACAAGTACATCTTATTTTGTGTAAAAAATACTGATGTTCACATATTGGCAAGCTGACCTAACAACACATTTCTCAGAATCTATCATATATAACTATATCCTCGTATGTACAGAAATCTCAGCATGCAACTCTATTTCATTAGAATAATTTTGTTCAAGAAGAGTTCTTTTTTTAATGAGTATAATGATTTTTAAATTTTAAAAGATAATTTATATATTTTTATTTTATGTACATTGATGTTTTGCCTACATGTATGTCTGTGTGAGAGTGTCAGATCTTGGAGTTACAGACAGTTGTGAGCTGCCATGTGGGTTCTGGGAATCGACCAGGTCCTCTGGAAGAGCACTCAGTGCTCTTAACCTCTGAGCCATCTCTCTAGCCTACAAGAAAAATTCTTGACCCAGGGTACATATATTGTTCAGACCTTGGGGTATTCTATTTCTCAGCTGAGGCTGTAGCTCAGTTGATAGAGTGCTTAGCCTAGTGTGCACAAAGCTCTTGTTCAGTCCCTAGCATTGCATCCCACTGGACATGTAATCCCAGCACTCAGGATGGAGGTGCTAAAGGATCAGAAGTTCAAAATCACCAGCTGTAAAGTAAAGTAATCGCCAGCTCAATGAGAAAGTTTCCTTAAAAAGATTATCCAAATACACTCACGCCCAAAGTCGTGGCTTCTGTGTATTCAGCCCTGGATTCCAGGTTTCCATGATGTAATGAGTCTTTTTCTGTCTGGCCAGCCAGCTCCCAAATAATGACAAGATATTATTATTAATTGAGAAAGCTCGACCTTATCTTGTCCCACTAGTTCTTATAACTTAAATTAACCCATTTATTTTAATCTACGTTCTGTCATGTGACTTGGTTACCTCTGATCTGTATGTCTGACTTCTTTTAGGCCCACTGGCATCTCCTGTGCGCCCACATTCATCTCCTCTTCATTTCTTTCCCCGGAAATTTCACTATGCCTCCTGCCTAGCTATTGGCCATTCAGCTTTTTGTTATACCAATCACAGCAAATACATCTTCATACAGTGTACAAATATCCCATAACACATGGGTTTTTGACATTGCCAAAATTTGCTGCTTAGGAGCATCTAAAAGAGCATTCTCTGCAGTTATTCATATATTCGCATGTCTGCTCATATAATAATATTACTTGATTATCTATCTACTTGATACCATAGGTGGCCTGCCAGAAGCTGAGTAGAATTAGTTCAATAGCTAATCATAAATTAGTTTATGATATTACATGGTGTTTTAGGTGTATTGTAGGAATCTAGCCTAGTCTAAGGGTCAGGGGCTTTTCCTGAAGAAGTGGCATTTGAAGATGTGGCTTTCATTCCTGTAACTGTTAGTTAGTCCTCTACTATCAGGTGAGGCTCTGATGAGAGGTCCCCATGTGAGAAGTCTCTGAAGATCTTGTAAGAAGTTTATTGTAGATGTGACAATTTTCCACACTGTGCTGTTATAGAAATGACCCCCACACTGGCATCCATCTGCTCCTTGATGGCCTCATTTTCCCACTGATAAAGCTGAACATTAGGTGCTTCCCGTCCTAAAGAACTAATTGTTTTAAGGTATTTTATCATGTAGACATTATTTTGAGCACCCTCCACCACTGTTGCCTCCATTACTATAGATTTATAACAGTTGAAAAGGAAACCATGCTATAAAGCTACCAAGAGTGTGGTATTAGCATAAAAATAGACAGATGTAAGCCAATAAAACTGAGGATCCTCAAGTCCATATGTTTATGGCCAATTGATTTTTTTAAAAGATGTGTTTTTATTTAAAAATGTGTGTGTATCTGTGTGAGTGTGTGTGTGTGTGTGTGTGTGTGTGTGTGTGTGTGTGTGTGTGTGTGTATCATGTGTGAGCTGAACTCCTTATCCTATACAGGCTTCTGTTATGGGGACAATGGCTAGTCTTGGTGTCTGGGTGATTCCCAGGGCCCAGCAAAGGGGCCAATTTTCCAGAACCCTTAAGACAACGGTAACACACTAAAACACAGACTTGTTTTCTATTCCCCTTTCACGGGTTGGGCAGCTGAGCAGAGGCTACATCTCTATCAAAGCAGCATTGCCTCAATGCTGCTGCCATGAGCACAAGCCCAGCAGCACAGGGCTCAATGGGGACCCACAGAGTCAATGTACGAAGACTTTTTATCTGAGGGAGTGAGGGAAAAGACACACTCTCTCTCGGTGGTTTCCTTCTGACTTTTTCTTTATCCTTCTGTATTCTTATTTTTTTCTCTACATCTTTCCTGGTATTTTCCTTCTCTCATTCTTGATGCTTTTCTTCTAACTCTTATTCTTGATGTTTTACTTCTAACTAACTTTATTTTTTTCCCTTACAGCTTATATACTCCAGGCGAATCTTTCAAGCAATATAAAAATTACAATGTGGTTACATTCTATTTTTCAAGTGAATGATTATAATGAATACAGGTTAAAAAAAACATGTTTCCCATTTCCCTTACATGATTAAACAAAGTCATCCCAAGAATCTACATGCATTAACATCTAAGTAACTTGTTATAGATTAACAGAGTGTGAGCAAGCAGGGTATTTTTATCAAGCAGTTCTTTTACTGGTAGGCTGCATATTTTGGTTACAAAGAAGGAATCAACCACTTTATTATTTATCTTGAAAGGTAACCTTATAAGGAATCTTAAAAGAATCACAATCCTAAACTTATATATATATATATATATATATATATATATATATATATATATATATATATATATAACAATCATTTAAATCTTTAGGAATGCATACCCACTCATCAACAATTTTTTATTTCAGGAAGTTGAGGGCAGAAATGGGCACAAGGAATTAATCATCATCTTTGATCAATAACCAATCCTAGAAAGGAAGGTACAACAGCTGTAATAATTGGGCTGCTCTGTTTTTGCTCCCTAACCTTAATGAATCTATCACTCAGCTATGTATCCTTGTGAACTTTAGATTGTCTTCTAAGGTTTTTTTCACTTCAAAGCTATTATCAAAACATCTTAACATTACTGAAAACAATAAAGGTCCTGCTTTTATTGTTCTCTCCCAGGGTCCATGGAAGATCCTAACAACTACCTGAGAATTCTAATCTGAGAGACATAAAATGAATCTAAGAACACTCAGTTCTTTAGTCCATTTACTTTATTCTTCTAAATCAATTCTATCTACACAGCTTCTTTTCTGTTCTCATTCTTAGCTTCTCTCAGTCCCTTCTGCTGTTCTCTCATGTCTACCTAGTTCTTTCCATCTCCATCCTCATCTTTGTTCTTCTAAATCCATTCTCTCCAGTGCTCTCAGAGAACCAGGATATACACAAGCTGTAATTCTTTGGCAAAGCAATTCAAGGCTTGACGTTTCAGGGTCCCAATGAGAGGTGATAAGGATCTACATATAAAGCAATAATTTTCAGCTTCCAATTACAACCCCAAAGGGGGAGTGACTAAAGGGGAGTTCTCTGGTAAGGTCAACTAAAGGCTAAGATCAATTAGGGGATTCTAAAAAGTCTTGTGCAAATAAACTGGGATGAAGGTAAGGAGTTGAAGATTTAATGGTTATTTTCTCTTATCTGTAAATGAGATGAGCTAATGTTAATCTATGTGCAGTTTGTCCTTGGATAAAAAGATGTATTTGTTGAAATACTTTTGTCCAGAGAATGGCCCTGGCCAGATGTAAGCTAATGAAGAATAAATACAAATGGTGAAATTTATCCAGTTATCCCAAATGTATAAGGAAAGTTGCACCCAATTAATGATCAATCACACTGTTAGAAGTTCCTGAAGGAAAAGTCAACTGGGGGAACTCCAATAGCACACAAGAAATTCATTGCAGGACACAGCTAATCCATTCAAAAGCCAATATCACCAAGACTCCTTAAGTCTTGGTTTTCCTCTGGAAAAGCTCATAACTTTTTCCAGGTAATAGCTTTGCCAATATCAGCTAAATTCCTACTTCATATTCCTGTGGCTGGTGGCATAACATAAC
Source organism: Peromyscus californicus insignis (assembly GCF_007827085.1). Lineage (NCBI taxonomy): Eukaryota > Metazoa > Chordata > Mammalia > Rodentia > Cricetidae > Peromyscus > Peromyscus californicus. The sequence goes on from NW_026294584.1 coordinate 2,840,599, forward strand.
CTGAAGCCATTTTCAGAGGACAGAGCCAGCCACAGAGTTATCCACAGAGGTCAGGCAGTGGTGGCACACACCTTTAATTCCGCACTTGGGATCACACATCTTTAATCTCAGGACTAGGAAAGTTGAGACAGGAAATGATATGGCTGAGCAGAGAAAGGAATATAAGACAGAAAAAGAGAGGAACTTACTCTCTTTTAGGCTGAGGAATTGGTGCTGTAAGAGGTAGTGACTGTGGCTTATTCTGCTTCTCTGATCTTTCAGCTTTCACCCTGATATCTGGCTCCAGGTTTTTGTTATAAGACCATTTAGGATTCATGCAACATCTGGCATCCAACACGTGGCACAAATTCATGAAAAAGCTGCTTGCCTGTAGCTTTGCAGCCCCTGGCTCAGGCTGGCGCTGCATGCAGCTGGAGTCTCCACCCTGCCTGGACTGGAGTTCCTAGCCTACCAGCTAAATTTTTGTTGCAGCTTCTCTGCAGCAAACTCCATAGACTATTTGGGCTCCAAAAGCCACAGGAGTTAGCCACTTTCCCATGTTCCCCTGTGCAGACAGCTGGCTCTCTCTTCTTTCCTCTCTTGGTGGGCTGTGGCTTTCTCTGGGTCCCCTCCTCGGGCTGCTGCCATGCCATCATCTGAGTTGTCACTGTCAGCATATTTGGTGAGTCAATTGGGATTTCTTAAAGGGAGGAATTAGTTAAAATAGAGTTTATTTCCCACATTAAAAAAAATGGGAAAGATTAATATAATGGAAGGAGTTTGGTCTCTGATAACACATTAGATGGTCTCTAAATGGAACAATTAAGTGAGAGGATAATTAATGTTAATGGGATTTATGTAACGTCAATTTAAATATCATTGGTTTGGTCATTTCTGTTTTATCATTTAAAAAGTTGGCTAATATGAGTGCCAAGATAAAAGTTCTAGAAAAACTTGTTAAAACAGATCATAGAGATATTCAGACCCAGACAGAGGAATTCAAAGGAGAACCAATCTCAGCATTGCATTATATGGTTACAGAGAAACAACCTGAGGCTTTCAAATAGCCAACCTTAATCTATCCAGTAATCTTATAGGAACTATCAAATGATAGTTATCTCCCAAGACTGTGTAAGAGCTGAATGGACTCCTGTGCAAATGTTAGATTTGAGGAAATTCAAGGAAGGGATAATCTCATATGGCATGCACTCATGTTTTGTGAAGTGATGTTAAACTCATGGTCAACTTGTAATAGAATTATCTCTCAAGACTGGAGAGATTTGGTTACAGCTGTCTTGGTCCCCAGTTACAATGGAGAACCTGGTGGAAGAATGAGGCTAAGACTATTGAACAATGGAGTAGGGATAGAGGTATGAAAATTTCCTAAGATCAACTTCTTGGAGAGGGCGATTATGCTGATATACAAAGACAATCTTTATATGATACTACACTCTGGCTTTATGCTGCACAGCAGCCTTGAATGCTTGGGACAGAATTTAAAAAATAGGAAAGAAAATTGAATCATTTACTAAAGTTATACAGGGTCCAAAAGAAACCTTCACTGGTTTCTTACAAAATTGACTTCAACAGTAAATAGAATGATACCAAATTCAGAAGCTAGACAAATAATAATTGAATATCTGACTTTTGAAAATGCTAACACACAATGCAGAAGGGTACTTAGGCCATTAAAGGCAAGATCAGCACCCTTGGAGGAATGGATCCAAGATATAATCAATATTGGATCTCATGATCATGCTGATGCTTAGATAGGAGAGGTGGTTTCCAGAGGTCTGAAGAAAAACCATAAAGTCAAATGTTTCAAATGTGGTAAACAAGGTCACCTAAAAAGGGACTGTAAATAGGGCGTTCCTAGAAACAATGTTTTTTCAAGGCATAATCTCAACAAAATGCCCCTCCCTTCTGGATTATGCAGAAGGTGTGACAAAGGCAGGCATTGGACTAACAAATGTAGATCAACAAGGGACAGACAAGGTAATCCCTTGCCTTTGCCATTGGGAAATGCCCTGAGGGGCCTCTTGCAGGCCCCTATGTCAAATTCCATTCAGTCCTTTGCCGTCATCATGGAAGAAACTCCTTCCCAGAGCAATTAAGAATATAATGCCTATTGTAAGAAACTATACTGCTCTGGATGATAAACAAAAATAGAAGACAGAACAAAAAATCAGGAGAAACCATAAATCAAAATTGATAGAGATTAGAGTTGGAATCTCCCCAAAGTTAGGGTTGGAGCAGGATTTTGTTTTTGTCATTCCAAGAAAATAAAAACAACCATCTTAAAGAATTTAAAGACCCTTGGATAGAAAAACATCCAAAGAAGGGAGAACTACCCTGAAAAATTTACCAAGAAAAGAAATAATCTGACCTAATGGGGTCTCTGAAGTCTTCAAAAAGATGATGGAATCCCACAATGATGATTCCACATGTACTATGACAATGCCACCAAGCTGACAAACACCACCCAAAGATTGGCTTTGGACTACAAGCTGCTCAGGACAATTTCAGGGTGGCTAGCTGAGATGGTCCAGCCTCACAGACTACTATAGCCAGGACATGAGACAAGCCCTGCATTTTCCCATTATGCAGAGACTGGACAACAAATGATGTAACTACCTCTCCCAGGACTTGACAATTAACCCAAAATTTTCTTTTTGGTATCTCCTAAAGAGGCTTTTGCCCTTAGACAGCAGGAAGTAAATTTAAGAACACAACACCCACATTTCTAAGAGGTAGGGTGGGTGGTTTTTTGGTCTTTCAATGGGTTATGGATATTTGTCATTGGCTAGGGTAGTTGATTACAAGTTGTATTGGTAATGGTTAAAAAATAAAAGAAAAGCTGAACAAAGGAGATTAGATTCGTTGTTAATAAAAAGCTGATTGACAGATGGCTAGGCAGGATTTTTGGGGCAGAGAATGCTGGGGAGAAGATGGGTGGAGTCTGAGGAGTTGCAAGCCAGATGCAGAAGAAGCAACATGGGATGTTCATAGATAAGGTAAACGAGCCTCAGGGCAGCACATAGATTAACAGAAATGGATTTATTTAAGTTGTAAGAGCTGGTTGGAGACAAGCCTAAGCTATAGGCCAATCATTTATAATTAAGAGTAAGTCTCTGTGAGGTTATTTGGGAATTGGCTGGTAGGACAGAAAAGTCCACCTACAGACTACATTTGGAATTAGCTAAAACCCCAAGAGACTGGGCATACCTACGAGGGATTTTTCTTAATCAAATCATTTCAAGTGGGAAAACCCACTTCAAGATCCACCTTAAATCTGGGCCACACCTTTTTCTGGCAGCCTATGTAAAAGACATGGAATACAAAAGCCTTCTCTCTATTTGTCTGCTTGCTCTTGCTGCCAAGTCCATTCCCTCACTGGCAATAGAGTCTATTTCTTCAGGATTCCAGCATATACTGAAGACCAGCTGAGACATCTACCTCATGCATTGAAAAACTATTGAATTCTTGGACTTTCTGTTAGTAGACAGACAATTGTTGGGCTAGCTAGACCACAACTTGTAAGTCATTCTAATATATATATATATATATATGTTAAATGTGTGTGTGTGTGTGTGTGTGTGTGTGTGTGTGTGTGTGTGTGTGTATTAGTTCTGTTCCTCTAGAGAACCTGGCTAACACAGTGGATAAACAAAATGCTAAGTGAAAAGATAGGTACAAAAGGCTTCACACTGTATAGCTGCATTTGTATTAAATACTCCACACAAGTTGGTCCAAAGAGGCAGAAAACATGTGAGTGATAAGGACTGAGGGGCAGGTATGGTGAGCAGGCACCTGGTTGCTCATTTGACTTATGAAGTTGTTTTGAAACTTGATTCAGGTGGTGACTATAAAACATAGTTATATAATAGTTATATAACTATGACTAGCTATTTAAATATTATTTGAATAGTTATTTAAATGGTTAATGTTCATATTATATGAGTTTTTACTTCATTAAGACATCATCTAATGACAAAAATTCAGAACTAGATTCTTCCCATCTTGTGTCAGTCCTATTTTATGCTCTCAATTTTATTTTATTTATTTGAAAATTACGTTTATTTGTTTACTTGTTTAGGGTATGTGCAAATATGCCTCAGTGCATGGGCCACACGGAGCTTGTAGAGGTCAGAACGCAGCATGCTGGGGTCAATTCTGTCTTCTAGCATGTGAGCTCTGGGGACTGAACCCAGGTTGTCTGGCTGCCAACAGCACTCTCCCTCACTGACTTATCTCGCCAGCACATGGTTTTAGCTTTAAAACATGCGAAAATTTCGTGGCCACCTTTGGTGATCACTTCCTTGCATTTCATGAGTGGCCCAGCTAATTAATTTTCCCATGATTTTCTCCTTTGTGATTCAGATCTCAGTGCAAGGCTTCAGGAACATTGCGAGCAGCTGCACAGGAATCATGCACCTGACCATCAATGACATGCCAACCCTTACAGACAACTGTGTAAAAGTAGGTAGTGAGAAAGAGCCTTTCCCTTCATTTATATGAGTATGTATTCTAATGGCCTGGGCTGTGGAGAAATGGGAACTGACTTTTTATTTGAATTGATTAATAGCTAGGAAATCACTTAAATATTTACACATACACACATGCATGCACCTTAAAAAGACATTTGACAGGCTATAGAGATGGCTCAGTGGTTAAAAGCACTGGCTGCTCTTCCAGATGACCTGGGTTTATTCCCAGCACCCACATGGCAGCTTACAACTATCTGCAACTCCAGTTCCAGGGAACTCGACATAGACATGCATGCAGGAAAAACACCAATGCCTATTTAAAAAAAAACAACAAATGAACACATTTGAATGCTTAAATTACTTTATGATGTTATAGCCAAAGCACAATCATAATTCTCCCAATTAACTATGACCCAGACCCATCTCTGCTTGGCTTAAATGTGATTCCCCCATGTCAAATTGCCAATTGACTTCTTCAGCATTTCATTTCCTCTTGTGTTCCCATGCTCTTGTAACATGATTTAATTTTCATTTCTCTGCATTACTCAAACATGAGCATATTGATTTCATAAAATATGAAAACAGTCCTTTTTGTTTCAAAATTAGGAAAATGTAGTAGTTAGTATGTCTGTTTCTGAAGGGGATCTTGAGGGGGAAATGACAGTACCCCTCACTGTTGGTTCTCTGTAGTAGTTAGCCTGTCTCCATTTCTTCCTTCCCCAAAGGTCTTGGTTGAAAAGTGTCCCCGTATTTCAACGGTGGTTTTCATTGGCTCGCCACACCTCTCTGATTGTGCTTTCAAAGCTCTTTCTTCCTGTAACCTCAAAAAGATCCGATTTGAAGGTCTGTGATATTAAATTTAACCTTATTTTTAAATTTTATTCCCTAGACATTTAAATATAGGACTTGTATTTTCTTTTTTCAACAGGAAACAAAAGGATTACTGATGCATGCTTCAAATATATAGACAAGAATTATCCAGGTATCAATCACATTTACATGGTGGACTGCAAGGCACTAACAGACAGCAGCCTTAAGTCAATGTCAGTTTTGAAGCAATTGACCGTATTGAACTTGACCAATTGTGTACGGTAAGAAATCATTCAGGGTGTGTCAACTCAGTGTTCAAGAAACACAGATTATCAAGGATGAGCCAGGCTCTCTCCACAATGTTAATGAGGGGATTAGGAAAGGCAGGGGTCCAAGTCTTACTGTGTAAGTAAGTTTTCTATTTTGACTGATAATTATATAATCATTTCTCCACTGCACATGTCATTTCCCCTAATGCATCTGATTTTAGTCACATGCATGCCCAATTATGCATGTATAAGATAGTAAGCAGAGGATTTTCCCTAAAAGTTCATTGAAAACACAATTCTGCCTTACTGCATATGCTCCCAAAACCAGTTGAGGTGGCTCCGCCTATTTTTCATTCTGGGTATCTGGAAATCTATCTGAATGGAAAATGTCTATGTTTGATTGTTGTTGGGGGAAAAGCAACTTACATTGTTTCTCAGAGAGAGGTGCACAAATAGCTCAGTGTGGGTGGGGCTCGAGGGGGTCTGGGGTTGCTAGGTACATTGTGTGCGGGGAGATAAGTGTGCACATATGTGCAGGTAAAGGAGCTAGGCTAATTCAAGCTAAAGAGAGTCTCAGGTTACTAAAATGTCCCCTGCTTCAAGTTCTTCCTTTGTGAACTGTCACTCCTGTTTTCTTGCCCACAGTGCTGTTTTTCTGCTTCCGTGTACAGATCTTTTCCAGAGATATACTTCTCTGTCTTACACGTTGGGTGCTGTATTTTCTTTTCTTGGTAATGAAAACATTACTCACTGGTTACTGCAGTCTGATGTTTGCCAAGTTGATTGGGTTTGGACCCTCTGCTTCATCATGCCTCATTTCCCACCCCACCAGCCTCTGGATTGCATTCCTAGCTGCTGATACAGCAGCCCAGGTATGTGGCTGGGTGAGATGCATCATGGGATTCACCAAACTAGTCCATTTGCTGGATCACTATGTTATGGTAGTTTTTAATGTCAACTTTGTCACAACCTAGAATCACCTGAAAGGAGTTTCAATTAAGGAATTGTCTATGTCACGTTGGCCTTCTCTGTGTGTGTATAGGGGATGCCTTGTTAATTGACATGGAAAGACCCACCCTGAATGTGGGCAATACCATGCCCTGGTTTGGGGGTCCTGTGATGGCTAATATTGGTTGTTAATTGAACACAACCTGAAAGACGGGACCTCAATTGAGCAATTGCTTTTACCAAGTTGACCTGTGGGCATGACTGTGTCTTGATTACTTATAGATGTAGGAGGGCCTAGCCCACTGTGGGGGTGCTCTCTCTTTAGGTGGGCCTGGGCTATCTAAAAAAGACAGCTGAGCGTGAGCCTGTATCTCTGAGGTTGCTGTATCTCCCTGCCTTTTGGTTCTTGTCCATGTTTCCTTTAATGATGGACTCTAAGCTGTAAGATGTGGTAAATAAATGCTTTCCTCCCCAAGTTGATTTTGGTCAGTGTTTCCTCACAGCAACAGAAAGGAAAGCAGGACAGGCCTTGAGTACTATGAGATGGAAAGCTAGTTGAGAACAAGATACCCAGCAGGCATCTCAGGTGCCTTGGGTACCCTCAGCTCTCTCTGCTTTTGACTGGATGTGAAGTGACTGTCTACTTTGAGTTCCTATCTTGACCTCCATCAATGATGGACTGTCACCAGAAACTGTAAGTCGAATATACCCTCCTTCTCAGAAGCTGGTTGGCTCATGGCATTTCATTACAGCAGACAGGCAATTGCCTCTTGCCTTTTCTTCTCTGCTCTTTGCGAGTCTGACCAAATGGTGGGCACAAAGGGAGAGTGCAGCCATCTTGGACGCCCTCAGCACTCTTCTTGTCTGCACACCCTCCTGAAGACTGGCTGTGTGTGAATGTTCTTCTGTGGCTTGAGCTGATTCAATCCCCTGTCCTGTTTCACTGGCTGAAAGGCTTTCTAAAGATGGAACTGGTGGTCTTCAAGTGGAATTAGAAATAAAAACCACATTGGAAGATAGAGGATGATGAGTCCAATGCTTCCTAAGTTAATGCAGGAGTAACATCACGGGGAGATGGTGCTGGCCCCTGAAGGTGCTTCTAGTGAGGACAGGCTGAGGTTAAGGTCTCCTTCAGAAGGCTGAGGTTAAGGTCTCCTTCCAGGTGCAAGTTTTCTCTGGTCTAAGTTCCATAGGTCACCTCTTGTGTTTGCAGTCCAGTCTAGGTGACCTGGAACGCAGTGGAAATCTATCTGGGATCTTGAGTCTTGCTTCTCCCTGTTCTAAAATTTGGCCTTAGCTTTTTGCAGATCCTGTCAGGGATTTCTTAGCCTTCATACATTTTAAACTGGAAGAAAGAGAACATCTATGTTATTAATAGTCATGCCACCTAATTAAACAAATGAACACAAATAACATTTTTGTGAATATCCCTCCTATTACTACCAACTATCCATTTTTTGTTATATTAAGAGCTATGCAATCATTTTTTTTTTAATTTCACAAAATACCAGTATGTAGATATTTCCTACTTGGGAATATATTTGATGTAAAAACTGTTGTTACCACCAGCCTGAATGTTTGTATATCAGATCATATGTAGTGCTTCTTTCTTTTCTACAGGATTAGTGATACTGGCCTGAGGCAATTTCTTGATGGTCCTGCAAGTGTGAGGATAAGAGAGCTCAATTTGACTAACTGCTCCCTCCTGGGCGACGCATCCATTGTTAGACTGTCAGAGCGGTAGGACAGAGGGGTACTCTGCATATAACATTGGCTCAATAGGAGTGATCAGAGATAGACCTAAGAGCCAAGAGCCCAAGCCCTTTCCATCACATTAGGCACACCCAGAAGCTGGAGTAGCCCTCAAGAATTGAGTCATTAGACTGAACTGACCTAATCTCATCGCACCGCTTCCTCTTACTGTTACCTGGGCTTGTTTCTGAGTAGAGAGATGGATATGTAGATAGTGCGACTTCTCTGCACTTTCCAAGGTTACTATCCCTAGTACAAACCTTGCTCCAGGTTTCCTGAGGGCTATTTTGGCTGATTGATATAATCTTGACCCCCCTGGCTTGGCGATAGCCTTCCCTTCACTAAGGGGTGAGCTCAGCTCCTGCTGCAAACCCCTGAGAGACAAGTGTAGAGCTCAGCCTTGCACTTCTGATGGCTGTTCTTCAGGGTGTTTCCATGGTGCTGTTTCACTTGACTGTGATAAATGCTTTTCTTGCATTGTTATAAATTACTGTGTGAAACGAAATCGAAGAAAGCATCACATTAATCTACCTTCCTTCCCCCCAACTTTATAATGCCAAAATATTAGCCAGATATGGTGACTCACACCCTAAAATCCCAGTACTTCAGAGGGTGAGGAGAGCACTGCTATGAATTCCAGGCCAGCTTAAGGCATAGAATAAGACCCTGTATCAACCAAACAAAACAGCCGGACTGTTTGTTTTCTGGCTTCCATTTAGGCTGGAAAAGGCAAATCCCTTCTTCTGCAGCACTTGTTCTCCCCAGAGTCTTAATGAAGAACTGGCATTGCCGAGGTCCGAGAGCTGAGGCTAATCTCCATGGCCTTTTCTTTTCAGCTGCCCTAATTTACACTACTTGAGTTTACGGAACTGTGAACATTTGACTGACCTGGCAATTGAATGTATTTCCGGTATGCTATCCTTGGTATCGATAGATCTTTCTGGAACACTCATCTCAAACGAGGTAAATAAAAAATGTAACGATATATATATATTTTAAATAGTCTTTTTGTAATATCATTTTCTGGTAAGCAAGAAAATGGAGAGAACAATATTTTTCTTTCTTAAGTTATTAGATTACAAGTAGAAACTTTAGGAATATTGTCCCTAGAATAGTAATAAATGATATTATTTGTAAATTGTCATGTTTCTTTGCTTAAAAAAATTAGCAAAGTCTAGTATTTTGAGGAAAGGCATGGCAGACCAAGCAGTCTGAAATTGGTTTTACCGTAGATGTTTGGTTGTGTGACAATAATATACTCTAGATGGCGGGGTATAACACTTCCCTGGGAACTTCACACCCTATAAACTGCTGTAGAGCTTTGAGATGGAAACTGAAGTCTAGGAAGAGCCCCGGCAAGACTTGGATTTCCCAAACTCAGTTGATGCTGCTCTTCAAAGACCAAGGCCATCCTGCCACCCCAGCCCTGCCTCGTTTCCTCACCCATGGAGGAAGCTGCTGAGAGATGGGCACGTTCCCAAAGACCTTACCGGTATACGTAAGCAGGAATTCCTTTCAAAATTTGACGTCATTGGAGAGAAAGACAGCAGCAGGCTGGGCTCCACCCCCAGCTGCTTGCTAAATCCTTATTTAAAAACCAAAGCCAAATGTCACCTGTTGGAGACCTTCTCTGAGAAGCCCTGCATTTGGAAGCAAGCCCTGGAACTCCACACATCTCCAGCCCCAGGACATCACTAATGTGATCTGCTTCTCACTGCACCGCGGACATCCTTCCCCAGCCTTCAGCCAGCTGCTTTAGACAAGGACATGCCCACCATTGGTCTAGGTTCTTTTCTTTCTTTACTTAGGAGTGCACCTAGGTCCAACCTTCACTCTGTAGGATGGTCTCCTCTGCCCTTCACTGGAGTGTCACATGCAGGTGGGGTGTGGAGCGGTTGTATGTCATCAGTTCCTTGTGGTGCAGTTCCTGTTTGGTCTTCTGAGCGGTGTCTTCCGTGCATGCAGGAATTGATGTCTGGGCAGATCTCCAATGTCTGTTTCACCTCAGCTCCAGGACCAAATCTCAGGGCTCCTCTGGATCCTGCTAGAGCATGGTGACCCTGTGAGGCTCTCTCAGGGCCACTGTCCCAGGTAACCCCACAGACATTCTGCTTCACCGTCATGCAGTTGTTTGCGCACAGACCCATGCTTCGGCCTTCGCTTGCTTTTCTGCAGAGTGGCTGACCTCAAGTAAGCTAGAGTCCAGTTGAGCTTGGTGCTCATAGTGAGACACTTGAGCGTGGCTAGCAGGTCCATGAAGGGAGGGCCAGGGTTTCCTCCTCCTCCTTCACATTGCCATCACCTGTGTGTCCTGTATGCTCTAATTCCTTGGAAACCTCCCTGCTATGGTCCCAATTCCCTGGATTACCTTGACCTCGGAGCTCCAATAACACCATTGCTTCCCCTTGTCCCAGCACAGGACCATGAGTGATGGCTTCTACGGCTCTTAGTGTCTGCTTGTAACACCTACCCACTTAGCTTCTCAGTGTCTGTACCATCTACACATCCAGTTCTCTTTCCTCTAGTTTTTAATTTTTATTTTTTGTGTATGGATATTTGTCTGTATATACATCTGTCCACCATGTAGATGCCTGGTGCCCACGGAAGCCAGAAGAGGGCACTGGATCCCCCAGGGCTGTTTGTGAGCTGTCATGTGGGAATTGAACCTGGGTCCTCTGAAAGAGAACTCTTAACCACTAAGCCATCTCTCTAGCCCGTTTCCTTAGTTTTGAATACTTAGTGGTTGTTTGTTTCCTTGGATTGTAACAGATACAATAATGAGCACAGAGAAACTCTGGTGTCTTTTGACTTTCACCAGATCTACAAGGAATGGTTGGGTTCCCTGACCTGTCTGGAGGCTCTGTCTTCCTCGGCAGCTGATCCAATCTGAGGTGGTCTAGACAGGCTCACCATGATACAGAATCCCCCAGCACCACATTCTTTTGCTCCCTTCTGGCTCTTCCCTCTCCTCCCCTCCCCTCCCTTCCCCTCTCCTGTCCTCTCTTCTCCTCTCCCCTCCTTCTCCCCTCTTCTCTCCACATGCCAGGAAAGGTCTGCTAAGTGAAGGCACAGTACAGTTTTTGTAAAACAGGGGGAGAGAGAGCTTGGCAGGTGCCCCACAGTGGGTGAGGGAGACATGTCATGCGGACACGGTGGGCAGCAACCCAGGGGGCACAGCAGAAAGTCACTCACACCATGCAGACAGGGCACACACATGGAAAGTTTTATTAAGAGTGGGAGAGTGGAGGAAAGAGAAAATGGGCCGGGTCTGAGGAGAGGAGAAGAGGAAGGGAAATGGAAAGAAAAGGAAGGAGGAGGTGGGGAGAGAGGGAGGGAGAGAGAGGAGGGGGAGGGGTTCTCTCTTAAAGGGGACTTTATGCAAGATGATATCCGGACGCTGGGCGGGTCCCCACGCGGTGGGTCTGAATGCTAACATTCCTCCCTATTTGATTATTATAAAAAGGTGAGTTATGGATAGCAAGTCGGGGCCGGGGGCGAAGGCACCAATTCTCCACACTGCTTCCTCCTGATTTTAGGGCAAAGTGGGGAGGGCGAAGGCACCAATTCTCCACACTGCTTCCTCCTGATTTTAGGGCAAAGTGGGGAGGGGGAAGTTGGGAGTTGGGGTCACGCACAGCGGGAAGTGTGAGTAAAGAAGCATTCAGTTAGCTGTCATTGCGGAGACCTCAGTCATCCTTGAGGGAACTGAGAAGGCAGGCCTCATGAGTGGGGCTAGCCATGGAGAGAGTGGTAACTGCTAGAAAGAATGGGATGGAGAAAACGTGCCCTGGTGTACAGAAGAGGCAGGAGTGGATGAGTCAGACTCAAGAGCAGACGTGCCCTTGAGTCTGCAGAGGTGGTACCAGCAGTGATGTTCCAGGAGCTTGGGGAAACGGAACACCAAATCGAGGGATGATGTATTCCAGGAGTGCAGGAGCCGTCACTTCTGCGGTTTCCCTGGAGCAGGTAGTGCACCCATCCTGTAAAGGTGTCAGTTAGAGTGAAGAGATAACAGAAGTTCTCATGAGTGAAGATGTGGTTGAAGTTAACCTGCCAGTATTTGCCCGGTTGGTGTCTTTGGTTGGTGCAATGGTTAGTGGTGTATCTGGAGGGTCTTTGAGGGTCTGGCCTTGGCACAAGTCTGGCAAGAGATGTGGATCTGTGCAGAAGCCTGCAAGTATTTGTAAAACAACTGGAACAGATTTACATCTTGATATCATAGCAAAAGCTATGGCTTTGGGTTATAAGGTATGAAGATATTCTAGGGACTGGTTTCAGCCCAATGAACCACATCTTTAAATCTCTAACCAGGGGAAATTTACTGAATGGAAGTGGTTGAGTGAGTGAAGGAGAAGGAGAGAGGCTTCCACACCCTCTCTAATGCTAGCCTGTCTCTAAAAGCTAGAACCAGTAAAGTCCACAGAAATTTAAGGACTTCCAAGACTGTCTATAGTCAGTGCTGTATCAGTTTATCAAAACTGCATTTACCAGTGTTAAAACTCTGAACCTCTGAAGTTATATCTGAAACCAGTTTATCCTGTATCATGAAGTCTGTGAATGAGGCACACCTGTCTGTACTTTTAATAGGAAACTTACTAATGAGCTACCAAGGGGCTTATAGCCTTGGGGTTGGGGGAGAGAGCTGTTAATTGTCAAAAATCTATGAGTACCCTGGTCATCAAACACCATCAGATCTGAGAAGGAGAAGTGAGTGAGCAGGAGAGAGACAGCTTTCCTGTCTTCACATAAACAAACCTTAAACCATCTCCTTTTCATCTAATTCACCAGGAGACACTGAGAGCAGTCACTGCAAAGTGAGTTGATCCCTATTTTGAGTCCAGTAACAAGGTGAACCATGTCTAGACTTAGTATTAGCTCTAGGAGAGTGAGGCCTGTCAATCTTACACAGAGAACTCGGAAGACAGCTGGAGCCTGGGTTGCTGCTGTTGAACTGACAAAGCCTGGTCATCAAATGGCATCAGAGATTGAGAAGGACAAATTTTACCTGAGTTAGTGACTGAAAGTGACAGAGACTTACCTGCTGTCTACCTAGACAGCCACCCCAGGGTCCTCCATGGTCGTGGAGGGCAGAGGTCTTGGGGCAGCAGCATCAGTCTTCGGCTGCCAGGTCTAGGCCTGCCAGACCTCAGAAGATCCGACTGTTGTGGTATGGGAACTTGTGGGGCGGACCGGCCTACCTTGTCTAGGCAAAAGTGAGGCAATGGGTCCCCAGAGTCCTGCTGTCCGGGGTCTGAAGAAGGCCCTGGCGGCAGTTGAGGCAAAAGGCAGTAGTTGAGGTGAAAGGCAGTTTTTGCTCAGTGGCCGGTGCTGCCACTCTGGAGCAAGTTCTGGGTGGAGGTTCTTCTATGCCCATCCATCTTCTTTGGAGGAAACAGGGGTGCTTCCAGGAGCTGGCATGTGTCTCTATCACGAAAAGCTCTTTAATTCAACATTTTAAATGCCATATTCTGCAGATCTCTGAGCATTTGAGGACTGTCTATCAGGTGTGAATGACTGGCTATCAGCTTATGTTCCCTAACGGTCTTCAATACGTGATCCACTTTCATGAGACTAGGACTCACTGTCTCCTGAGAAGGCAAAAAAGAGTGACAGGGAAAGATCCAGGGCCAAATGAGAAGGGAGAGAAGGGGCTTGTGAGTTGGGGTGTGGCCCAACTCTGAGAAAAGGGTCCTATCAGGGGACCAGAAACTCCATCATAGAATATGTATCTTATTTCTTAGATACCTTATTTATCAAACCTATGCCATCATTTATTTAAATTCTCTAGAAGCTTGGTGTTGAACACTTGGCAAAGATACAAGTATAAATCTTTAAGTTAGCTTTTGTTAATCTGAATACACCTTTATAACTTTCAATTTCTATTATCACATAGAGTATATTCTAAACCAGACTTGAACCAAATACAGCTTTACATTTCTATCATCATACAAAAAGTCTATACCAGTCCAAAATATTTGAGGATTGTTGTTATTTCACATTTTGTCGTTGTGAATCTCAATGCATACATCTGACATGCAGGTGGTCCTAGGCTACCCCTGTAAAAAAGGTTCAAAAGAAGCAAGATCATTAGGGGGTTGGCTAAGGCAGACACCAGACACCAGGGTGGTTTCCTTGTTGCTGCTGCCTTTCTGTCATGGATCCACTTTTTTAGCAGGGTCATGGAGTTTCTAATGACCCCTAAGTGGTTAACATAAAAACAGCATTGTTGAAGGAATTTCTTAAGGCCATATAACACCTCTTTGGTTTTGCATAAAGAAAGTCAAGTGTCTTATCTTATTGCAGAACTATTTTAGTTAATAAATCTATCAATTAACAGCTCTGGGCCCAGTTTCCTAGTATGTCAATGGATATTATAGGTAGACATTTTGTCCCCTGTGAGAGGGAGTTTCACTTTGACTTAGTCTTTTTAGCCTGTTTTGGGGGCAGGGACGATGTATTCTCTTTTATAGCTGCTTCAAGCTTAAATGGGGTATAGATGATCAGGGCCCAGGAAGGCTGAAAGGCTAGTCAAAGGGAAGGAAGGAATTTAGGCAATGGGGTATTTGTCAGAAGCATATGGTTATCTGACCGAGCTGTAGAGACAAGGAACAGTCACGTTGGCTAGGCTGGTCCACATCAGCCTTTAGCAAGTCCAGAGCTCATGGTTGTTTGGAGCAGGTTGCAGTCAGCAACCAATGCTTGGATATGTTTGCTAGTCAAATGGAAACCTGTTGAGACAAGTTCAAAGTAGGAACAGAAGTTAAAATTTATGTACTTATTGGAACTTATAGGCCCATATTTTTAGTAATTGGGAAGGGGAGGAGTTCTAAGACCAGGAGAGAGAAAAATATCATCTTCAGGAATAAACAGGTGGGGAAAACTCAGGCTGTACTTATCTGGAGTCTTTTTGACCTCTGTTAAGTAGATCCAAGTTTTATGACTTCTTTTGATCCTCTGAACTTTATATGAATTTTTATTTTACAAAAGAATATAAAAGTTTTAGATATATTAGTATTAGTAATCAGTATTAAAATTCAAATGATAGAAAAAGCAGTTAATGGATATCTGTAGAACAGGAGTAGACTCATACCTATAAGTTTATATTTAGAAGACATCCAAAGAAAATCTAAAGTCTTGAGCTTGTGACTCAAACAGTATCAGAATTCTGTTAATGTTAAACTCTGAACTTTTGAAATCTTAACATAACAATAATATAGTAGGGAAAAGTAATCTGAAGCATTTAGATCATCTATTTATATTTTTGTAACTGGTATTTATATCTTAAACCATTTTTGAGACCCTCAAATCTTGCATAGACTTTTATATCTTAGAACATTTTTTAATCAAGAGACCTCGTAGCTTTAGAAAAGTCAGACTTGATTTTTATATAAAAATGAGCTGACAAGTTGGCCATAGCCTATAAATTTAAATATCTTAAAAACTGTTCTTCAGAAAAGGTTTAAAATCTCTCAAATATCTTCCTGTAATATCAAAAATAAAGTAATAAGAGGTTATTTTAAGAGGGAAAAAACACCAAGCTCTAATAGTGCAAACAATTCCAAAGTTTAATATCTGGGCTGTTCTGTTTTTCTTCTTCCTGTCACTGTGCCAGCGGCTCAGACCGACAGAGTGACATAGAGGAGACTTTTAAATAAGCATGCCTGGGTCTAGTGAGGGAAGAGCCATAATCCAACCCTAGAGCTAGCATAGAACAATTTTAGCATTGTCTATATCAAAAAGACATTTGGAAGGCAGAGTCACTGGTAAATGAGAAAGCAGATTTGTTACAGGCAGAAGAGAGCAGGGGAGTGAGGTCCTGGTATGATGTGGATAAGTGGGCCCTGTCGGGGTGTGCCACTAAAAACGAACACACCACATGCAACAGAATTAAGTGAGAGAGAAGAGGCAAGAGATGAACTATCATACAGAAACCTATCCAATTTACACAGTCACCCTTACTAAAGATGGTGGTGGAATCCTATGACTCTTTTTAACCTTAGTCAAAATAGCACCTGCCCATGTGTTCTGACCTCATCAAATATGGTGGTGAAGCCATACGACCTGACCTGTCTGTCTTTGACCTCAGTCAAGAGGGCACCTGCCCATGTGGTCACATGGGGTTTTTTGTTTTGTTTTTTAAACAAGACAAATGGAACATATATGGAACATATAAAATCAAGCATTCAAAAATCAGAAACACATTCATGTGGCCATCACAGTCACACATTTCCATACATACATATGAAATAGACCTTTTTAACAGAATGGACAAAACTTCCTGGGAAACTTTCACACTTCACGTACCTGAGCGAGAAGGTACAGGAGTGGGTGACGGCAGCAGCAGCAGCAACCGGGGTGAGAAAGCACATCAGCGGTGGCCCCGGGAGGGAGGAGGAGTGGGACATGGAGGAGCAGCTGGCTCTGCCGACTGAAAGCAGAGCAGTCAAGCCCAGGTCTTCCCATTCTGCCAGCCCCAGGAGTCGGGGAGCAGACAGAGACAGAACAGAACAAGACAGACTAAGCCGTGGATGGGGTGGGGGTGTGGTGGTGCCGGCAGCAGCGGGGGGGGGGGGGGGGGGGGGGGATGGGATGGGATCTACTGGATCACTGGCGGAAGTTGCAAAGATGAGGGTATGGGACCAAGTCTGACTGTGAAGGCAGATGAGTTTAGAAGCCGTTAAATAGGACATTAAGCGTAGAGGTTTGGTGGTAGACTTAATGTCCACCAGTGATGCAGAATGATTAGGGCTCAAGCTGTCAAACACAGAGCAGGGGCCCCGAGGAAGCGGAGAGGTGAGATGGCAGTTTCATCAGAGAGCAGGGAGCAAAGAGTGCTGAGCCAGAGAGACACGAGGCTGCCTGGTGCCCAGAGTTACGAATGGGGCAGAGAGGTGAGAAACCATAGTCAAGACAAGACGACTCTTAACTCATGGAAAACGGCCAGAAGAGGGGCCTTACCAATTATACCAGTGTTGGATGAGGTGCGTGTTGAAGGTTCCAGGGGTCCTAGTATGTCTCAGACTGCCAGCAGGCAAGAGAAAGTGCCAAGAGGGCCTCTGCTAGCATGGCATCAATTTTGTGAAAAGGCCGGAGAGAGGGCTTGGTGGGTGGAGCCAAGGTGCCCCACAACAGGTGAGGGAGACACGCAATGCAGACCCAGGGCATCGACCAGGGGCAACGGTGGAAAGTCACACCGTGCAGACACGGGCCCCGTGCGGACAGTTGTATTAAGGGAGGGGGTTAGAAACAGAAAACGGGCAGGGTCTGAGGGGAGAGAAGAAGAGAAAGAAAAGGAAGGGAGGCGGTGTGCACTACCTGGTGGTGAGAGAGCGGGAAGGGGGAGGGTGCTTCGTCAGGGTGCTGGGCGGGTCCCCAAGGAGGGTCTGAATGCTAACCACAGTGACTAAGTGGGTTTTTAGCATTTAGAGGGAACTCAGTTTTAATTTCCAAAGACCATGTGTTAAAATTTTACTTACCGCCGGGCGGTGATGGCGCACGCCTTTAATCCCAGCACTCGGGAGGCAGAGCCAGGCGGATCTCTGTGAGTTCGAGGCCAGCCTGGGCTACCAAGTGAGTTCCAGGAAAGGCGCAAAGCTACACAGAGAAACCCTGTCTCGAAAAACCAAAAAAAAAAAAAAAAAAAAAAAAAAAAAAAAAAAAAAAAAAAAAAAAAAAAAAAATTTTACTTACCAAGAGCAAGTGAAAAACTTAATTAAGAATGCGGTCTGACACTCTCTTCTCTTTGCTTTTATTTCCCCTGAAGAAAGCCTGTCATTTGAGAGCTGTAGAGTTGTCCATGAGCCATACTAAATAACACTAAGTGGTTGAAAATCTTTGGAAGGTTTTTCCTTCCTCTTGTCAAACTCGTCTAAAAGGCAAGTGATTGACGAGGACTGCTGTACCCATTTCTAGAAACCCCCAGAGATCACCAAGGAGCCGTTTTTCGATGCAAGCACATAAGGGTGATTTTATTCAGGTTCAACCTGGGCCACCGAACGGCAAATGGAAGGAAATGTGGCAGCAGTCACGAGCCCAGGTGTAGAGAGTTTTTATAGGGAAAAACCACAAGCTGGGAATTGGCAACTTGGGATTGGGTGGAAAGGATATGGCATAAGGTGATTTTTTTAAACTATTGGTCTAGACCTTGGGTGAAACCCCATTTGAAACCATTGGGTTAGACTTTTGGCGGGGAACCACAACCAGGTGAACAGGATTATCTGGACTGCTCAGCAGGATTATCTAGATATCTTCAAGGCCCATAAACTGCAGACAGGATGTCTGTAGGAGCATACTGCTCTGTATCCTTTGGAGTTGTCATGGCACATTGACATGAGGTCCTTCCTGGAACTAACTAAAGCAGGTGGTGGCCCTTTCCCTAAGCTGGAGCCTGTAAAGTCAAATCTAGACCTTCACAGGACAATGGTACAACAGTTGTGGGAGCTAACCTTAGCCAATCTGAGTCGATGTCACCCTGTGTCAGAGCAGGTGCACACCGTCCTGGACTGCAGGTCTGATGAAGTGTGCACTTGCCTGTACCCTTAGCACTCAGAATTTCAATTCTGGATGTTACAGATATTCATCAGAGATGAAATGTGACCAGTTGTGCCTTTGGACAAGGTTTGTTTTCTATTAATATAATCCATTTTAAATTCTTCTGAGTAAGTTTTCAGTTAGAATTTCACTAGTACTCAGTTAACACGTATTTGTTGTGACTTTGTGTCTGGTGCTGGGGACACCAGAATGAACGAGGCAGCCCTGGCCCCTCCTCTGAGCACTTACATTCTGTGAGGCCATGTTGTAAGGCTCAAAGGGTGTAGGAGATTAGGAAAGAGAGGCCTCCTGTGGCTCAGAGTGTGTGGGAATGCCTTAATTTCTACACAGAGGAGAAAGGGCATGTGAGCAGGGACAGGCAGACGAGGCCATGGGGGGTGAGTACTGGTGGCATCAGGACGGCTGCACGTGTGGCTATGGCTTGATGCTGAGGAGAGTATCGAGGGATGCTCTGTGTGGGGAAGACATCTTTAATCTTCTATAACTCTGTAAACATCTAGCCAAATTATGTCCTTAATTTAATTTGGATTACTTGGGTATAACTTTATCTCTGAGTATATAAAAAGGTTTCTACTAGTTAAAAGAGCTGAAGACCACGGGATCCATAACTGGGGCAGCCCAAGCCACTGCTGCAGCTGCCTTGGTTACTGCCATGCTTGTTATTTAAAGGAAAAATGAGTCAGAGCAGTGTTCCAGACAGGCTCCTCAGACAGTGGTTTATGAAGACTCTTTCATTTGCACAAATTTAAAAGAATTTTCATGAGTCCTAGACTGTGAGTGCTTTTTCGGTGGGAAACCTGCTGGAATCCCCCCCCCCCCCAAAACTGAGATCTCTGAGGACTGAGAACTGGTTCCTTCTGCTGCTTCCTAGACCCTTCAGGAATAGTAGGCCTTGATATGTACATGTGGGATGAAGGACACGTGGTTGGTGATGTGGTTTCTAACAAGAAGAGCTGTTCTCTGCAGCTTCAGTTGAAAGAGAATATGTGGGTTATTTTAATGTAGTCTGGCAGACAGGCACAATGACTTTGTAATTTGGCCTATTCAGCATAGATGGTACAAAGAAATGCATGCTTGTTCAAGGAACTCCATGCAGTTGAATCTTGCTGGAATGTACAATGAAAGGGAATTTAATGCTGTGCTGAGAAGTATAGATTTGAACCAGTGACACAGTAGCACTTGGAGCAGTCACAGCCGTTCCCCACCCCCACCCCCACCCCCCCCACCCCCGGCCATGTTAAGTGGATCCTTGGGAAGCCGGAAGGGGGGTGCCTTAGTCACTGTTCCATTGCTGTGAAGAGACACCATGACCACAGCAACTCTTATAAAGGATATAGTTAATTGGGGCTGGCTTACAGTTCAGAGGTTTAGTCTGTTGTCGTCATGGTGGGAGCATCGCACCTGGTGCTGGAGCAGGAGCTGAGAACTAGATTCTGATCTGGGGGTTGTGGGGGAAGAGGGCTGGCATGGGCCCACCTACAGTGACACTTCCTCCAACAAGGGCACACCTCCTAATCCTTTCAAACAGTCCCACTCCCTGGTGACCAAGTATAGGAGCCTATGGGGGCCATTCTCATTCAAACCACCACAGTGGGTGATTAGGGGAAGGACTATGGGAACAGAACCAATAAGTGTTCTAGGAATTAAAGGAAAAGGAGTCCTTGAACCAGTCTAGAGCTAGTATGGAAAGGACTCTAAACAATATTTGGTAGGTGTAGGTAAAACTGAAAGGTGTTGGTGATTGGCCAGTTGTAGAACAGGAAGATTTATACATGTGCCTGGGATGCGGGATCTGTAAACATGTGCCTGGGATGCGGGATCTGTAAACATGTGCCTGGGATGCGGGATCTGTAAACATGTGCCTGGGATGCGGGATCTGTAAACATGTGCCTGGGATGCGGGATCTGTAAACATGTGCCTGGGATGCGGGATCTGTAAACATGTGCCTGGGATGCGGGATCTGTAAACATGTGCCTGGGATGCGGGATCTGTAAACATGTGCCTGGGATGTGGGATCTGTAAACATGTGCCTGGGATGCTGGCTCTGTAAACATGTGCCTGGGATGTGGGATCTGTAAACATGTGCCTGGGATGTGGGATCTGTAAACATGTGCCTGGGATGTGGGATCTGTAAACATGTGCCTGGGATGCGGGATCTGTAAACATGTGCCTGGGATGCGGGATCTGTAAACATGTGCCTGGGATGTGGGATCTGTAAACATGTGCCTGGGATGCAGGGATCTGTAAACATGTGCCTGGGATGCAGGGTCTTTATACATGTGCCTGGGATGCGGGATCTGTAAACATGTGCCTGGGATGCGGGATCTGTAAACATGTGCCTGGGATGCTGGTTCTGTAAACATGTGCCTGGGATGCTGGTTCTGTAAACATGTGCCTGGGATGCTGGTTCTGTAAACATGTGCCTGGGATGCTGGTTCTGTAAACATGTGCCTGGGATGTGGGATCTGTAAACATGTGCCTGGGATGCAGGGTCTTTATACATGTGCCTGGATACTCCTCCTGCCTGGATACAACCATCCTGCATGTTCCTGGGTAGGTAATTAGGGGATCTTGACGGAGCTAGATGGTCTGTTAATATTTTGAGATAATTTTTCTATAATAAGCATTGGTCATACTGTCCATAATGACAGAAAATCAGTTCTCTATCTAGATAATATCAAATGGATTTTTATGTTTCCTTCCTCCCTTCTTCCCTCCCCCTTCCCCTCCCCTCCCTCCCCTCTCCTCCCTCTCCCTCCCTTCCTTGCATGCTTGCTTAATGTTTTTTTCAGTGCCAGGGAGTAGACTGAGGGCCTGGTTCAGGCCGAGCAAGCTCTCTAACTCCATCAATTACACTCCAACCCTCTTGCTATTTTTTATTTTGAGACAAGGTCTCACTAAATTTCCCAGGCTGGCCTTGAGCTCACCTCGTAGCCTTGACATTTGAGGCTCATGCTCCAGGCTCCTGAAGAGCTGTGGTATAGGCGCACACCGCCAGGCCTGGTGATACATCCTTTCTTTAGGAAAACAAACCGTGCAGTGACGTAATTCCAGCTGTTTTCCACGAATGTTAGGTAAGTGTTGTTCTGTTCCTAATGTCCTCTGTGTCATTGTCGCCCTCCCTTCACAGTGCGGCTTCCTTGTGCTTGTTACCTACTTAGACACCTTCTTAAAACTTTCGGAAGTACACAAATCATTTTCAATCAGAATTGCACAAAATCCAGATCTAATTCGATTCACTTTCCATGTTAATTTGAATTGTAAGCCACAGGCTATCTAGTTTAAGATATTTTTAATCTAAACAAAGGCCAACAACAACAAGACTACGATGAAGTATTTTACTGACTGCTGTCTCCCAAAGCCTAAGCGGCAGGTGGCCTGTGCTCTGTGTGTGTGTGTGTGTGTGTGTGTGTGTGTGTGTGTGTGTGTGTGCACGTGTGAGTGTGCACACGTGTGTACACTGCTCCCTCTGCTGTCCCACTTGCAGCTTACTCACACCTTTGACATCTGTCTCCCCAAATATACCGCGTGCGTTCTTCATCTGCATAAACTATTCCCTCTGTCAGCCATGCCTCCCCT
Source organism: Peromyscus californicus insignis (assembly GCF_007827085.1). NCBI lineage: Eukaryota > Metazoa > Chordata > Mammalia > Rodentia > Cricetidae > Peromyscus > Peromyscus californicus. Next base: position 2,862,974 of record NW_026294584.1, read on the forward strand.
TCCTTGCCCACCCAATCCATTCTGACATGTCTTTTAAGTTTCAGCTCTGAGTGGCTCTTTGGACACTTTTGAGTAGGCTTGTTACAGAGTTGTTAGGTCAGAGCCTGGGCTCTGGCAGACCCCAAGAAGCCATGCTTAGCCACCATTCACAATAGGCCAATTATACCAACAAGTAAGTGTGAAAAGCAGAAAAAGGAAATTTATTCAATTTGTCTGCATTGGGAGGAGGAGTAGCCAAGAAGTACAATGATACCCCTACCCTACTCCCAAGTCCATTTTCAGGGTCCTGACATGAGGTTTAGGTTTAAATGAAGGGTCAGAGGTGCATAGCTAAGATGTCTGGTTGGGGTGTGGTCCCCCACCACCATTGTTTATGCTGTGGCCTCTTCTGCAGAACCTTCCACCAAGTTGTCAGGACTGTGTGAACTCTTGTCCAGGAGATAAGCCCCCACTGCAGTTGACACCAGGGCCCCCGCCTTTCCTGGGGGAAATTCCAGTTCTATAGGATGCATTGTCTGGGTAGTCTGATAGAATATCTTCCTTCCTGTCCAGGATGGCTAGAGGCTTAGGACTTTCTCCACATTCCCACTGAGTAGTCTCTATGCCTCAGTCAAACACAACTGGTCTGAGCTGCAGCTGAGGGCCTTGTCTGGGTCTATGGTCCTACCTCAGCTGGGTTCTGTGTTGATGTCTGTGGCCTGTGTCACCTCAGGGTGTCATAGAAACAATGCATGATGAAATCAGAGGGCCATGCTGAGCCAGACCCAACCTCTGCTGGCCCTGCCTCTACCTGGACACCACATCGGGAGAGCTGGCCACTACCCCTCACAGGAGAGCTGGCCCCCACACTCAGGGTCCCACCCCTCATCATGGGAAAGGGAGAACTGACCCTGATGGCATGGGCCTAGGGGACCTGGCTCCACCCTCTCACCTAAGGCAGGCAGCCCCAGTGGCCTGGAATGACCAGCTGGAAAAGTCCTTGACTTTCCAGGTCATAGCTTTTGTCACAGTAGCTGAATTCCACTACATTTTCCTACACCTTGCAGCAAAATTCCCAAAGATTCAATAAAGAAATTATGTTAAAAAAACAATTGGCCCATTATTCTTCATATTTGTTCTAAGCCCCCTTCCTATGTACTCTAGGCCCTGGGAGGATAGAGGCTGGGCCATCTCATCTTTAAGCTGCCTGGTACTAATGCCTACTTCATAGGAAGCACAGGATGTTTTATCCATGAGCGAGTGAATGAATGGATCTGGCACTATTTCCTTTCTCCACCAAGCACTCAAGGCTTCTTTAAATTCCACCTTTTCTCAGCAATGCTCTGAGCCAGAGTGGGAGTACTTACAGCTGCATGTCTTCATCTGATGACATGCTGGTGGAGACCACCCATCTGCATGGAACACACACAAATAAAGCTCAAGGTCCAGGGACACACAACCTCCCAAACAGGAAACCCGGAATTCCCTTGGGACTCGGGATATAGGAAAAGATGATCGTTAAATGGAAGCAGGGAACTCAGCGACATGTGAATTGGCCTTGAATTTTCAAAAACACAGAACAAGAAGCCAGCTGTGGCTTCCACAGGGAGACGGGCCTCTCGTCCTTCTCTCCAGCCAGGATAGGATGTAAATATGCAGATTCTGTGACTGGTAACCTCAGTTTCTCTCACAGAGGTCACAGTGCCTTGTCTCCTGTGTCCAGCGAAGTGCCCGCTAAATCTATAAAGAGAAGTAGGGTGCTGTCTGTCATTCTCTCAGAGAATCCTGGGCAGAACCTCTCTCCTCCGCCCTGGAGGGGAGCTGCCATGAGCCCAGCTAGCAGAGATGCTGGTCTTCCCAGATACTCTACATTTCTAAGTGTTGGGCAGAGTCTGCGTCCCTTCAGGCCTTATCATTGTCAAAAAGGCTGATAACATCTCACAAAGAAGTTACCACAGAGCTATCTGTAGTGGCTCAAGCTTTAGTTTCAGCAGTTTAGGAGGTTGAGGCAGAAAGATTGCCGTGAGTTTGAGGCCAGCCTGTGCTACGTAGTGAGTTCCAGGGAAGCTTGTGTTACTGTGTAAGACAGCCTCAGAGAGAGAGAGAGAGAGAGAGAGAGAGAGAGAGAGAGAGAGAGAGAGAGAGAGAGAGAGAGAGAGAGCTAAAAGTAAATATGATCACAGGATTCATACTAACAATGAAGTGAGTAGAAGCAAAAAAAATTAGTTGAGGGGTAAGTCTCTTTATAAAATTGTAATTTCTAATTAGCTATAGAAGGGCAAGTAGTTTGGCAGTTTGTACAGGGTGGTGTTATCAGTGGCTTCAGATGGAGTCTCGCTGAGATGGTGCACAGTCCAAGAACAAGTTTGATTCACTATTGCTAATAGACTGCAAGTAGTACCGGGGAGAACAAATCCTTCTCAGATCAAACAATTGAAAACAAAGTGTATTCCAGTCATGAATCAGAGAGTGTCAGCAAAACAAGAGCTAATCAACACAGTCCACACAGCAGGGCTGGGGAGATGACCCAAGTTCAGATCCTAGAACTGTGTGCAAGACAGGGTGGCACATGTCTGTAAGCCCAGCTCTGGGGAGTCAGGACATGATGACCTCTGGGGCTGACTGGCTAGCCAGTCTAATCAGCAAGCTCCGGGTTCCAGAGAAAGACCTTGTCTCAGAAAATAAGGTGGAGAGCAACTGAGGAGGCAGCTGCCATCAACCTCTGACCACACAGAGAGAGAGACGCAGACACACACCATCATGACACCAGCTCCCCATTCATTCAACAAGTATTTATTTATTCACTATCAACTGCCTGTCAGTTCTGAAGTACTAAACGAAAGGCACAGCCCCAGTGTCAAAACAAGAGGAAAATAGCGCCAGGTGATTGCAAGTTATGAACAGCACGGTTTAGAGCATCCTCGCTAGTGTCCTCACTGGTGCTACCACACTGTGAGAGCTTGGGCGAGTGTGTCTCCATTTCCTTCCTTTTCAAGCAATGATTGTAATGCTGCCTGTTTCCCAGTGCTCTGGTGACCAACAGAGTGAGAAGCTAAGCAGTGGGAGCCACACACAGCTCTGCGTGCAGTGAGTCCGGCCCCAGTGGAGAAGGTCTCTTACAGAACAGCAGCTCTTACAATGGCAGGTAGCAGAGCCTGACAGATAGCTGGGAATGGAGAGTGGGAAATGGTGTGGGGAGTGTTGAGAGAGTCGTCCCAGGCAGTACTCAGGATTTTTATTTGTCCAGGTGTAGGCATAATAGGTCACTAATCAGGAAAAGAACCTAGGAGAGAGGTGGAGACTTGGAGGAAAGATGCCAAATTCTGTTTTGGACATATTTGATCCCAGTTACCATGGGCTCCTTTGGTACCAGATGACAAAGAATAGACAGACAGAAGACAGACACTTGCCTGATTTTTGGAATATCTGCTGTTGCTTTGTTTGGCTTTGCTGTTTTCCTTGGGTTGTCTGGAGTTCCAGGATTTATATGCATACAAATTTCAGAATATCAAAACAGGAGAGTTACCAAGTGTTTTCTTTATCTTTAGCACCGGGAAGCAGGGCTTCCTGTATTTTCACTTGAAGGTTCTTTCAGATCCCATGTTCTTCTACACCCCAGTAGAGGCTTCTCAGTCATCCTAGACTTCTTGCTGCCCGGTCCATTTTATTTCAGAGTTCACATTCAGTGAAATTATATGTAACTACCAAATTTCCCGTGTTATACAGATTTCCCCTGCAGGGAAGCCCCCATAGGCAAGGCCACGAAAGCACAGCTGAGGAGGGGCAAAGTTCTTAAAGGAAGTTCTTTTAACAGACCCTGACCAGCTAGCAGACCAGAAGGAAGAGCGCATGAAAGCCCGCGGCTTCCCGTTGTACTACCAGACTTCGGAAAGTCATGTGCTGCTTTGAGGTACTCAGGGCCCGCTGCGGCCGAGTCAGCAGTTAGTAAATACGTGAGCAAGAGAGATGGCGAAGGTGCTGCCGAAGCCTGGATGCGCGAAGGCAGGTGCAGCGGGCCAGTTTGAGAGATCCACAGAATATCTAAAGAAGTAGGTAGGAGAGGAGGTCAGAATAATGTCATGGATGCAAGGGAAGTGGAGCCTCAGACAGGGAGGGCTGGTCAGCAGGGTCACGCTTCACAGACGGACCACGCAATATGAAGTTAGGAAGCACTCATCCGTTTTTATAAAAAAAGAATTTTGTTTTTTGGAAAAATGATGTGTGTTTCTGTTCCTAGCTTAGTACTTCCCTTAACTATTGATATATTTGCATGGTATAGTTTAGAACCAGAACTGTGTGACTCTGTGAAGAATAGAGCCCAGAGTTAATACTTCATAGAATTCTTTGTTGATTAAAAAATGTAATAATGATTTTTGTGTTGGATTTTCCCTACAAATTATTCTAAATGATTTTTCATGAACATTCTAACAGCACCAAAATAAATGTGGGTTACAGAAAAATGCATTGAAATGTTTGCCCACTCCTAAATGTTAATGTATTTCTAGGAGTGCTCTCTGATTGTACTGTGCATGTACACACTGCATGTACATGTGCACAAATGCAGTTTCACACCCTGCTATCTAAACCTAAGCATGTCGTGCAACATTATTTACAACCAGCATTTGGTGTTTGTGGACTACTCCAAATACACCATAGCCTCAGCTATTCTCTTCTTGAGAAACTTAGTCATTCATTCATTCTTTTTTTACTCCTCTCTCGTTCCTGCTACTGTCAAGGTCTTCTAGTCAGAATTATCCCCCCTCAGTTTCTCCCTCTGTTGAGCAAAACATTTTGTTGTGTTTTGGCTGATTGTTGCCCCATGAGTTTGAAGTGGTGTATTCTTCCAAAAGCCCAAGTTCTGGGACTCACACACTGTTGTGGCAGTGTTGAGGTCATGCAACCTGTAACCATGGTGCCCAGTGGGTAGCAGTTCCGTCATAGGGGTCCACCCTCACAAACAGACTAGTGCTATGTCAGGAGAGGGGGCTGCTGCAGAGCGAGGCCTCTCCAGGCCTTGACATCTTCTGTATGCAAGGATTTCTCTCTCTCTGCTTACCATGCTGTGGCTCAGCCATGGAGATCTTTGCAGGGTGCATCATCAAGCCACTAGACTCTGAGTAAAATACATCTCTTTCCTTATGAAGTCTTATTTTCTCTTGGTTTACAGCTGTGGATGAGATCTCTGTTTTAGCATGTTTATCTTAGAGTCTGTGGGCTTACTTACCTTTTCTAGAGACTACTAAAAAGTGACTTAAAAGTTGGGCAAACTACGAAACCTTATGCATTTTTATGGTTTTTAAATCATGAGCATGACAGTTATGATGCCACCCTCTCCATGCTCACTGTTCTGGCATGCTTATGTTAACACGTATTGCTAAGACAGGCCTGGTGTCTTAGACTTGTAACCCCAGCGTTCAAGAGGCTGGGACAGGAGGGTCTGGAGCTTGAGGCTTCCTCAGTCATACAGTGAGAACTTGTCTCAAAATAAATAATGAATAAATAAATAAAATCTAAAAATGAAAGTGAGTTTCTAAGCTGAAACAAACCATTCATAAGGATGATTTATAGCATCGTGGCTGCCAGATAAACTACCATACTATATTTGCGCTAATGACCACATTCCATAATGCCTTGACTATTTTCCAGGCTCTTTATAAAAATTCAGTATCTCAGAAGAAAAGCCATGTGAGTTATGAAAATCTAAACCTCATCATCATACTACTGATCTATTTAGGCAGTTTTCATCTGCCTCATTTTCACATGCAGGATATGGTTTAAGAAATCATGGTTGGCTACTCATTCTGAGAGATCGGCAGAACATGAACACTTCCCTCAGCCAGCATCTTTTACCAACAAGAGACATAATTCCACCAGGAAAGACAGTGATTTTATCTCATAAATAGGTTTAACAAGAATTTAGGCAAGTTAAACTAGTATTTATAAATGACTGAGTGTATAGCTCACTGGTAAAACTGTGTACTCAGATTTGTGAGGCCCAGTGTTCAATCCTCAGGATATAAAACAATGACTGTGTAACACCACACATGACTCGGGACAGTACTAGGTCTAAGAGCTTTCATTTATTCAAAGCGCTCCCCAATGTTTTAGCAGAATTAAAGGGAAAGTTCAGTAAGAAAAGGAAAATTTAAATAAGGTCCAGCTAAGGAATCTAAAAATGAAGGACAGAAATTAAAAAGTGCATCTAATAACTTACTTAGACAAGGACCAGCAAGAAATACTAAAATCATAGAGCAGAAAGTTATTGTCCAACTGTAACATCCTGAAAGAGCCACACTATAGATTTATGAACTCAAGGAAAATACGTATCTAATGAAGTGGTGTAGCAGTCAGATCACGTGACCCAGTGACATCCCTGCTTGTGCAACAGCCTGACGGAGACTCCCAGGGGTGTGTGGCAGCATTCGGGTGACATCCAAAAACAAGCCAAAGCATAAGCAGACAATGCAGATTATGAGACATTCAAGAACTGACAAGGGTGCTTCCAAAAGCATCCTGGGCTGGGGAGAGAGCTCAGCCCCACGAGGGCCCAAGTTCACCCCTCAGAACCCCACGTGGAAAGCCAGGTGCGGTGGCATGAACTTGTAAAATCCCAGCTCTGGAGAAGTAGAGACAGGCAGATCCCCGAGGCTCAGAGGCCACAGTCTAATCAGAGACACGCCCCCCCCCAGCAAACAAACAATGACAACAACAACAAAAATCAAAATGAACTGCACCCAAGGACGATGACACCCGCGGTTGTCATGTGGCCTACACACACACATGCTAACTGAAGAATTTAGGTAAAGGACATAAAGGTATTCCTTCTAATTTTCTTTGACCTTTTCTGGAAATATGAATGTTTTCAATATAGAGTTGGAAGAAGATGTTTTATATTTATGTTGGTGGTGTTCCAAGCCAGGGATAGGATGACTTGGCCAGAGCAGGCACCCCCACCCTAACATGCTCCCCCCATCCTAACATTCAGTAACCAGTTCATTGCCGATGTCTATCTACATTAGCTAAACAAATCCAGATGTAAAACTGGGAGAAAGGTTCAAGAAACTTTCAGCTTTCAAAGGTCTTGTGTGCATGCATCTGTCCCTGGCAGTGTTCTGTCTTCCCTCCCACTGATTCCAGTGACCCCAAACTGAACTGCTTCCAAGCAACTCACTTCCAAACAAAGTCTCAGCTTATACCATTTCCTCGACTGAAAGGCTGTCCCTATTATATTTACTGCATGCCCAAATCACAATCTTTAGGCTTAATTCAGAGTTTTCTTCCTCTTTGAAAGCTCTGCTAGACCACCCCCTTGCCTTCCAGTTGGAAGCAGTCACACCTACTGGGTGGTCTCTTAAAACACAAGCCCCATTTTTCTCTCACTTTGTTCTTGATGTAAGGTGTAACAGTGTGTTCCCCACACCAGGAGAGCTCTGTTTACCTCTGCCACTCTGGGTGTCATGCAGATTTGTTAGGATGACTTGATGGCTGCTTTCTTTTGAATCTTATGTCTTGAGACCACATCCCTCAGTGAACCTGATACTGTAGTGTAAGCCACGTTCCCACTATGGATTCCTAGGCATCTTGGATCCATGTCCTTCTGTTTTGTGGGCTATGGAGAAGCAAAGTGCTTGCTGGGAACCCGGAGTCTTAAATTCTCACACCGCCTGCAGTTCTGCAGATAATTCACCCGACTATCACACCAGCTGTTTCCTCGGTGTGTTACCCGATTAAACAATTGAGTCTGTTTTTTAAAATTTAATTTTTTTTTCCTTTTATTGAAAACAGATTCTTTTCTCACATAATAGATTTCGATTGTAGTTTCCCTTCTCTCTACTCCTTCCAGTTTCTCCCCACCTCCCCTTCCATCCAGATCTACTCCTTTCCTGTCTCTCATTAGAAAAACACAGGCTTCTAAGGGATAATAATAACATATAACAAGATAAAACCAAAACAATCACATCGGAGTTGAACAGGACAAACAAACAAAAGGAAAGGAGCCCAAGAGAAGGCACCAGAACCAGACCCACTCATTCACACACTTGGGAATTCCATAAAAACACTAAACTCGAAGCCATAACATACACAGAGAACCTTGAGCAGATCATGCAGACCCGTGCATGCTGCCTCAGTCTCGGAGTTCATATGTGCATTGATCATGTTGATCCCAGTTTCCCTGGTGTCCTCCATCCCTCTGGCTCTCACACCCTTTCTGCCTCCTCTTCTGCAGGGTTCCCTGAGCCCTGAGGGGAGGGATTTGCTGGAGACCTCCCATTGAGGACTGAGTGTCCCAAAGTCTCTCACTCTACATAATGTCTGGCTGTGGGTCTCTGTATTTGTTCACTTTGCTGCAGGACGAAGCTTCTCTGATGATGAATTTAGCCTCTGTTTATACTTTGGGGAAACAAATCCTGACCTCTGTCCTGCAAAGGGACTCGTGCATTTGGCAGACTTTGGGCGAACAAGGAAGACCTTTCATAGCAATACTGCCAGACTTCACTGGAAGGATGCCCAACAGCCCTTTGCTGACTGAGGCCCAGCAACCCCATCTTATTGGCTTCTCCCCCAGCTTCCCGATTAAACCTTGGAACCAGCCAACCCCCAGCACGTTTGCTCCATGATATTAAACCAAACCAAGCAGTAATAGCATCAAAGCCAGAAATTTCCTCCTTTGGAACAGTTTGATGACCAGTGTTCAGAAAAATCTTTAAATGCCATCATAAATTCACTTATACTGTGCTGTACAGTTCTACACCTTGCTGTTCTATTTCATGCTGTTGTGGACCGTGTCCTCCAAATATGGCAGTCAACTACCATTTAAATCAGAGCAGCTGCATAGGAGACCCACAAGATCAGGCCTATTGATATTCTTTCACAGTGGGAGGTGGGAGGGTTGGAGGGTTATTAAGCCTTCACCCATCAAATTGAGCAATTATAAACCCCAAACTTGAGACTACAGATTTTCAAAATAAAAATTGCAGAAGATAACTGTCAGTTCTTTTAGAGAATCCCTCCTGCTTTGGAGCATTTCTGAATCTCATAGAGCTGAACAGAACATTTACCTAGCTGGCACAGGTGTTCATTAGGTCAGTTCTCTGAGAGGTCCTAAGTCTAATCAGAACACATCTCGTCGGCTGGAACAGTGCATTTCTCTTGCTGACCCCTATTGCCCGTAGGTGGTGCTTACAGAGGACTGACTGGTCTCCTTTCCACTTCCTGGTTCTCTGTTAGTGTTAAGTTTACTCAGCAGCAAGGCTGTATGGTAATGTGTCAGCATGGGCACAGGTATGAGTCTAACAAAAATACGTGACACAGAGGCAATGTCTTCATCCATCTTGGGCAGAAGAATGACAGGAAAATTTTATAGTTTTTAATCAAACAATTGTCAATTAACAAAATTGTTATTGAGATGAAAGGTCCTCAGTGCCTTTCACTTTGCTGGTTTATTTATGGAGCTGTGTAACTATCACCACAGCCTAATCCCCAGAATGTTTTCATCACTCCTAACGAGACCCCTTCCCTATGCTTGTCACACCCTCCAGCGGCTTCAGGCAAGCACAGATCTATCTTTTCTGTATATTTGCCTATTTGGACTTTATATGTCAATGAAATCATGTCTGGTGTTTGGGGTCTGGCTTCTTGTACTAGAACAATGTTTTCAAGGCTATGGCATGCACCAACACTTCTTTTTCTTATCAACTAGCATTGTATTATAGGGATAAAATGTATCTTATTTACATTTCCATCCCTTGGTAGATATTTGGGTTGTTTCTGAATAACATTGTTAAGAACGCTTACATACAATTTTTTCATGTGGATGTTTTATTCTTAATTATAAACCCCTAGAAGAGTCTAATTGCTGGGCCATGTGCTGACTCTGCTTTGCTTTCTGAGACAGAGTCATGTTTTCCAGAATAGCTGGTCCACTCGCATAATATGCAGCATTATTTGCCTGTCAGTCTTCGCATCTCCTCACTGTCACGTTTTATTGTCTCTCTTCTTCATTATAGACATCTTAGTCAATTAGTGTGGTATCTCATTATATACTTAAGTGACAGCTACTGATCTTCAATTGCTGTTGAGTTCACGTATGAGCAATTATAGTATGAAACATAGCATTCCATGTTCATATTTTAATTTTAAAGTTATTAATACAATTATCATTATTGTTCCTGGATGTATATGCTGGGGATGCATGTGCCAAAGCTCATGTATGGAGTTTGTTTCTGTTTCCCTTTATGTAGGTTATGTGAACTCTGGTTATCAGGCTTGCATGACAAGGGCTTTAACTGGCTGAATCATGTTTCCAAGCCTCTGTCTTAACTTTCAGTGGTTTCTTTGGTGAAGCGGTAAGGAGCAAACAGACTGACAAGCGTTTACAACTGAACTTCTGTGGCTAAGCTTTACAAATTCTGACTTGGCTACAGCAGTGAAACCTAACTGCTCAGGGGTCATGTCGAAGGAAGAGTCACAGGGTCCTATATTCTTTCTATTTTCAAGTGTAGGACACAGAAATAACTCCGCATGTCTTGGTGTGTTTGTTCAAAGAACTTGGTTTCTTTGGGGGAACAGCTCCACCCCTCCAGTTGTTCTGGCATGAATAGAAGAGCATCTGCATCTGGAATGCAGACTGTGTGCAATGGCTCCATGGGCGGATTCTTTGCTCTGAAAGGAGGAGGCAGGAAAGATAACGTGTTTTAGAAAAGGCTCCACAGTCACAATGACATGAAGGGACCCAGCAGTCATTTCCCTTGGAGATAGTGCACAGGATCATTAAACAAACTGAGACAGCATGGTTGAACAATGGCTGTGGCAAGCGCTTCCCCTTGATCTGGATTTAAAAATAAAATCTCTTTAAAGGAAAGTTATTTAAGGGGAAAAAACAAGATCTTACATTTTCATAGTTATTTTCCATTATGGCTCAAGCACTGCACTTAAGATCAACAAAATATAAACTAGCCATGAGGATAAATAGAAAATAAAGACAAATCCCTAGCCATTTCTGACATTGCTTCCGTTAATGGTTCTTGGACTCACTGAGAATAAATTCTGCTCATGTCGGCTGTGTAGGAAGCATATCCTGTGAGATTCTGAGACGATCTTTAATACAAATCAAGACAGACAGCCTGAGGCTGTGTCTCAGGAGAGCACTTGCCCAGCATGCCAAGACCCCAGGCTTATCCTCAGCACCAGCAAACAAGCACATATACTCAGCAGGATATGGCTGTAAGCCAGTTCATCAGGTCATCAGTACACGTCGTCGGAGGGCCATCCAGTCAGTTCTGGGGAAGCTGCTGAGAAGTGGCACAGCATGGCCATGTGCACAACAACGTAAGGGCCAGGAGAGCAATCCGCTGTCTTGTCTTTAAACCCGAAAAAAAAGTGGACTACTTACCTTTATAAAGATCTGTTCCCTTTCTCTTTCAGAAACTAGACTCATGAAATGAACTAAAGATTTTGAGTTTTTTAGGTTAGGAATGAATAAGAACCTGGCAAATTCATAAACTGCATCAATTGTCTTCAAGTAACTCAAGGCAGTTCCCATTGGTTCTGATAGCATTTGTCTGGACACAGTAGCAACAGATGATTTCTAGCTTTTCGACTCTGTAGTTTTTTTGTTTTGTTTTGGTTTTTTGTTTTTGTTTTTGTTTTGCAAAGTATTAGAGACAACTGAAAAATCATATTTAATAGTTTAATAGTGACTAAAATTAATTTTCTTGCCAAAGTTAAGCTCATTGCTTTGTTAGATATAAGGAGGTATGACCCATAAGGTAGATAGTTCTATTTAGCTTGCTTAAATGACTGTTCTTTTAAGCCATTAGTTTGTACAAATGGCTCTTGGACACATCCCATACTAAATTGTAATCACAAAATGGTCTTTATATTTTTAGAGCTTGAACATACTCTCCAGACACAGGAAACTGAGGGAACTTTCTCTGTCTGAGTGTGCCAACATCACTGACGTTGGAATTCGGGTAAGACGATTAGGGTTTTCCACTAAAGAGTTAAGATTAAAAGTTAAGTCTAAATTCAATAAACTTTGTAAGTCACAATAGAAAGAACTAACAGGAGCCAACTCACAATACATATGGGACTGGGATTTAGCCACAGGTCAACTCTGAGTGTCATGATTTGAAGCTAAAATGCTGCCCACAGCTCCCATCTGAACACTCAGTCCTTAGCTTACAGCACCATTTTGAAGGCATGGAGCCCTTAGGAGACACAGCCTGGCTGGTGGAGTAGACCTTCACCGGCTCTCAGGTTAGACTCCACGTGAAAAGCAGCCTCTGCCTCACACTGTGGCCACAGTGGATGCTGCCAGACTTCCCACCACTGTGGACCCACGAGCCAGCACCCGCCTTCCCCCCTTAAACTGCTTTTGCCAGTGTCTTTGGTCATTGCAACACAAAGGTAGTTAATGCACAACGCTGGGCTCTCAGCCAGGCCTCTAGGGCCTGCGGTACTGAAGAAGCTTGTGTCTTCATTTTCTTCTCCATCTATTTGCTTCCATCTTTGTGTCAGACTCATAGGATCGACAGGGGCATCTACTTGGAGAATGATAAACTTCTATGTAGCCCAAAGTCTTTACATATAGAGAAAATAGTTTATAAAATGGAAAATTAAAGTACTATATAATCATGAAAATTGGGGAAATTTAGAGACTACACCAGGTTTCTAACAGTTGGGAGTTTAAGTTATCCAAACATAGTTTGTAGTGTACTTCAACAGAATGGACTGTGTGAGGTGAGTGAGTGAGTAAGAAGAATTATTATGTGCTCAACTGATACTTGAGGAATTCTTGAGAAGGGTAAGGGTCCATAGGCATGGCCCGAGTACCATGCAGGAAACCATAAAGTGCACACTACATGTAAGTCACAATAAAATTTTTTTAGCACTATAAGCATCTCAATGAGAGAGAGAGAGCGAGAGTGAGCGAGCGAGCGAGAGAGAGCGGGAGACCAACCATCACCCAAAATTATGTTTTGAGCGTGCACTGAATAAGAAAGAACTGAAAATTAGGACGTGGAAACTGCTAAGCCATTGGAAGCATCACATAAGGGCAAGTTGGGAGTTAACCTTCAATATGCAGGAAAACATTAGACTGAGTAGGAAGAAAGAAAAGCATCAGACGGTGGTGGCACACACGCCTTTAATCCCAGCACTCGGGAGGCAGAGCCAGGTCTACAGAGCGAGATGCAGGACAGGCTCCAAAGCAAAAGCATCGAAGGGAAGGAAGGAGAAACATTTTCATATAGGGATAAAAGAATGAATCCCACAAGCATTCGGATAATGCAAGTGCTAGCTGAGAAGTCCAAAGAAAGTAGAGATGTTTGGGCATGACAAATTTGAAGATGACTTATGAAATTTTAAATGACTAATTGAGCAGTGTTGGAATAATGTACAAACTGGAGGGCTGGTCAGCTCATGCGTAGACCTTAGCATAGAATTACAGACTTTGGGGGCTGAAGGAAGCTTAGAAACATGTAAACCAATTTTCTAAGTTTACAGATAAGCTAAGGGCTGAGAGGTTACAACTGACCAAGGTTTCAGATTTTCTCAGGAAACCAGCTTCAGGTCCGTTTTATGGAAATGAAGCATAGAAATGGGGAGTCACTCTTCTGAATGGCTGAGTGGTAACGCGGCTCAGGCCTCACTGTGCGGTTCGCTTTGCTTTGTTTTTTCGCACTGTGTCTGGACAGTGGAGTACTATAAGAGGAAAGTGTAACACTACTAAGATTCTTTAAAAGCTGTGACGTGAAGCAAGGCTTGTTTCTTCTAATTGTAGTCCCTGGCACCAACTCTGCCTAGTATAGAGTTATTCAGAAAACAAAATACTGCTTCAAGATGAAGAGCCCAGAAAGAATTGAAAACTTTCATATGGGACAAGATTATAACCCTATAAGAGGAATTACAGATGCTTAGGTACACATAACCTGCTATGAAAAGAAGCCAAAAGATGTGTGTAAGTGTAAATTGTGGTTTAATTGTAAGGTTAAACATGCAGTAGTAGTAGTACTTCAGTTGTAGGTAATTATAGATGTTAAATTAACATTTACTGACTGAATGAAGGTCCCAAATAAAAGTTAAAAATATTGACATTTCTAATACTGAGTTACATTCTTAGAGAGGAGGCAGTTGTATTTGAGCACTAACTAAACCTTTTACACGTATCCTATGCAGCGCTGGGATGTCAGCCTCTAAATATTCAACACTTAAAAGATGCTTCTTGGGACAAGGCTGAGAATCGGTAAAGCATCACGTTCTGCCGTTTGTTTTTGATCTCTTGGCTCCAGGCATCTTTCCCCACTCTTCTATGGGGCCTAAGTTTACACTGTTTTCAGATGCTAGGAGTCTAGGTGAAAGTGTGTGCTCATGCATTAATTATATCATCCACAGTGAAATGCTGGCATGTCTTTTTAAAGTTTAAACTTTCAAAATTGCTCTTTATTTTCTGCAATACAAAGTATCTTTTTAAAGAAGCATGGGATGCAGAATTATTTCATTATTAGTTGCACAAGATCTGATGTTCTATTCAGGAAAAACTTTTCTTTCTCATCATCTTTCCTTCATTATCCCTCCTCCCTGTGTGTGTTCGTGTGTGTGTGTGTGTGTGTGTGTGTGTGTGTGTGTGTGTGTGTGTGTGTTGGCTTTTACACAGTCTAAGCATCTACCTTGTTCAACAATTGTCCTCTTCCCCTAGACTGGCCTCTGGACAGCCTGTTGCAGACGTGTCTGGAGTTTAAGAAGGGTTTATTCATGGACCCTAACAGCAAAGTTGCGTCACTCTCCTGTGACTCTTTCCTCATTTAAAATACTTGGATTCATTAACTTTTAACTAGTTCCAAAATAATGTTTATGCAAGATTTTCATCAATAATTTTTATCCATTGATAGCCCCACCCTCCACTGCTAAACTAAAATTGATTTTGGTAGCCTCTGATACATCCTGACTTACAATGCCAAAGATGGGCTAGATGAGTCAGCTCCCCTTAGCAACTACTAAAAAAAAAAATCAACACTGATTTCTATTTAGTTTCAAGGATTAACTCATGCAAAAGTTATCAAAGTATGAGATTTTGATAACTACACCTAGTCTCCAGGGATAAAGTTGTGTTCATGGGTTTAAAGGGAAACAATCAAGACTCCTAGTCACGTTGGCTTCAATCATGGCCTCTGGTGCAGCAGAGGCTCCCAGCTGTCCTGTGTGGGGAAGGAGAACAGGAGACATTCGGCTCTTTTAACACCTGGCTCTAATGCTGGCATCTTTCACTCCGGCTAGTGTCGGGAAGTATGGAGCTCCCAGAGGACTCAGGCTGTAGACTTTTTAAAAGTGTCTGAGAAGAGGAACTAATTAATTTCTTGGTAGATTTAAAAGGGTGGTCATTTGGTACTTGTTGAAAAGGCAACAGCCACAAAACCCGGAACAATAAAGAGCTTCACTTTAGAAATCCCTGCTGCATCGATCACCCATGCTAAGAACAGTCTCCTGATCTTTACAAGAAAACAGCAAATGCCAGGAGACTCCAGGGATGTGCAATCAACTGGGGGCACAGATATCAGGGTACTGTTGCTTCTTCAATAGCCGGGAGCAAAAGCAAAGAGCTCAGCATTCTGCTGCTCTTTGACGCCAATGTGTTTCCAATTATAAGCGGTCCAACAGGATTTGAAACGTGCCAGACTTCAAAGGACGTGGGATTCAACAGCTTCTCAGAGTCCCATAGCTTAGAAGGTTCCAAGGGATTCTGGAGTGTTGGGTACCATGTTTTCTTGGCAAGGAATCAGGTGAAGCTGAGTAACCACCACACCAGTGCTGGCTTCCTGCTCACCCCCACTGTGAGAACCAGTGGACAGCTGAAGTTTTGCTGTACTTCCTAACTGACCCAAACATCTGTTATTTTCATGTCAAATGTCCACAGAGAAGAACTATAGAGCATGTTAAAAGCAAGATAATCCTTAGGAGGACTTTTCTGCCCTAAGCTCCCCCCAGAATATGTGTTTATCACATGTAAGATGAAATTTGCCTAAAGTTGAACAAAACCTGTCAGACTGCCTGCAGGCAAAGCGAAAAGGCAAGGAAAGCAAGTGTAGGGGCCCCATTTTCCCATGACAGTACGAGTTTATGGCTGTTTTTGATCCCTCTGTGACACACCTAGGATTTGTCCAGTGTGTCATGTCTGATGTGAACAGGATGCCTGCAGCATGGCTCAGAAGAGCTGTATTTCTGTCAGGCCCATTTAGAATTTCTTTCTCTATTTCCTTTCTAAAGCCCTCATGGCATTACAGGTTAAAGGTGGTATACCAGGCAGAGACCATCAGTCCATGATTCCTCAGTCAACTGCTGACAGACAAAACAGCTTTTATGTTAGGTATTGTTTCTGCCAAGAGAAAACATACTTTCTGTCTTCCCAAAGCCTGTGATACATACATACATACACACACACACACATATATATATATATATATGTATGTATGTATGTATATCACAGATAAGGAAAGTTAAGGTTAAAAATGTGTTAGGGTCATATAGACCCATGAAGGGTTGAAGCAGTACTGATGGTCCCTGAACAAAGTTTCTTAGAGATCCTGAAATGCAAGAGGCTGGACTTAGTTGACCATTGGTCTCAGTTGCCATTTTCTTGAGACAATTTTTAAAAAAGGACAAAAGAATAGAGAGAGTGACTCGACAGAAACCAGCAGCCCTTCCTGCCTGAGGATTAGAGCATAATTAATTTCCCTGCCCTTCTTGTGTACAGGAACCTTAGCTAGGGAGGTCAGGAAATAGACAAGGCACCAGGCTCCACGGAGTGCATGACCAAGCCAGGACCACCCCCACCTGCTCTGATGCCTGGTAGGAAGAAGGCAATCTTTGAGGAAATGTACCTCCACATCTCATGACTGTGTGAGGCCTAAGGAACTGAAGTTTTATATTTAGTGTATCACTTATAATTGTGGAAATTGTATTTTTAGCTTTGAGCCACCTCAACTCATCTTTATTTCAGAAGTTAGTTCCTGAGAGCACAATGGATTTTTTCCACAATTATCAACAGAGAGAAAAACAAAACAAAACAAAAAATTCCAACTTTGCAGGACAATAAATGGGGCCCCAATGAGGCTCGCTGTCAAGAGAGTGTCGTGAGAATGGACGGCAAAGGCCGGGGTTTGGACAAAGAGCTGCTGCCACCTGTTGAGGTGGATTAACCAGGATTTGGGCAAAAGAACACTACTGTAACAACAAAGAAATATGAGTGAAACTCAGTCCCAGCTACATACCCAAATTAGGAATGTGGTTATTGGCCCCCACACTGTGACTCAGTGCAGAAGACATGGACATTTTCCGTAAAAGTGCTAACGCACAGCAAGATTGGATGATACACTGGAACAGAGGCAAACGTGGTGATATCTCTTTCTCTTTCCATCTTTACTGTAAGGGACTGACTAGGGAGGAGCATAGAGTAGCATTTTCCAAGACTGCCATGTGAGGGACTGGGGCAGCTCTGGAGCCAGCAGGGTACCAGGCGGTTGTCTCTGGAGGAGAAGAGAGGACTTCACGAGTGACCCAGTTGAGACACATCTGCAGACTTGGGGCCTCAGGGGACTTACATGGCTCTAAAGAAGAGATAAGTATGGACTTTACCTCAGGGGGACTTACACGGCTCTAAAGAAGAGATAAGTATGGACTTTACCTCAGGGGACTTACATGGCTCTAAAGAAGAGATGAAGTATGGACTTTAGCTCGCAGACTTGCTACCAATTTAGCATCAATCTTTTTGTCTCAGGATTTCCACATTTGAGAATGCAGCTGTGAATGTATCAGAGACCTTAAAATTACTTTTAAAGTTATTGAATTGAAAAACCTCTAAAAACTTCAGCTTCAAATACTAGTAGAGTCTTCATAAACACACAACTGCAGGGAACTGATTCAAGTAGTCCAAAGACACTGGCAGTTGAAGCTGAAGAGGTGCCTTGCATCTCCCTTTAAAGCTAGCCAGCTCTCAAGCTTCCAATTTTTATTAATGATTATTATTCTGTGTGTGTACATGTACATGGTGCGCCACAGCATGTGTGCGGCCAGAGGTCAACTTTCAGCATCTGTTCTCTCCTTGCACTGTGGTCCTGGCTGATGAACGCCGGCCATTAGGCTTACACAACCAGCACCTTTACCATTGTCATCCCATCAGCCCCCACAGCTCAAAACTGTTCATGCTAGGACTTGTCTCTTGTTCTTGCTCTCTGCCCATTCTCTAAGAGGAAACAATATTACCCCACACCTTGCAACATCAAAATTTTTGTTTTATTAAAACAGACTTAATTTTCTGGAAGACACTTACATAGGACCAATCGACATCCTAGTATTTACTGAGAATGTACTGTGTTCTAAATGTGATGCTTGTGAGAGCATATAAAAACCAGCAGTTCAGAAAGGACCCCAAGAGAGTCACTGCACTCTTAATGGCAGGTGAGCTGAGAGACAAAGCCATTGATGCCAGTCAATGTACCACCCCGGGTGTGCCCCTGAGCTTGCTTATCTCCAGTGACAGCGACCCTTCTATCCCTGAACAGTGACTCCTTCCAATTTCTGGCATCACTTGGTTCTAGACATGACAGATTTCTGTGTAAAGTTAGTCACAAGCCAGGGTGAGTCAGGCACAGAAAGAGCTGAGCCCTGTGGAAAATCCATGATCTGCATGGGCGCTGTCATCACTGTTGGCTGCTGTGGTCGGAATAGGATAATTGCCAAGACTGTGTCCTCTCTGTAAGTATACATTTATTAACAGTGGTGCCACTCAAAGACTAGCAGCAGCTAACATTTAGTCTTCTTCAATGGATTTAAAAAGCTTCAGTTGTCAAGAGCTATAGTACATCAGTCTTGGATGTATGCATACACTGTGGAGTGGCTACTTGAAGCTCGTTAGCATCCAACCTCTCATATACTCATTACTTTGTGGTGAGAATTTTTCAAATCTACTTGTAATTATCAAGTTTATATGACTGTGTTCTTAGGCTTTTGTCAGCTTCTCATGAGCTTGGGTCATTTCAGGAGAGGGAACCTCAATTGAGAAAATGTCTTCATCAGATTGGCCTATAGGCCAAGTCTGTGGGGCATTTTCTTGATTAATGATCGATGTGGGAGGACCCCTCCCACTGTGCACAGTGCCACCCCGGGGTAGTGGTCCTGGCTGAGGAAGCTGTGGAAAGTAAGCAAGTAGTCAGCGTTGCTATAGGGATGGACTTGGTCTGGATGTTGTAAGATGAGATGACCCTTTCCTCCTTCAGGCTGGTTTTGGCCAGTGTTTTATCACAGCAACAGAAAGCAAACTAACACAATGACATCACCATTAACTCCAGTATCACTGGTTGACCCTTTTCCTCCTACATACAAAAACTTTGCATGCCATCCTCAACAATGGATCAAGTTAATCCTGTCTGGGTGCTTCCAATTTCAGTACATATGTAGCTAAAGCATGTAGTAAACTTTATGAGGATACTAGCAATTCCTGTATAGTACCTCTCAGATAATACTGTATGCAGTATGAAACTATAAAAGTGATCGATTTTGATAGGAGCCATATCATACATACAAACACATATACACATATAATCTGTGTAACCATCCTTTAGGATGGGTCCTATCCCCCCTCACACCCCCCCACCCCAGAGATCCATACAGCATCAGAGCTAGGTTCTGGCCCTCCAAGTGATGCCACAGTCCTGGGTTCTTTGCTAGACTGTATCTCCTGTAAATCCTCCCTTCCCTGTAACTGTGTACTAGCTCTTTTTCATCCTCAGCTCTAAACAAATGGCAGAAGCAGAGGGAGAGCGGCACACACGTTAGAGTCAGCCTGGCGGCCATGAGCTGACACTCATGTCCTTCCTCAGTCCTGAGAGCAGAACTGGCATGTAGCCCAGTCAGCACCTATTTTCATAGAAATAAGAGCTATCACTCGGAACCCAGTCTAATGCTCAAAGTAAAGTTAATGGTAAGGTGTCGTGTACAGAGGACTCTGATTTGGTATTCTAAGCACCTGAGCTTCTTCACAGTGATACAAAACCCTAGGAGTGACTGATGGTTGCCATGGTTACAGCAGTGAGGAAGGACTTGTATTACTTTGAATTAGTCATGGCATCTGATTTCTACTTGTCTTGATTTATTATCTTTTTACAGTCACAAGTTTAGTTTTATTATTGTGGATCATTTTGTCCTTTAAGTATCATTTTTATTTTAAAGATTTTATTATTTTTATTCCTTCCATCATGTGTGTGTGTGTGTGTGTGTGTGTGTGTGTGTGTGTTTGGGTGCCCACAGAAGCCAAAAGAGGGCATCAGATCCCCTAGAGCTGGAGTTCCTGAGGTTGTGAACTGCTTGGCCTGGGTACTGTGAACCAGACTCTGGTCCTCTGTACTTGTAACCACTAAGCCATCTCTCCAGCTCCTCATTTTGTTTTTATATAATATCTGAAGAGTTATAAAGTCTTTCTAAATCAGTAAATTAGCATAGATGGTATTAGGTTTCAGTATGGGACTTTTAAGCAAAATCTGTTTTGTGGATTCTCCCCCCCCCCCCTTGGATTGTCTTACCCACCCACCCACCCACCCCCAGGCTCCTTTCTGCTCTAGTTACTGCCACTCATTAAATCAGACAGACATATAAGCGAGAATCCACAGATGAGATGTGTGGGTTTCGTCTTTTTAAGTGTGAGTTATCGTGCTCAATATAATACCTCCTAGCTTCATCCATTTCCCTGGAAATCTTGTGATGTCAGTTTTCTTTATAGCTCAACAAAATCCCACTGTGTCTGTGTACCATGCTTTCACTGTCCATTTCCTGCTGATGGCTGTCCAGGCTGGTTCCATGGCCTTGATGTTGCGATAGGAAAGCAGTGAACAGCTCTGTGACAGATGACCACACTGGCATTTCAGAATAATGCTACACTCTAGTTATGAATTGTCCTAATTAGAAGAGAAACTGGGGCGCCAAAGAGACGAACGTGTTTGTAAGTTTTCATAGGTTGAACTAATGGAAAGAAAGTAAAAAGAATGTGTTCTTTCCACTGTCATCTCGCATCCACACCCCTTTCCTCCACTCATTGATGAATAGAACCCTATTAATTACTGATATGCCAATCACATTTCACCAGCGGGAACTTCAGAAAAACTGGATTTTGCTAGCAGGAATTTGAGTGTTGATTAACTGTTAATTTTTGCTATAGTGATTTTTTTCTATTCTCACTTTTTTCCTTTTATTTTCTTTATTAAGAAGTTTTCTATTCACTTTACATACCAACCACAGATCCCACCTCTTCCCTCTTCCCACCCTCAGCCCTCCCTCCCAAGCAACCCCCTCAGCTATACTGATTTTGGATGTAATGTTTTATTGTTTGTTTTGTTTATGGCAAAATCTACATTTAAGGAACCCAAATGTATACTAAACAAACTACTGCAGGTGAGGTGGCTTCAGACAGACACAGCATTTGGATCCACAAAGACTAAGGGAGAGTAAGGGGGAAAACTTTAAAAGGGGAAACAAAACAAACCTTTGACCTCGGAAATCTCTTCCAGGCCTACTGTAAGACCTCGCTGTTCTTGGAACACTTGGATATCTCCTACTGTCGCCAACTGTCGGATGACATTATAAAAACAGTAGCCATTTTCTGCACGCACATCACGTCTCTCAACATCGCAGGATGTCCAAAGGTGTGTATGGCAGCTGGAGCATAGACAGGTCAAAGGGCAGCACTGACAGAGGAGCCGGGCGGGGAGCTGGGCGGGACAGTAGTCGGACTGGGCTTGGCATGGCTGGTGGAATCACTGGGTGCTTTTTCCCATCTTCAAATTGGAAATAGTTCTATCATTTTATTTGTGCCAAAGTAGAATTTAAAAACATCCAAAGCATTATTCTCATGCAAACATAATTATGTGCTGGAGATTCATTTAATTCATTAATGAGAGAACCAGCAAAATAACGAAGTCATGGCACAGAGCATTAGAAAAAACTGGGTAGGAACGGAAGAATGACCACTGGATTATGGGTCTCAGGTTAGATCTAAGATCGGTTAATATCCTACAGGGCAATACAGCCAGAATCTTGGGTTAGAGTTGCTACTAGCAAAAATAATTTGCGCCGGGCGGTGGTGGCGCACGCCTTTAATCCCAGCACTCGGGAGGCAGAGCCAGGCGGATCTCTGTGAGTTCGAGGCCAGCCTGGACTACCAAGTGAGTTCCAGGAAAGGCGCAAAGCTACACAGAGAAACCCTGTCTCGAAAAACCAAAAAAAAAAAAAAAAAAAAAAAAAAAATTTGCATATCTCCTGGATGAAAAAAAAAAGTGTTAACACACAACTTCACTGACTTTGGACCTTAGTAAACAATAAACAGTGTGTGAAGTAAAGGCTGAAGTCTCTAGGCACTTCCTCAGTGGGGTAGACATGTCTCTGTTTCCAACAAAAGGGCACGGAATTATCTTCAATCTTAATTTCGACAACTTTCCTGACACTTATGCATAAAAGAAATAATGTGTATTATAATAAACACTGGCTATACTAATGCTTATAGGGAAAAGTGAAGCACCCACTGCCATACACCAGAAAACACAAATTGCTGGCACTTAATACTTAGTTTTTTCAGATTTTTTCTTTGTACAAAAAGGTCAGAAATGATTATAGAAGGTTTGTGTTTTGTTCATTTTTAAAAGATGGACTAATACTTTCAAAGTACAATATAACCTACTTTCTTTCATCTTATAGAAACCCGAGTCTGGTAATATGGCAGATCAAATATACACATAGAATTTCTTGAAACCCCATTACAATTGCAGCTGAACAGTGAGGGCCCATTTGGAAAAGAAAATCAGGAAAGGAAACAAGCAACGAAATTGTGGGTACTTGAAAACAGGTGAACAAGTTTAGGTGACCCGAGACAGCTCTGAACCCATGCCACAGCAGAGGAAGCTGGGAACATCTCATCCATACAATGGCTGTAAGCTTGGCAGCTCCATAGACTGCTGGGACTGTGTTGGAAGGGGACTGGAGTCCTAATTAAACATTCTAGAGGAGCAGAGGCCCAGGTATCCTCTGCCCCACACCTCTGGGTGGACCTCCCCACCCAAACCAGAAGCATGAGCATTCACTTCCTCCATCCAGCTTTCTCAAGCCTGATAGCCCTGAAGCTCCGGACAAGGCAGTTCTTTGCAAGGAGGGAGGGTTGACCTATCACCACTGGATATCTAACACCCTGCCCTCTAGGCACTGGGCTGCTAGTATCTGACCCCCTGTATTTCCATCTTGAACCCAAGAATGTCTCCAGATACTGCCAAATGTCCCCTGGAGAGCAAAACTGTCATTGTCTAGACACAGTAAAGCAGAGGAGGGTGTCTGTGTGGGGAAACGCCATGTTTGACTGTGAGTTTGGAAACAAAAGAGCAAGGGGAAGTGGGGCCCCTGACATGGAAAGCAGACACTTTGGCACTTCCCTTCTCACTCAGCATCCACAGTGTGGTTGCCAGAACTTTCCTTCAGGCAGGAGATTAGATGCTGATTCTCTAGAGCCTTCACCAGTCCCTAGTGAGAGAGTGAACTCTCACACACCCTCCTAAATCACTCTTTACTCAGGTCTGTAGGAGAGCCCACACTGTTCACTTAGCTTCTGCTCAGAGGCTAGCCCTCCACTGATAACAACAAATGGCCAGTAAAGATTAGCAAGGAAGTCTCTAAACAGAAGATTAGAAATCCAAACATGCTATCAGGGGGAACCTGGAGTTGGCAAAAGATGCAGAAGAGAATATAAACCTTAAAAGTGCTTGGGAATGGCAAGCTGGTAAAAGCTTGTTCTGCTGTGCACATCCACTGGATTTTATTTGAATGGCATCACCCCAGTTCTCAGGGGCTGTGCACCCTTGCTGGGCTACGAATTCAGCTGCTTTACTGTTGGCTTGAGTGGACTGAGGGTGATTCTGGAATCTCCCAAATATTCCACACTAATGTATCAGATAAAGAAGAGGAGGCAAGAGGAAAAAGATGTGATAAGCCAGGACAAACTAAAGCCAGAAAGTTTACAGTAAAAACTTTTTTTTTGAGACAGGGTTTTACACTTAGCCCAGGCTAGCCTGGACCTTATCAGTAGACCAGGCTGTCCTTGAACTAGATGCCATTCTCCTACCTCGGCTTCCCAAGTGATGAGATTACAGGTATGTACCACCATGCCCAGCTACACAAGTTCTTTTACTAATGTATTTGGTTAGAACAAGGGAAAGTGGATGGTTTTTTCTGGTCCATGTCACCTGGCTCTGGAAGTAAGCTGCATCAAGAAGCTTGTACATCAGCTGCAGTGGCCACCTGACTCTGCATGTGGACCATGAGCACTCACAGCACGACTCACTGGGAACTACTCTGGCTACTGCACAAGGCAGATGGAAGAGGAGGCAGGCTTTCTGGTGGCTTTGCGAACAAAGGCAAGCAGGAAGAGCCTGCATGAAGAAAAGGCTCTAAAGAGCAGAGGAAAGAGAGAAGAGGATTCCTTTTTTAAAGAAAGAGCTCCTCTATAAGCCAAGGGATTCTCCCCTGCCCCTACAGTAAAGCAGCTTTGACATAGATGAATTAACATCAAATGTATCACTCTGTACTTAACAAGTAGGGGAAGAAAAGGGAAGTGGAGTAGATTTCCTCAGAACATTAAGAAATCAGGCTTGGCTTTCCCATCCAGGCTGTACCAGTTAAGTCACAAATGTGTCCTGATTCAGAAGAGGTAGGGATACTCATTTGGGCCAATCTGATAGCTTACTTGCTTCACTTTGCCTAATTTATTCTACTTACATTGCTTTTGAGAGGCCATAAAATATGTTAAGAGTCTAGCTCATCATTCCAGCTGCCCACAGTTGAACTGTGAGATCTGTTTAACATGTTTCTGGGAAGGCTAGATTTTCCAGCAGCCTGCTCATCTCCAGGTCAATCAGTAGTGCTGGGCCCTCATCTCTATGGCACTGAGGTGCCAAGGAAAGAAAATGCCCGAGACCAGGAAGAAAGTTGGTTGCCATGGGCCCAATGCACAGGCCTTAACAGGATTCTTAGCAGTGTGATTCTGCTGTCACCTTTGATGACCATAACATTGGCTTTAGGTAGGAGTTAGTAATAATTATAAAGGAAGAATAAGGGGAAAAGAAAGAAATCAGTGACAATAATGAAATATTGATACAATTCATCTTTGAGGGAAAGAAATCTCAAGTAGGCAAGGGGATAACTGTTAACTTAGTAACTGCATTTGTGTTGGGGGTATAGGCAATGGGTAGCACTCTCTGTATAGTGGTTACTGTCTTGTCTGGGACAAAAATGTATTCATATACAACAAGTGACATGAAGTATGATTTGCAGATAGATAGTAAAGGGCAAATAGGATCAGTACAGGACAGCTGCCATAGTGGAAGAAGTCTCCACGTGACATTTCCCTCATACTGTAGCTAAGGGATTCCAGAAAGCAGCAACTTAGCCCCAACTATGGATTTTATACCCAAGGGGGAAAATGACATGCTAAGATAAATCACTGAGGGGCATCCTGCTTGCACGGGGACTAGAACAGAACCCAGGGTATCCAACCAGTCCCTCAGGGTCAGGATGCTGTATTCCAGTAGTCTAGGTATTTCTTAGAGCTAACAACTGAGAAAAAGATGGGACCCGGATGAATCCAACACCAACTGGGAGACTGCTAGGCATGTGAATACATTGGAGAAGTTATGGTTTCAATATGGAATATCCCCTGTAGGTTTATGCGTTTGAACACTTGGTCCCTAGCTGGTAGCACTGTTTCAAAAAGTTATGGAACCTTTAGGAAGTGGAATCTTGGAAATTCTTTCCATTAAGAGATTTCAACATGGTCATAGGTCAGTCAGAGGTTTTATAATAGTTATAAAAAATGATCGATGGATTTTTTTTTTTTTTACCGTCTATCAGCATGGAATGGCTGACATGTGATGTTGGATAATGTACATAATCTGTTACTATGCAGCCAATCACCCCCTGAAATTGATGACTTGGACAACTCACATCTTTTTAAACCTTAGTAAAAATTTTAGTTTTAATTATGTATACATACATGTGTCAGCATGTAGGTGTGTGCAACTTGAGTGCAGTGCCCACAGAGGTATTGGATTACCACTGGAGCTAGTTACAGGCAGTTGTGAGCAGCCTGGTATGGGTGCTGGGAACCAAACTCAGGTCTTTTGCAAGAGCAGTACACTCTCAACCCCTGAGACACCTCTGCAGCCCAGCCCTCTCCCATTTTATTTGCTCACAATCCAATGGGCCAGCAGTTTGGGCCATGTCAGTCACGTGGACTTCCACTAGTGGCTGTGCAGCATTATTCACAGAGCTGCAGCCACCTGCTGGCTCCACGCAGAGCTGCCTGTACATGCGTCCTCAGCTGAGAGGGAGTTCTTTGATTGGACATGGTGTTGCCCTCCCACAAGCTCCCTGAGCTGCTTCTAGCCAGCAATGCATCCCAAGAAACAAGAGGTCAAAGAAGATGATGGGAGTGTTATTTAGCATGTTGAAAAGTAGTTGCGTTTTAAGGTGACATATTTGTAATTATTTCTCCTTTAATAACTGTTAAGGTAATGTGCTTATATTTCTTCCAAAATAGGAAATAAATTTATTTAAAGAAACCAAGAGTTTTCCAAGACTCAAAGGGAATTGTGTTGGGAATAACAATCTGTCCGGTGAGCCAAGGCCAGGATCTTGTATTTGAGAGTTGGGAATATTAGCCAACTCATCTCCGCCCCCAGTTTCCAGCCCTTTAGTCATACCCCCCCAGACATTACCTCCCTACTGGACACATGGAGCTTCCAAACTACAGGAGGGCTCCTTGTCAAACCCCCCCACTTTAAGGTCCATCTGCCTCAACTGTCCCGTCACCTCATTGTCCTATAATGCTACAGGATTCTTTTTTCAATGACAACAGATCCAAAGAGACTCACAGAGCATGGCAGGGATGTCTGAGGAATTTTTCTGAGAACCAGTTACAATTCTGAGCCTTGGTTCCAAGCATGTTTCAGAAACAGGGAATGCCTAGACAATGACAGCATCTATTTTCCCATACTTAAAAAGTATACATTTCAAACCAAAGGGCTTTTCTGCATAATTCTAACTTTATGTTAAAAAACAATGAGCTAAGCCTCATAGTGTATGTTTTTCTAAATGTCCATATATAAAGTAGAAAATTAAATCCAGCTGAAAGATTCCTTTGGGGAGAGGAATCTAGTTTGCTCTGCAGCAAGTTTCAGCTCATCCATAGTCAAAAGCCAGACCCCAGTCAGTGAAATACACTAGTGATGGAGTTGAACTACCTCTGCAGGACAGCTGGACAGATTTGTACGACTGTGGAACACTGGCTAAGATTTGTCTGAGTGGGACTTAACTATCTGTGGCTTCTGCCCATCTCCCTCTTGCCTCACACCTACTGCTGTCCACTCATTCTTGCATATGACCTATCGGAGATGTTCAGATCTTTCTCATGGAGGGCCGATCCTGGATGGAGATGGACTTCAGGGTATATATGTTTGTAATTCTGCAAGATATAATGTTATTAAGCATACTTTTCCAAACTGGTAAAGCTTTACAGAGGATTTGAAGCATGGACAGCCCCATTGCTGTAGCATTTCCTAAGTTCCTCATAATGACACAACAGTTATTAATTACAGAGAAAATTTGACAGTGTTCCTCATGCAGACCAGAGGATGCTTAAGTGAAAACAAAATCACAAATCCTCTTGGTGTCACTTGAGGCAGGTATTTTATCATTCTCATTTGGAAGTAGTTAAGCCACAAACTTGGCTTAGCATGGAATAAACTCGGTGAAAGAAAGCCTGCCAGGTCTTAAATTTGTTTGCCATGGCAAGAGTGCTTGTCCCCCGCCCCTGCCACTGGCTACCAATGCTCAGACTCTAACTACCCGTGTAACAGTGTCACAAAGCGGGGACTTTGGGAGACAACGAGGTTTAGAAGAGGTCATGAAAGGGACACTGCTATTATGGGGTCATGTCTTTGTAAGAAGAGGCAGAGGCTGGAGCTCTCTATCCACTAAGAGCATGATACGAGGCATCAGACACCGTATGTGCAGCCATCTTGTTCTTGGATTTCCCAGGCTTCATGGTAAGAAGTAAGTGCCTGGTGTTTGAGCCACCCAATCCATATTTTATTACAGCACCCTAAATTAAAACACTGTTCCTGTGGGACAGAGTCGCTCAGTAACTGCTACTTACTTTGGCTGTGTGTGCAGATTACTGATGGAGGGTTGGAGACGTTATCTGCAAAGTGCCATTATCTGCACATTTTGGATATCTCCGGCTGTATCCTACTTACAGACCAGATCCTTCAGGACCTTCAAATGGGCTGCAAACAACTCCGGATCCTCAAGATGCGATTCTGCAGGTCCATCTCCGTGTAAGTAGGCAGCTGGATATGAAAGGGCTTGGAAATGCCAGAACAGCATGTTATGTGGCTGTGCCATTCATAATATGCAACAATTTGTATTTTGATTGACTGAAACCAACATTCTGAGTTGAACCTGGGATGCCCTTCTAAAATTAACTTCATGGTCTTATATTCCTTTCACAGAAGCCTTTTACTTTCAGTCCCTTCCTCTCTATGGTCAAGCAGACAACCAAAGTTAATTCTGCTCCTTGTCACTTAGCTCTAGCTCTGCTGGTGAAATGTAGTCTACTTGGTTCATCTCCCTGAGTAAAGCAGCTCCCTTACCCAGGACTGGAAGAACTTGGAACCAGAGGAAGTGGGCCTCTTTCTGAAGCCTTCCTGCTTGCTATTTGGGCCATGGACCCACTAAGCAGTTGTTTCACTGAAGCTGTCTGTGGGTGGAATGGTGGAAGAGCTGGGGTGAGGGGACCAGAAGTCCCCCTCCACACACACACACACACACAAGAGCAAGCACAGAAATGCACATTCTCATGTACTTCCTGTGGCTGTGCATAAATGCTTGGCTTACTATCACTCTTTCCTATGACACTGCAGCCACAAGCAGTGACTAAACCCAGCCCATTTCTCTTCTCTGTCAGCAGCAACTTCCTTAAGATCGTTCTCAGTCCCCTACTATTTGTTAAGTTTTTAATGCCTCAATTCTTATAGACCCTCCTGTCATGTGACAAGATGGATAACCAATACATTGTATAATGCACTCATCATAACTTTTATAGAATCTAAAGTGTGAAAAAAAATTAAGTGCTTAATTTACTCTAGCTTGTAGCTGACTGAAGAACTGTACTACACAACCCACTATTTACACGTTCCCAAACTTAGCAAAGAGTACTTAGCCTCCTATCAACTAGCCACAATTCTTTAAAACCAGTGCTTTCAGAAACCACAAGTAACATATAATTTGGTCACCTTTCAAGTCCTTTGCTTCCTAAACACGCATTTTCTTTCCCCTGAAGTCAAGGACACTGCTGTCTCTGAATATAATGGCCTTATCAAAGTCAACGCCAGCAGCCTTGGCGCATTTTTCTTCACTACTTTAGTTTTCATTATACACATCTTCCACCTGCTTAGTGAGGTGTATTCCTAGGCTGTGTGTGCACATGCCTGCACACATGTGCATGTGTGGTTTTTCTTTTTATTTTCAGTTACTGTGAACGAGATCATTCCCTAATTTCCTTCTGAGTATGTTATTGGTATAAATAAAGCTGCTGGGCTTTGGATGTTTTTGGAACTGGATATTTTACTGAAAAGTGTTTATCAGATTTAAGAATTTTTGAGAGGAGTCATTAGTGTCTTTTAGTGCATGATCATATTGTCTACAGATAATTTGAATTCTCCTTTTCTCCTTGTATTCCTTTCATCTCTTTTTCTTGCATTATTGCTTTGGCTAAGAATATAAGCATGGTATTGAGTAAGAGTGAAGGGAGTGAACACTCTTGACTCACTTCTGATTTTAGAAGAAATACTTTCCTCTAATTAGTGTGTATGTTATAGGTTGTCATATATAGTCCTATTGTGTTGAGGTATGCTACTTCTATCCTTAGTAGTTTTTGTTTTTGAGCTTTATCACAAGTGGTTATTAATGGTGTCAAAGGCAATTTCTGCACCTACTGAAATAATAATGTGATTTCTGAATCTCTTGATGTCCTGTATTACATTTATTGGTTTGTATGTGTTTTACCATCTTCACATCACTGCAATTAAGCCACCTTGATCATAGTATATGATCTTTCTAATGTGTTGCTGCAATTGACAGGAAGTATTCTGTTGAGAATTTTTGCATCTCTGTTTAAGAAACAGGAAATGTGTGTATGTCTATGTGTATGCACGTGCATGCATGTATGTGTTCTTTGCTTCCTTATTTCTTCCTAAGAAAGTCTAACACTATTTTTAATTATTTGGCTATGAACCTCTTTGAGTCACAACCTTCCAAGAAAAATATATACTGAAGACAAAACTATACAGATTTTTAGCAAGTTCATGAACCTTTCTAGAGTCCATCATGCATCCACAGGGGTCTGTGAACTCTGGTGATGAGGTCCTTTTTGACATGTCAGCCTTCACAGGAAAGGTGGACCAGGCTGTTACTTCATCAAAGGAACTGGAGATACATCAGGCTGAGCACTTTCACAAAAGTACTGTAAATGACTTTGGTGTTCCTGCTCCTTGGCCCCTATAAGGGCATACTCACAGCCTGGTAAGCCCTGAATTGGTTGAACTACAGATGCTTTTGCCTGGGGTGCCAGACTTTTTTTTGTACAATTCCCAACTTTCTCTCACAGCAAGTGAAGCTGTGTGTTAAATGTGACTAGTACTTTTTGTTTGTTTGTTTTTGGTTTTTTTTTTTTTTTTTGGTGGGGAGCTGTCTGGTCGCTAGGGCCTAGGAGCTAGAGAACTGATCTGCTGGTCTGGAGATGGCAGAGCTGCCAGCTTAAGTTGTGCTGCGATCAAGAAAAATGGGCCTTGATGGTTCGTGTTCCTGGAGTTGTATCCATGCCAGTGGATGCCCACATGCTCCAGAAGAGAATTTGACATCGCTGCTGCCATTGTCGCTGTTATAAACAGTGGTGGCCACCGCTGTTACTGTTTCTGGGATTACCATTTCATAATTGGTTACTACAGCTAGCACAGTGGAGACCCTGGCAGCAAAAGTAGTTAATCTTTCATTGTATTGGGCATGATAAATTTAATTCAATAGTTATATACATTTCAATTGGCTTTGAAAGTTATAAATTTATAAACTCAAGTTCCATTTGCTTTTGGGATACCACCTTACAAGGACTCCAATGTGCAGTAAGGCTAATTAAGGAAGGGAATGGCTCAGTTGCCTTTAGCCTACTGGCTATGGGTGGCTTAGGACTTCTGTTGGTCTTTTCTGTGACGAACACACAGATTGCAAGCCCAGTGCCACTTTGAGATCTTTGGCAGCAGTTAACTCTGCAGCTCACACATGATTGAGCCTGTATGATAATGAGTATTCAGAGACGGGTAATACCTGGGGGGTGCTCACCAACCTAAGACAGAGCGCCTGTGTGGCCTGGGCAGGTGTCTCCATGATGGGTAAGGACCTGCTGATGTCCCATGCAACCTAAGTCAGAAGCTCATTTTTTAGTAAAAGGGGGGCCCTGGCCCCCCGTTTTGGGTAGCTGTTGCCTTGCTTGCTGACCTTGACCTTGATATCCTCCCTATGCTAATTCCCTGCTGGGTTCCACACTCCTGAATGCTTAAGGGAAGTTCCTTGTCTGTGTATCCTGCATATTGGGCGTTAACAGCTTAGATGCAAGATTGTAAAACATTGGTAGCAAACTTCTGCCCTCCAGGGTTCTCCCATTGTGCTGTAAGCCTGTATTTAAGACCTCCTCCCTCCTTCAATAAACAGCATTCAGCATTCAAAAAAAAAAATGTGACTAGTGACGGTAAGTTTTCAATTCCAACTTCGGTCAAATGTGAAAACTGTAGGGATTCCTTCTGTAGCTCACTAACGCTCAGCACTGTTGTTGCAGGGCAGCAGCTCACAGGATGTCCTCTGTGGTCCAGCATCAGGAGTACAGCTCTGATGACCCTCCAAGTTGGTTTGGCTACGACTCTGAAGGAAATCCTCTTGAAGAGACTCAAAGTAGAATACAAACTAGAAATTACTCGGAACTGATAGTCAAAGAGTCATTCAGCAGTGATGAGGAAAGTCCAGACGCCAACCTCATATAGGAAAAACAAAACATCTGGAACTGACAATGTTTCTTCTTTTGATGTTAATATTGTTAGTTGCTGGCTCCCAATAACAGCACAAAAAAGCAGCATGCCTCTGCTTCTTACTTCAATGGCAAATGTCACCTTTATCTAATGAGACCCCAAGGTAACCTGATCAAGTTATTTTCAAACATCTATTTATTTAATGTATATGTGCCTGTGTGAGTCTGTGTGTGTGCAGGAGTCCACAAAGGCCTGGAACTGGTGTTACAGAATTCTATGAGAGCTATGTAGGTGCTGGGAACTGAACCTGGGTCTTCAAGGCCAGTAAACTTTTATCCACTAAACCAGCTCTGAGCAAACTAAATTTAGATGAGATGATCAGATCCAAGGTTACAATGTAGGAAATAGTTTGGAAAGACTTTTTTTTTTTTTTTTTAACAAGTAGGAATTGCTCTCCAGATAGGTGATGACTCTGAGGATTTGCAAAGATTTACTATAAATGATAGGGACATACATTTTCAAAGGAGGAGAGCTAAAAGTCAGCCCTAGATTCAATACCCAACAGAAGCAAATTAAAGAGAAACAAGACCAGAAAGGGCGCTCCTGTACCATCTCAGCTCTTCTTATCATGTCTGGGCTACACAGGAATTTTAACTATGAAATGCCAAAAGACAAAAACAAAACACCTTTCAATCTTCTTCTATGAAGAAATGGCCTTTAATTTCATGTCTAAAAACTAATGGTAAAAACTTCTATCATGGGTTTTTACCATTATTTGATCCATTATCTTCACCATGATAGGATTTGATGTTGCCAGAACAGGAGGGGTCTTTTCTGACTGCTACAACAAGCAGTGTCAGTGACATCAGAGCAGTCACTTATCTCTTGAATGAGGTTAGCCTATTTACCTACAAATTTGAAAGAAAGTTAAAAAATTTAAAGGATATTAAAAAGTTTTAAAAGGCCTCTACACCGTATTATTATTATTGGATATTCTGAATCGGTTAAATGCTTTTAAATAATTTCCCTCCCTCTTTTTGAATGTTTTTGAAATCGGTGGCAGAAAGGCTCATGGGAGTCAAGAGCACGGGAATCTGTTAAACAGCAAGTTTTAAGATCTGAGCCAAATGACTATGGTAAGAGTGAGACTTTTAACGAAGTCTGAGGCTTGTGGCAGCCGCGTGAGAGCTGGCTTCAGAAGTCTGACCCCTGGGTGTTTCATGTCTACAACCAGGGAGACATAAAAGAGGCAGCTGGCTTCTCAAAGAGTAACATCTGCACGGGGAATAACAGGCCAAGGAAAAACATACCCTGCTATACTATCGAGAAACTCAGCAGGTGGCTTTATGGCCAAAGCTTGTTCCAAACTCTTAATGTCTTTTTAAAACCAAGAATGTGAGACTTCATTAATCCTGAGGAGGTAGACTTCAGAGCTACAGAAATGGACTGGACAGGGTAAGAATTAGAAAAGCAAGCTATGCAAGGAGGCCATTATGCACAATTCCACTAATAACTTTAAGCATTCTTAGCTGAATTCTACTAATTCATGACCTTTTAGGCTATTGTTGGCTACTTTTATCAACTTTATTTTTAGTCATGAAATGTTTCTCTAATTGCCTGAGAGTGAAAAAATATCATAAAAATTGCCTTACTGCCTCACCAGTTCCTTTGCTTAACAGCTTAACACACAATCACCAAACAAATATCCAGCATGTCAGACATTCCGTCTTATATAAATTCTGATTTCATTAAGAGTGAATTCTAAGGGCACAGTCACAGACCAACAAGGCTGACTTTATTTCACAAATAAGATATTAGAATGTACCGATATGGAACATTAGTAAAAGAAGACTTACTATAATATTTAGAAAAGTTTATTTGAAATCAGTGTTTAATCACTGATTTATCCAAATCAAAATTCATAATCCAACAAATTGACCTGCTCAGTGTAGTATAGTTTTTAATGTTATATAGACATTTTTAAAGAAATAGAATTCATGAAGTAACTCTATAAAGCACAGCTTATAAAAGTGTAATCGCATCTTCAAACATTTGGTGATAGACTAACCAACCATTCTTCCCCATAGTGAGGTACATCATAACCTACACAAGATACACTAAAGTCAGAAGCACCTGCTTCATCTACATGTTATATGTTTTATTCACAACTTAAGGCAATACCATAGAAAGTATTAAGAAGGAAATCTGTCACATGGGCACTACAATACCAACAATCCTAAGGTGACTCCAACAATTGGCACCTTTATATAGTCATCTCTTGAGTGGGAGCTGTGGATGCGATGTGATATTCCCATAATCATGTTAAATATCTTGGCCAACCAAGCAGAGATTTCTCCAGCTTACAAGAAAGTCAGATATTCAGAGCATAAGAATTCTGTGTGTTTTGCTTGAAGACAGAGTGTCCACACGAGGAAAAAGATGGGCATGTGGGTAGTGTTTATAAAGCATGATTATTTGTGGAAGGCAGAAGGAAATGATGTCATACAGGCATAAGGAATTCCATTTTTCCTATAATGTGAGTGAATGTGGGAGACTTCTCACCATAGTCCCCAGATAATATCCTCAGCCTGGCTAACACCTTTATTCCAGCCATGTGACACACTAAGCACAAGGCTACCAAGACGATGATCTCAGGTCATTACTGTGGTAGAACTGTTCTCTTGCCCCATCCAAGGACTTGCTTTTTATTTCTTCAGTAACTTGTAGTTGATAAATTCCAGATATAAATAATGCATAAGTTTTAAATTGTGTCACCTGAAGTAGCATGAGGAAATCTTACGTTGTTCCACTCAGGATGTGAGTCATTCTTTTGCCATGCACATGCA
This sequence comes from Peromyscus californicus insignis, assembly GCF_007827085.1. Lineage (NCBI taxonomy): Eukaryota > Metazoa > Chordata > Mammalia > Rodentia > Cricetidae > Peromyscus > Peromyscus californicus. The sequence goes on from NW_026294584.1 coordinate 2,897,955, forward strand.
TGCTATATGTGTATACTATCTATCTGTTAGTCACTCAGTGGCCATCTTGTCCATCCAACCATCACGGTAGTCATAGTGCCAGAAATGAAGAAGTCTTTATCTTAGTAACAGCTCTAAAGTACAATCACAGTGATATTTGCAATTGGGCCTGACAAAAAGAAGCCACAAAACTTTTACCTTTAAGGAAAAAAGTAAAAATTCTCAACTTAGTTAGAAAACAAAACAAAACAAAATTATATGCTGAGGCTGCTAGGCCCTACAGTCAGGGTAGATATACTGTGTGTGAAATTGTAAAGGAGAAAAAAGAAAGCCATCTCTTTGCTACTGTAACTACAATGGTTTAAGTGTTTTGGCCAGAGTATATAACAGCTTAGTTGAACAGAAAAGGCATTCAGCTGGCTTATGTGTTTATAAAAACAAGTGTATAGTGGTTGACACTGTCCGTGGTTTCAAGAACCACCAGAGGTCTTAGAACATATTTGGGGGGCTTCTGTAATTTGGAACACAGCAATAGAAAACCAATTCTATAGCTAAGCGCATGTTTTGCAAAAGTCCGAGACCATTCACCAGTATTTCCCGCTAATGCTGTTGTTATTGACGTTTATAGGAACACTGGTGTCTGCATTTGTATACTCACAAGTCTGTTATTGCACATTAAAATGAATAAATACAGCTGAAACCATTCTTAGTCCTGCAGTTTCAGAGACTGAAACCAGCTCTGATGTTTATAACTTACAGTGCCTTTGGGGGCAACGGCATTTATCCACCTTTCATGTCTGCTTGCTTGATTCAGGAGTCCTGAAATACAAAATTGCACCAAGTTCAGTTTAGTGGCTAAGAACAATATTTAAGCACACTAATCTTACTAGTGTATCTCAAAAAGGCAGAAATGCCTAAGAAGAGCGCCTTTGTAAACACAGTTTTAGTCAGGAAAGCTGTAAAGAGGTCATGTGGGTTTGCTCCTCTTCTTTCGCTTTGTTAGAACTACGGAGATGAGCTGTTATGTCTGTACTGGTTCTAGTATAGGTTAAAAGAGAGACTTCTACTGATGATAATTAAACTACTGCATCTGAGGTCTACAATATAGTCAAGTCTGACAAGTGTATTGGTCTGGGGAGTCAACTCTCCACAAGACAGTGGGCACATCAGCCACTCCCACAGTTCCTTACACACTGATCTTTCACTCGTTCCCTGTTCCCCGGAGGTCTATGTGGTGAAGGCTTCATTACCAGTGCACTATGGAAAGGTAGAACTTTCTGAGGTGGGCCCAGTGGTAGTTCGTTTGGTCACTGAAGTGTGCCCTTAGGGGGACAGTGAGGCCCCAGCCCTCTTCATCCTCCACTCTTTGCAGCCCTGAGGTGAGCAGCTAGGTGGTGTGTGCCCTGAGGTGAGCAGGTGGGGGTGCTGTGCCTGGCTGTGATGCCTCAGCACAAGCCCACAGGTAAAGGGGCCTGCTGGCCAGAGACTGCAGCACCCCAACCGTGAGCCAGTTGTTCTCACTGGAAGCTGATTAGCTCTGATATTTGTGAGGGGAACAGAGAGCTGACTAGTATCCTTTCCCTGCCTGTTATCCCTCCTCACCTCGCAACCTAGCAATCACTGATTGTCTCCTTTGTCACTGTGGATTATTTGTACTTCCTAAATCTTTACATAAATGGAACTGTACTGTTAAAAATGTCTTTTTCAATGAATTGAGGCTGTATCTTTTTTCACATTGTACCAGGCAGCTTCCCCCAAAGCATCAATACTTGTTGAGTGTTCATGGGTGGCATCTATAGAACTTCTGGGACAGCTCCTCCTGGTCCCCACGGTCCCTGGTGCTTCAGCTTAGTCTTCATTCTGGGACTCTGCTGGGCCCTGTCTGTCTCCTCTCCCTGTCCTGCAGCCTGGGAACTGGGTGGCGGCCACAGGCTGACACTTGCTTTCTCATCTCATTGGTGTTCTAGCTGCACATGACCTCCGCTATCAAAACACCCAGGGGAGTCTCTCTCCTGAGATCCACTGCAGTGTAGACTTAAGAAAGTCACTACGGAACTGTTTAGGGAGTTGTGAACATGTTCCTCACACCACTATCAACATTTTCTTTTTTCTACAGTGGTTTCCCTGTTAGTACCATAAGATACTCTCAGCTGAGGAAATGTTCCTTTTTAATAGACGACCTTTATGCCATACTGCAAATTCTCTATATTCTTGCTTCCCTTCCCTTCCCCCTGAGCCACAGTTCGGAGTCTGTCCTTGAACTCCCTGCACCTGTTGCAGACTGCAGAGGAGTATTCAGCCACTTCCTGTGCAGTTTCCCTGGGTGCTCTTCGTGCTATGTTTTCCATGTAACCAAGCCTCCACCCCTTCCCTTTGCTATCCTGGAGTAAGTGCCTCTCACTGCATGCAGTGAACCCCTGTGTTGGAGCTGTCCCTCCAACTCTGCAGGGAGGCTCAGCTTCTGCTTCACACTGTTCTTTTCTGTGCTTGTGCTGCATTTGGGAGGTATGTTGAGTGACCTTGCACTGATGTTTTTTCTACAATACAGAATTTCTTTTTCTTGTTATTCAAATAAACACAGAGAAAAGACTGGAAATCCTTAACTTTTTTGTTGTTGAACATCGTTTAGCACTGATAATAAAACATCAACCAAAGGAAGACTTTCCTGGGCCTTATCCTTAATCTACATCTCTCATCACTGCTTCAGTAAGTATCTGTCTTACGGAGTGCGAAGCTGATCTACTCATCTCTTTCCAGCAAGAGAGGCTAAGAGCAAGGCTGCTGGGAACACACACAGATGAGTGACTTTGGTTTAGCCTCCATGCTCAAGTCCAGACAGTTTACGGACTTCCTGTAGGCTGCAATCATCCTGTCTTGTCAACAGGGACTTCACTAAAGCTCCTGGTCCTCTGGCCTGGGTCTGTGCAGATGCCATTCTAGCTTGTACGGTTTACAGACCATCAGATGAAAGTCATGCAACACACTGGAACTCGGGGTTCCAAAGCCTCATCCTTATATGTCTCTTAGCCTAAAAATGGAGACAATTTTCCTGTGGCTAAGAAGTGGGAGAATGACCACACTACTTTCCTGTGGCTAAGAAATGGGAGAATTCCCATGCCTTTCAATAAGTGGGAAGAACAGTTTTCTACATCATGTTTAACCTTGCCATTTAATTTAGTCTCTAGCCTCCTACTCAGAGCTTCCCAAATATGTCATTTCCAAGTCCTTTCTTGTTAACTCAGAACATACTGATTTAAGCTGCACAAGCTAACAGACTTAAGACAGGCTCTGGGAAGTTGTTTACATTTGCACCAGGGTAGCATTCCTACCTCAGAGAGCAGACTAAAGTTCAGTGTACTGGGCCAGAGGACGCTGCTGTCATTTAGAAGTGCCACACACTGGCAGATGCACCACAAGAAGTATGTTAGGGAAATTCAGAAATGCAAATGACAACTCAGTTCCCTCACAAAATTTACTAGCTGGCTAGGAAATAAATCTTGCACCTATGAAGCAATGTGCAAATCATTATTCTAAAATTTTATCATTTTTAACATACACATTTCTACACAAAACCTAACAACACATACATTCTACTCTAAAGTAACTTTAATTCTGTTAGAAGTATTTTAATCTTCTCTCAATCAAAGCACAACCAAAGATATTTTAACAAGAAGTCATTACAAAAGAAAATATTTTTTGAGCTAGTCCAAATGGTACCCCATCCAGTAAATTATCCATCAGTCACTTGGAGTAACAAAGACACACAGAAGGAAATACCCCCGCAGAGACTCTTCCTCAGGCCTTTCCTCTGCACCATCCGAGTCTGACTGTTGCACTTTTCATCTCAGGCACTGTAGCTTTTGTTTCTGAAGATGTAATTTTGGTCTTTTTTTTATACTTGGCAGGTCTTAACCTTTTGAAGATGAGGAAAACAGCTATGATTTTGTTGTCCTTTCCTGCTAATTCTAACATATGTCAAATCTGCAGTGGCTTATTTTCTTCTTACAGGTCATGTTTTCCCTCTTGTCTCTGCCTCCCTAGTGCTGGAGTTTAGTATAGACACCACAATCACGCTTTCTCTTCTCTTTGAATGTCTGATAATCCCAAGCAGATGCCAGCAGGAACACTACAGCCGCTGAGGGCTAAATGCCTTACTTCTGTAACCCTGCATTGTTGTAAGGCTACAGTTAGATGAAGTACCTGTGTTTATGATGTGAGCCGGTTCTAAAGCGATGGCCAGCCTAAGACCTATCTGCTCCCACTACTGAGTCTTCCATTTACCGAAGGCTCTGTGAAGACTTTTCTTTCTAGTCTGGCGGGTGAAACAGGCATTATTATTAGGCCAGTGTGGTAGCCGCCACATGTGGTGTGATGCGCTTCCTGCACTCTCCCCTCCTGCTTTCCATTCTGATAGCCCTTGTCCAGTGGCTGCTTGCCATGGATAGCCTCTTCGTCTCAGCCTCTTCGTCTCAGCCTGTTTCCTTTCCTTTGGAGCCCAGTAGCCACCACTGTAATACAGACCTAGGTAGGCTACCTCTGGGCTTTCCCCTTCTCCTACACTCAAGCTGCCCACATCGTATCTACCAATAACTAGAAACACATTTTACCTGGAACCTCCAGTGGCCACACCTATTAGGATCCCAGAAGAAATTTCATACCAGGCAACACACAGACAGCACACTCTCCTAAGAACCAGAGAGGACAACAGAAGCCAAGGAACAAAACACCCACTCAACAAAGACAAGGCCAGATTTCAGCACCTAGAGTCATCCCAAATCCAGATGCCTAGATGCCAGTGTAAAAACAGAGTAACAAGCAAGACAATATATCTCCACTAGAACTCACCAACCCTACCACAGCAGACCCTGGGTACTGCAACACAGCTGAAACATAAGAAAAAGACCTTAAAGTAGCCTTTATGAATATGATAGAGGTCCTTGAAGAGGAAATTAGAAAGTCCCTTAAAGAAATCTATGAGAACACAAACAGGAAGGAAATGAATAAAACCACTGAAGACCTGAAAGTGGAAACAGAATCAATAAAGAAAACCCAAACTGAGGGAAATATGGCAATGAAAAATTTGGAAACTTGAACAGGAACCTCAGAGGCAAGCCTCACCAACAGAGATGCAAGAGAGATTCTCAGGCATTGAAGACACAAAAAGAAGAAATGGATACCTTGGCTAAAGAAAACGCTAAATATAAAAAAATTCCTGGCACAAAACATCCAAGGAGTCTGAAACACCATGAAGAGAGTAAATCTAAAAATAACAGGAATAGAAGAAGGAGAAGAAACTGCTGTGGGATGTGTTTCTGTAAGCTGTGAATATGTGTTGCTATGATTGATTAATAAAGAAGCTGCTCTGGCCTATGTTGAGTAAGGTTATAGCCAGACAGGAAATCCAAGAGAGAGACAGGGAGAAGAAAGGCAGAGGCAAAGGAGACACCAAAGGAGCAACAAGATGCCAGCAGTCCAGTAATGCCACAGCCATGTGGCAATATATAGATTAATAGGAATGGGTTAATTTAAGATCAAAGAGCTAGCTAGCCAGAAGCTTGAGCCATAGGCCATACAGTTTATAAATAATATAAGTCTTTGTGTGTTTACTTGGGACCAAACAGCTGTAGGACAGGGTAGGAGAGATTCATCCAGACAGGGGCCAGGCAGGACCGGAGAAATATCTGGCTACATTTGGCGTACCAACTTGGGGCTCTTGAATTTCCATAAGGTCTAAAAGAGCTTTAAAAGGGCTTCTAAACATAACAGCCAAAAACAGCTTCCTACTTGTGTCTCTCATGTGGGCCACAGTACAGAGACACCACAGCATTCGGGCTTGAGCACAGCATGGCAGATTCCAACTCAGTATACAGAGGTGTCTCCAAGCTTTGCAGCATGCTGTATGGTGGATTTAGCTTTTACTTATACAGACAAAAAAGGTTTGTGGGCCAGCTGCACGCTACCTGGTAGCAGCATGGACCCTAGAGTTGGCAGGGTAAGCATGACTCTCCTGGGTACCTCCACCATGTTGGGAAGCTGAAAGGGGAGGAGTCAGCAGCCAAGGCTACTGTGGTGGTACTAGCCATGCAGTTTAGCAGTTTAAAATCTCTCCTGGTCAGAGAAGAATTATAGATTCACAATGAGACAGATTCAGATGGAATAAAACTCTAAACAGTTTACATTGTATGTAAAAAGGTACACAAACTTGAGAGAGAGAGAGAGAGAAGAAAAAGGATATAGATAGTCATAAAAATAAAGTCATAAAAATAAAATAATATATAAAGAATATAGTAGGTCATGTAAAGATGGAAATAATTGCATAGAGAGTCTGGATTATGTTGTCTTTGGGATTTTTAACTGGAGAGAGACATTTGATTGTAAAGGCTGCTGAGTTAAACCAATATATATATTTTAAAGGTATCTTGACTTCAAAATTTGGGTCTAAGGATATGTTGCTTTGGAAAGGAGGCTCTGCTTTTCTTTCCACAGGAAGCAAGAAGCTGTGGATTTGTTCCAGGTTAAGATGGATCAGATTTGATCAAGCGAGACCTCCTGAATCTTAACAGATGGTATCTATCAGCAAAGGTTATAGATGGTCTTCCCAGGACTTGACCATTATCTTGAATTTTCTCAGGATCCCCATAAGATTAACAACACCCCCAATCAGCAGGAAGTAACCTAGAGGACTATGCCCACATTCCCCCCACCAAAAAAAAAAATAGACTATGGACATTTGTCTTTGTTTAGGGGGATAGTTAGAAATTGTTATTGGCCATAGTCAATCTCTTTCTAAAAGAAGAAAGGGGGATATGATATAGAAACATAGGGCATAGATATGATATGATAAAAGGGTAGATTATTGAATCTACTTTTAAAGAGCAACAACTTCTTTAAAATACCCTAGAGTTGGCAGGGTAACCATTACATTGCTGTGGATTTTAGTTTATTGATATAAATTTAAAGTTAATTTTGCTCTACTGTATATGTATTTCTACTCTTGTTTAAGGTATTATGTTTATGCAACTCATTTAAAATTGTAATGTATAATTAAGAAATACAGATTAATAATTAGTCATCTAGAATAATCAAACTTATAGTCATATTTGTTAAGTTTTCTAGGTATAAATAGATATATTTCAATTAAGCAGGTAATCTTCAAATACTTCAAAGACCTACAGAGTATATGGCCTTTAAAAATGTTTTAAGAACTTAGACTTTTCTGGACATTGAGAAATGCCTGCTCCTGGCAGAACCAATCTACTTCAGAAAAGATGATGGGCATTGAAGAAACTCCATATGGAGTTTGCTTTCCTTATGGCAAAAGTTAGCCATTTGGGCAAGAAACTGCTCTTGCCTGGACTGCCTGATAGTATGTTGTATAAACTAGACATGCAGGACCCATAGGAAAATGACCACTGAACTTTGCAAGGTGAGACTGTCCTTCAGGTTCCTGCTTTGCAGAGGAGACTGCCAGACATTCTGCAGGACACAGGGAGAAGCGACTGATGAACTTTGCCAATAGGCGAGACAATCCTTCAAATGTCTTGCTTCACTAAAAAGTCTTCCAGAGACTCTAGGCCTGTAGGCTGAAGATGGATGCCCCCAAAAAAGTTCAAGACCAGATGGTTTTAGCACAGAATTCTACCAGACTTTCAAAGAAGAATTGACACTAATACTCCTCAAATTATTCTACAGAACAGAAACAGAAAGACTATTTCTTTTTACGAGGAATAAAAATCAATTCATTTTATGAGGCCACAGTCATCCTGATATTCAAACCACAAAGACACAAAAGAAAGAGAATTACAAACCAATTTCCCTTATGAACATAGATGCAAAAAAAACTCAAAAAATATTTGCAAACTGAATCCAAGAACACATCAAAAAGATCATCCACCATGATCAAGTAGACTTCATCCCAGAGATGCAGGGATGGTTCAACATACATAATGTAATCTATTATGTAAGCAAAGTGAAAGACAAAAACCATGGGATCATCTCATTAGATGGAGAAAAGGCCTTTGACAAAATCCAATACCCCTTTATGAAAAAGTCCTGGAGACAACTGAAAGAAATCAAGGGAATACAAATCAAAAAGGAATAAGTCAAAGTATCTTTATTTGCAGATGATAAAATAGTATATATAAGTGACCCTAAAAATTGCACCAGGCAACTCCTACCCCTCATAAACACTTTCTGCAAAGTAGCTGGATACAAATTAACTCACAAAACTCAGTAGCCCTCCTATATACAAATGACAAATGGATTGAGAAAAAAAATCAGGGAAACACACCTTTCACAATAACCTCAAACAATATAAAAATCTTGAGTAATCTAACCAAGCAAATGAAAGGCTTATAATATATAAACTTTGATAGTGAAGAAAGAAATTGAAGAAGATATCAGAAGACAGAAAGTTCTCCCATGCTCCTGGATCCAAAGGATTAATGTAGTAAAAATTGCCATCCTGCCAAAGCAATCTACAGATTCAGTGCAATCAACACAATTCTTCACAGATCTTGAAAGGACATTTTTCAGCTTTATATGGAAACACACACAAAAAAACCCAGGATAGCTAAACAATCCTGAATAATAAAAGAACTTCTGGAGGTATCACTATCTCTGATTTCAAGTTGTACTACAGAGATATAATAATAAAAACAGTATGGTATTGGCACAAAAACAGACATGCTGATCAATGGAATCAAACTGAATACACAGACATAAATCCACACACCTACAAATATCTGATTTTTGATAAAGAAGTCAGGAAAAAAGACAGAGTCTTCAATAAATGGTGCTAGTCAAGCTGGATGGCTGAATGTACAAGAATACAAATAGATCCATACTTAGCAACCTGCACAAAAGACTCCACATGGATCAAATACCTCAACATAAAACCAGATACCCTGAACCTGATGGAAGAGAAAGTGAGAACTAGTCTTGAACACATTGGCACAGGAGACAACTTCCTGAACAGAGCACCATCAGCACAGGCACTAAGATCAACAATTAATAAATGGGACCTCATGAAACTGAAAAGCTTCTGCATGGCAAAGGACACTGTCATTCAGACAATGTGGCAGCCTACAGAATGGGAAAAGATTTTTACCAACTACACATCCGATAGAGGGCTAATATCTAGAATATATAAAGAACTAATAAAACTAGATATCAGAGTGGGAGACAAAGATCCACACGCTGGTCTGGGGCTCTCTGCCCCAAGTCCTGAGGAAACAATAGGGCCGCCAGGAGCCTTGGACTCTATTATTGTAGTTGAAATTCTCCTTGTCTATCCCGCCTATACTTCCTGCCTGGCTACTGGCCAATCAGCATTTTATTTATCAACCAATCAGAGCAACACATTCACAGCATACAGAACATCCCACAGCATACTATGGTGAGCAAATATATGGTGGGGTATGGAAGAGAGAGAGAGACACAGAGTGATTCATGTCTTGCAGAGAGGCAGATCCAAAGGTGAAGGTGGTGAGGAGTGGGCTGAGGTGGGTGGCCTTCTTGCCACCAGGGCCAGTGTTGTGTGGGCCTGGGCTGCTGCCAAGCCCAGCCTCTGCCATGGCCATGGTCTCTGCTGATGTCTGTGGTCTGTGGCTCCTGTTACCACTAAAGACCAAGAGGATAGGGCTGCACAGAGTCAGACCCACACCTTACTGGCTGTAGCATTAAGGAGAACTGTGGCCCTGCCCTCACCAGTGGCAGTACTCAAGAGAGAGCAGGTCCTGCACCTTGCAGCATGACAGAGCTGACCCTGTTTGTGGAGGCACGGGTGAGCTGGCCCTGAGGGTGAGAGAGTGGGAGGGCTGGTCCTGCCCACCTCGTCTGTCATGTGATGACATGGGTGAGGGAAAGGTGCATCCCCTTTCCCCCACCACCTATGTTAGGTAGGAGAGCTGGCCCTGAGGTCATGAGAACTGGTGAGCTGGCCCAGCATCTCACTGGCTGCAGCACTAGGAAGAACAGGCCCTGCCCCTCACCTGGGCAGCACAGTAGTACTGACCCTGTTGGCAGGGGTGCAGGTAAGCCCCCGAAGTCATGGGAGTGGGAGAGCTGGCTCCACACCCCTTGCCCACCAAGTGGTGGTGAGGTTGAGGGAAAGATGCCCTCCCTCCTCGCTCCTTGACACCTGTGGTAGACGAGAGAGCTGACCCTGCCCCTCACCAAGTGCAGTACTCTGGAGAGTGGACCCTGCACCACACCAGGGCACCACAATAGAGCTGGTCCTCTGGTAGGGACATGGGTAAGCCCACCTTGAGGGTGTGAGTGTGAGAGCTCTGGCTCCTACTACCTCATCTGCCTTAAGGTGTGAAAGTGAGGGGGAGATGCCCTCTCTACCCCACCACCTGTAGCAGCTAGGAGAGCTGGCCCTGAGGTCATGAGAATGGGTAACTGGCCTGACACCTCACTGGCGGGAGCACTTGGGAGAACAGCCCCTGTACCATGCCTGGGCAGCACAGTAGAGTTGGTCCTGCTGGCGGGGGCAAGGGTAAGCCCACCCCGAGGGCATGAGCATGGGAGAGATGTATGGTGATATTTTAGTTGTATTAAAATGTTATTTGTATGTTAATAAATAAAGTTGCCCGGGGGTCAGAGCTATTAGCAAGCCATAGGAAAGCAGGGCAGTGGTAGCGTACGCTTGTAATTCCAGCACTTAGTAGGCAGAGCTGGGTAAGTCTCTGTGTGTTCAGGGATACAGCCATTATTGGATACACATGCCTTTAATCTTAATACCAATCATGGAAAACCTGGAGGCCTATACAGACAGGCTGTGAGGAGGCGGTCATGTGGTTGGGTTTACAACCAATGAGAAGGCAGGACAGGAACTCTATATAAAGACTTTAACACAGGGGTAGCTCTGGTTCGGAGAGGTAGGACCACTGCAGGAGGAAGGGTAAGGTTTTGGCTCTTGGCTCTGACCTCTTGGCTTTCTTCTTTGCATTGGTTCTGTGTTTATTGTTTGATGGGAAGGTTGGATACATCTACAGAGATGCCTCCCCTTACCCTTTGCAGCCTGTAGCAGGCAGGAGAGCTAGCTCCTGGGTCATGAAATTGGAAGAGCTGGCCATGCCCCTCAACAGCTGCAGCACTCAGGAGAGCGGGCCCTGCACCTCACCTAGGCACCACAGTAGTGCTAATCCTGCCAGCAGGGGTGCAGGTAGGCCTGCCCTGAGGTGGTCAGAGTGGGAGAGCTGGCCCTATACCCCTCTTCTGCTATGTGGTGGCAAGGGCGAGGAAAAAAAAAAAAAAACCCTTGCTATTTGTTGTGGATTAGAGAGCTGACCCTGCACCTCACTTTGGCAACATTACAGAGCTGATCCCATTGACAGGGGCAAGGGTGAGCCAGCCCTGTGGGTGTGAGCATGAGAGATCTGGCCCTGAACCTCATCTGCAATATGGGTACATGGGCAAGGTAGAGAACAGTGCCCACCCCCATGTGCCCCTCAAGGCCTGTAGCAGGTGGGAGAACTGTTCCTGAGGTCACAAGAGGGAGAGAGCTGACCCTGCCTCTCATCAGCTGCAGCACTGGGCAGAGTGTTCCCTATACCTCATCTGGGCAACACAGTAAAACTGGCCCTGAGGACCTGAGAGCAGGAGAACCGGGCCTACCCCTTGCTGTTTACTGCATAGGGTGAGCAAGCCCAGGTGGTGCTGGAGAGCTCACCCTGGTATTGAGGATGAGGGACAGCTGGCAGGCTGACCAAACCAGAACCAGGGCTATAAATTGGCTCATCCCATCATCCATCCCATCTATGATCTACTGGAGTACATGAAGGGGCCAGTCCTACAGATCCAAAGCTGCAGGGTCTCCATGACAAAGGTCAACAACAGGATATCCAAGAGGAGCCCCAGTGAGTGCCCAGTATTGACAGTGTAGCAAAAACCAGAGTCCTCGAACAAGACCAATGACTCATTGCAATGAACACTAACAAGTAATGATATATGGACTAAACAGTAAACTGTGTGGCTCACTGCATCACTGCAGCTTCCACAATGAGATTTTTTTTTTCTTTTTTCTTTTAAATTTTATTTTGTTGTATCCTGGTGGGAGGTTGCAAGGGTAGAGGGCGGATGGGAAGGGACAGGGAGATGAGTGGGATCAAGATGCATGATGTAAAATCCACAAAGGATCAATAAAAATTAAATTAGAAAAAAATTTTAAAAAGCTAAATATCAAGAAAACAACCCAATGTAAAATAGAATTCTCAAAAATAGGAAAGTCAAATGGTTGAGAAACATTTAGAGAAATGTTCAATATCCTTAGCCATCAAGGAAATGCAAATCAAAACTATTGAGATTTCATCTTACAGTTGTCAGAATGGCTAAGATCAGTAACACAAGTGACAGCTAATGCTTATGAGAATGTAGAGAAAGAGGAACACTCATCCATTGCTGGTGGGAGTGCAAACCTATACAGCCTCTATGGAAAGAAGTGTGGCGGTTCCTCGGGAAGATGGGAATTATCTACCTCAAGACTTTGGGCATATACCCAAAGGATGCTTCATCCTACCACAGAGACACTTGTTCAACCGTGTTCATTGCTGCTCTATTCATAATAGTCAGAAATTGGAAACAATCTAGATGTCCCTCAACAGAAGAATGGATAAAGTAAATGTGGTACACTTACACAATGGAGTATTACTCAGCTGTTAAAAGAAAGAAAGTCACAGGTAAATGGATGGAACGAGGGGAAAAAAAATCATCCTGAATGAATTAGCCCAAACCCAGAAAGACAAATTTGGTATGTATACACTTATAAGTAGATATCTGCTGTTAAGTCAGTGATAACCAAGCTATGATCCATAGATCCATAGAGATTAGGTATGAAGTAAGAGACAAGGTGAAACAGATAGATCTCATTAGGAAGGGGAGGTAAAACAGAGAGTTATGGATAGATGAGGGAGGGGCTGGAACAGGAGGATCAAGTGGGAAGTGGGAGGGGAAAGGGAGATGAAGGAGCAGACCCAGGGAGAAACAGCTAAAATTAAGGAGTACAGGAGGAGTAGCATAGAAACTTCAGTAGAAGCTTCCTAAAATATACACTTATTTGAAGGCAATTTAAATGAAATCTAAATATAAATGGCCAAATAATCACCAAAATGAAATTGCAAAATCTGTCTGGGAGGACAGACACCCAACTAGGCATCTCTTGTCACCAAATGAACCCAGATTGGGTTACATCTAACTGAGGTGTTGGCTCAAGGGGTCCCATGGGAACCCCCAAACAACCCAGGCTGTTGCCAAGACTATAGGCTGCTCTTCCCAAAATGATGGCAAGGCCCCACTGCTGAAAACAACACCTACAGAACTCATTGAACATGGAAAAGTCGAGCTGCTGCCTATATAGAGCCTTTACCCCTGTTCTGGAGTCTTAGGCACAGAAAGGTACTCTGCATGCTACCAAAGGAGAAATGTAAACACCCACCTGGCCACAAACCCTTTGATCTACAATGCTGTCCTGCCTGCAAAATATGCTAGGACAATGGTAGCACAAACTTTATGGGAGTAACCAACTAATTTCTGATTTGACTTAAAGTCCACTCCATGAGATGAAACCCAGATCTAATACTGCTTAAGTAACCAGGAACTTGAGACTAGACAGCCCAGGGAACCTAGGGTAAAACCAGATACTATGTTTTGTTTTGTTTTTTCAAAGAGCAATAAAATGACTCGTAATGACATTCTGCTATACTCATAGATCAGTGCCTTGCTCAGCCATCATCAGAGAAGCTTCGTCCTGCAACAGAAGGGAACACATACAGAGACCCACAGACATTACAGAGAGAGTGAGAGATTTTGGGACACTCATCCCGAAATGTGATGTCTCCATCAAATCCCTCCCTTCAGGACTTAGGGAACCCTGTGAAAGAGGAGGCAGAAAGAGTGTAAGTGCCGAAGGGATGGAGGACACCAAGAAAACAAGGCCCTCTAAATCAACATGATCAAAGCTCGTATGAACTCAGAGACTGAGGCAGCATGCACAGGGTCTACAAGGGTTGGCTCGAGGTCCTCAGTGTCTGTTAAAGCTTCGAGTTCAGTGTTTTTATGGAATTCCTGAATGTGTGAATGAGTGGGTCTCTTGATTCTTTTGGCTTCTCTTGGGCTCTTTTCATTCTGTTTGTTTTGTCCAATTCTGATACATTAGTTTTTATCTTTTCATATTATATTTTATTATTACCCCTTAGAAGTCTCTTTGTTTTCTGAGAGACAGGGAGTGGAACTGGATGGGAGGAGAGCTGGAAAAGTGAAACTGTAATGAGAATATATTCTGTGAAGGAAAAAAGGAAAACAAACAAAACCCACACATAACATGACAGGATAAGACAGTGTATCCCCCTAAATCCATCACTCATATAGAGGTTTTCTCCAGTGAAAATTAGCTAGATGAACACAACTTAAAAAGAACAATCATAAACTTCAAAGAACTCAAGATGTTTAAAGAAGACTCCCTCCCCCCAAAAAAACTTTAATGGGAACAGCAATAAATGCCAGAGTGATGCCTAAGAAAACACAAACATACTGAACAAAATAAGGAAGGAAATGTAAGATTTGAAAACTGAACCAGAAAAGAAATACCAAAGAAAATGCACGCCAAAATAGGAGCTGGAAAACTCGGGGGAAAGCCTTACAATTAGAATGGACCAAGTGAGAACAAAGACTATCAGGACCTGAAGACAAAGTAGAGGAATTAGACCATACAAGCAAGCATATGAAAAAAATTAAAATACACAGAAGGAACATGCAGGGACTAAGGGAACATCAGAAGAGACCATGTCTTTGAATTATAGGCATAGATGAAAGTGAAGACTCTTCAGGAATGTCACTGACCATCTCTTCAATAAGATCATAGAAGAAATATTTTCCAAATTAAGGGAAGACAGACCACAGACACAAGCAGCACACAGCAGACCAAATAGACAAGACCAGAAAAGAAACTCCTCACAGCACAGCATAGTGAAAACACCCAGTACAAAGCAGAGTACCGGAAGCTGCAAAAGAAAGAACACAAATCCTACACAAAGGGAAACCTACCAGAGGCTGACTTCTCAATGGAAACTTTAGAAGAACATACTCCAAGTTCTAAAAGACCATGGTTGCCCACTCAGCTCAGAGTCGGCCAGAGTCCACATCAGCTCCCTCTCCCAGTGGTAGCCTGATGCCTCATCAAAGCCATAATCAGCACTCTTCTCCTTTGTTTCTACCACTCAGCACCCACTTCTGTTAAGTGCCTGATGTCAGTGTCTTGAAAACTGATGAAAACCGTATTTTATTATTCCTCAGTCATTGTTTCAGGTAAGAGGGTAACTTAATCCCTTAACCGCATCCTGCCTGGGAGATTTGTCTTTTCAAAAATGTTAGATTAAAAACTATCAGCCTTTACTTACAATGAACAGAAGCAAAACCTGATCCTTTTGGTAGACATCAACAAAGGCACTGTCCCATTGCCCTGGTACTTCTAAAATCTCACACTTTGTTAAGGAAATAAAACGTAAGACCACAAGTGATATGAAAACAGTTCCTACATTAACTCTCCATAGCATATTTAAGAAAATGCTTTAAAAAGCCTACAGGCTAGAGAGATGGCTCAGCAATTAAGAGAACTGGTTGCTCTTCCAGAGGACCCAGGTTCAATTCCCAGCACCCACAGGGCAGCTCATACCTGTCTGTAACCCTAGTTCCAGGGCTTCTGACCCCTCACATAGACATAACATGCAGGCAAAACACCAGCGAATATTAAATAAAAAAAAGCCTTACATACATAAACCTGATAATATTGTTTTCAGTTACTGAATTTCCCCCCATATAATCCTAAATATACATATGTCACTAACAAATTACTTCTGTGTATTCTAAAAGCCGTAGTTATTTCTAAAAGTCATGTCAAAAGACTGCACTTACGGAGCAATAGAGTCTACCCTTAGATTCTACAAAATAAAACCTAAGGACTTAACATCACACTTGAACTTCTTGCTAACCTCTAGCCCAAGTCTCTAGTGTGTGGAGGCTAGAGGACAACCTCTGAATTGTTCCTTGGGTCCTAGCCACCTTGTACTTTCAAACAGGTTTTCCCAAATGGCCTGGAACTCAATCGGCTGGACTGGCTGGCCAGAGAGCACAGGAACCAGCCTGTCACTACCTCCCCAGGGCTACAATTATAAGCAGATTGCTACCTACCATGTTTTTGGTTTGATTTAAATATGTGGGTATGGAATCTAAAATCAAACTTAAGTACTCAGGATTACAAGGCAAGCCTTTTATTGGCTCAGCCTCTTCTCTAGCCCCAGTTTTCCATTCTAAATAGTAATACTCTGAGGGCTCTAAGTGGATGGTAGTTTATGTTTTATCCTGCAGTTTGACTGAGATGGAGTTGAGCAGTAGTGCTGGCTTCCCTATGAGACAAGCAAGACAAATGTCAGTTTTTAATCCAGAATACACTTTTCCTTTAACATTCTTTATTGTACCACAGGCATCTCAGGGCTTGGAGGCTATATATACCACAATCAAGTTTCATGTCTAAATTGATGAAACTGAATTCTAACACTCAATAGAGAAGTCAACTTATTTAAAAGACATTACCAAAGCCATTTACAACTTGTTCAACTTGCCATATATGGACAGCTCACAAAGCAGAATCAAAATTCTCATGAAGATCAGCGTATGCACTCCTAAGAATGCTCACCACACCACCAAGTAGGTAGCACTTCAGCCTGAGCGCCTAAGTTTCCTTTTGACCTCAGAAAGGCAAGTGATACTTAGAAATCACTATGGCAGTTATACAACCTAGAGTTATTTTTCAGGAACAGCTAGAGTGAGGGAAACTATACAACAGGAACTCCAAATTACAGGTGACACATGAAAACCCTGAGCAAAGTCTGAGCCTGAGGGGCTAATCTGACTGGAAAGGCTTCTTACAGAAATTATCCAGAAGTCAGGCTGCAAATACAATCCAGAACTCTTAGAAATAAGGGTAGTATTTCTGTTTCTCTGCCTCATAGGCCATGCAGAAGGCCCAGATGAGCTGAGTTCAGCTGTTTATAACATAAGTTACATGTAAAGCTACTTATTATTTCCAAAATTAGGTTTCCAACAGCATGAGTGTGAGTATAGCATGAGAGTTTTTGTTCACACAGCTCTGAGAGAGGCTGCTCCTGCTTCACTGGAGGCCCTCTGTCCTGTCACTAATGCACTTGGCAGAGGCAGCACCGGATGAACCAGGGGCCTGCCTTGTAGGACACCCCTGCAGCACTGCAGGATGACTCTGCTGGCCCTGACTGTGGCAGTGAGCAAAGAAGGGCTCTCTCTTCGGCTATTGAACCTCTTCTGGTTCAGGAAGTAGAGCTAGAGTTCAGGAGCTAAATACACGTGAAAAAGACAAAAGGGGCTAATAAGCTTTCAAAATCAATCAATATTATGTGTCCTCATAGCAGTCACTGGCCTTTTCCTTCCACCAAATTGTGAAAGACCTATTGTAACATGAGGCAGCTACTGTGGAGGTCAGGCCACTGACTCCACTGTAACCTCTGACGAGCTCCGCTTTCACCCACCCTTGTTCTCTCTAACCTTTCCCCACAAGAAACTTAAAGTGACCATTCTCATCTACAAACCTGGTTATGTGAATCCCACGGTAAAGCTTTTCACTACCCTCAATATAAAATCCAAATCAGCTGACTTCACTCAAATTTTCAGCCACCTTTTAATCTACTTTCCCCTCTGTTCTCTTATATTCTAGCCATATTTGACTCTGTTTTCTCTAACTCATGCCATCTACTTTAGATGCAGTACCTGCATAGTACACAGTACTCACACCACACAGCTTTCTAACACACACCTGGCTGGCACTGGTGTCTTTCCTACGACAAGTTCCTCAGGAAGCAGAAGGTCAGCTTTGTATGGCTTCTGCATTCCTAGCTTCTAGCAGTGTCTGACTCCAGAAATGTTTGTGCAGTGACTGTCCAAATAAAAGCAGGAAAGGACCGAAAGAAAAAGAGCTAGGCTAGAGAAAGATAACTGTATCTATATAAAGTTTGAGGTAGCACTAGATGACTCTTGGCTCTTTATGAACTCAAGAAGTTAGGCTACACAAGGTAGCAGTATTTAGTGGGCTAAAGCAGGATATAAATTCTGGCCAGCCTGGACTACTCAGGGAGACCTTACCTAAAAGACACAAACTAAATCAACCTACCCCAAGTCTCAAGTTGATTCTTAGCACAATTAACATGCTCTGACATTAATCACATTTTTATCTTGTAATTATGATTCTGCCTACTAGGCACTGAGTCAGACCTGGAAATGTTTTTATTAGTCGATATCCTTTTTTTTTTTAAGCAGATTGCACTCTTAGTTCTCATGACCTAGAAAAAAAACTTTTAAAACTGAAATTTGGGCCGGGCGGTGGTGGCGCACGCCTTTAATCCCAGCACTTGGGAGGCAGAGCCAGGCGGATCTCTGTGAGTTCGAGGCCAGCCTGGTCTCCAAAGCGAGTTCCAGGAAAGGCACAAAGCTACACAGAGAAACCCTGTCTCGAAAAACCAAAAAAAAAAAAAAAAAAACCAAAAAAAAACCCTGAAATTTGGGGCTGGAGAGATGGCTCAGAGGTTAAGAACACTGGCTGTTCTTCCAGAGGTCCTGAGTTCAATTCCCAGCACCCACATGGTGGCTCACAACCATCTGTAATGAGATCTGGCTCCCTCTTCTGGCCTGCAGAAATACATGCAAACAGAACATTGTAAACAAAATAAATAAATAAATAAATAAACTGAAATTTGACTTTATGAAGAATACCTTCTCACATTCTTTCTTTAGCCATTATCTCATGGGTAAGTCTGTAGCATATGTACACATGCAGTTTATTTCAAGGTCCTTCCTGATGACATTGTGTTACAATTTAAAGGGAAATGTCAGCACTAATTTCAGTAGTCATTAAAACTAATACTTAAAGATAGTATAGCCATTAGTGCAGCTAGATGTAATGAAAAATGTACAAGAATTATTTAAGTTGTGGAACTGAGAATTTGCCATACCAAAAGAGCAAATTTACAGTGTGCATAGCAAACAAGATTCCTGTCTAATCATGCAGTTAATTTAAGGCTTGTGTAAGAATACATGTTAATTTTCAAGTTCAAGAATTAGACTTTTCCCCCATGAAAAGGATTTAAGTGCATTTTATACAAGGACAGAAGTACTGAGTGACCCTAAATGATTGAAGGAGGTCTTTTAACACAGTGTCTGCAGTACATTAATGACAATCACCGGGAGAATGATGTCAAACACTGCAGAGCGAGAACAGAAAAGGACGAAACTGCAGTTAACACTGCCACTTACCCAGGACCATCCATCCACGGCCACAAGCAGTCTGCTTACCTGTGACCGTCACACCGCCACCTTTCTGATCTTTGGCCACTTCCTGAACATGAGCTTCTTCGTCCACAATCACCTCTCTCCCTGACAACTGTAAATAAGCTCGTAGAGAAGATGGGGCCTTGACAGTAATAGAGCCTGTGGTAAATTTAGAGTAAAACAATACAAATCAATCAAATTCTAAATTTAATTGAAAATATTGCTCCTGCTCTACTGTTTTTCCTTCTCGGCATATTGATTTAAACAATAGTGGATTTTCTTTCTCCCAGGCAGTCAAAGTATCCTCTGAAAACATTCACCATGACTCTATCAGGAGTCTGGGCACCAGAACGTTATGAACTACTAGCTCTTCTTTTGCTAACATCCCTACCCACTCATCCATACCATAAAGGAGTAATTTACCACACACGTGGTACAAATAGGATATGCTGTCAGTGAGCATTTGCCAAGAGCCAGCCAATCGCCATCTGAACTTCAGGAAGTACCATTATCACTCCAATTTTAGAGTGGAGGATTTGTTCAGGTCCCCACTGCAGCTGCTGTCAGAATGGAGGTTTAGTGCAATGTGAAGCCTGTGCTTCAGTCCCTGGTGTTTCACACACCACGACCTCATTGTCCAGCAGGACCCATGTCCTCACTGAGCACTATGCCATATCAACCACAAGATCCTGTATGCTCAATTGTGCCTGGAGTGCAAGGAGAAAAAAAACAAGATTATTTGGATTCCAGTGACTAATGTTCCTTTAGAGTCAGATTTTTAAGTACTGGTGGCCAAACACACTCAGCTTTATTTTAGTGTAGTCTGCTCGCTGTTCTAAAGGAAGATTTTAAGATTCTAAAGGAATAAGTCAGAAAAAGTACTCCATCAGTTGTGAAATCCCTGTCAAAACAATCAGTGCAAGTTCACCAGCACACTCCTATTTCATCAGCTTCCTTCTGTTCTCATCAAATTTAGAGCCTTCTGCCATACAGTATCAGCTCATCTCTGGGACAAAGACAGGATGGCAGATACTCTGAGCCTTCCTTCTAGAATCCACTTATATCAGGGTCACAGTTTCCCTCCAGTCTGCTGAACATCAGCTTTGCACTTATGGCAGCAGGAAGTCTGGGTTAAGATGGACTTCCTGGGGCTGAAGAGATGGCTCAGTGGGTAAGACTCCTTTCTGAACAGCATGAGG
This sequence comes from Peromyscus californicus insignis, assembly GCF_007827085.1. Classification (NCBI taxonomy): domain Eukaryota; kingdom Metazoa; phylum Chordata; class Mammalia; order Rodentia; family Cricetidae; genus Peromyscus; species Peromyscus californicus. The sequence goes on from NW_026294584.1 coordinate 2,918,483, forward strand.
ACTTGAGTTCAAATCCTAGAACTCATTTAATAAGCTGGGCATGCCCATGTGTGCTGTAACCCACTGCTGGGGGAAAGGGTGGGAGGCAGGACTGCTGAGAAATTTCACTGGCTGCTAGCTTAGCTTTAGGTTCGGTGAAAGACCATGTCTCAAAGGATGGAGAGCAACAGGGCAGACACCCAACGTCCTCCTCTGGCCTCCATTCACACACGTGTGCACACACACCACACACACAAGATTTACGGACTCTCATTCATACAAAGAAGAGAGCCAGGTAGATAAACCTCTGTATCACCACCAGCCGACACTATCCTCTCAAAAATTCAGAAGTGAATTAATTCTAATAATGCCACAAACTGAAAGCATACTATGTGAGGGTTATTCATCTTCTTTATGACATGTTCAGTGGAAATCTCAGCACTCACACGCAAAGCTGGCTCCCAAGCTCAAACACAGACTTTCTGAAAGGATAAATAAGGTCATCCATCATGTTCACTCTCACAAGGACAATAAACAAGCATTCTAACATGTGTTCTCAGACCCTATGGCAAATGGTGCAGACCTCAGACACTCAAGTAGCTGGCCCTGAAGCCACAGCAAGACAGTAGACAGCAAAGCTGGAACAGATCGCCAAGGTCCTTGACCAACACTGAGCAAATGAACCCTGAAGATGAGATAGAAGTTGCTGTTTCTAGTTATCTCCAAGCTGCCGGGAACATGGTTACAGTAGGAAAAAACAAAATTATAATCCTAATCAAGTGTTGCAATATCAATATGTTGTTGGAACAATGCTATAATACTAAAAAATATTTTGAGTGAAGAGTGATAAACTTCAAAGTTTAAAAAAAAGTAGTTTGTTTTGATTTTTTATCTACTGAACAATGCAAGAAAAAACTTTCACAGAAGTGCTGTTTATTCAAAACTTTTTTTTATTCTGCTACTAGTTACATTCATGGTTAATAGTTTCCCTCTTGGGTCTTCATAAGAGAGTAAAATTATACGGCTAAGACTTTAATTGAGAATGGCCCTGTATATGGGGCCCTAAGTTTGAGTGCTTGGTCCCCAGCTGGTGGAACTGTGGGAAGGATTAGGAGGTGTGCCTTGTTGGAGGAGGTGTGTCACTGCAGGCAGGCTGTGAGGCTTCAAAAGCCCACACCTTTCCCAGTTAGCCCCTTGCTCGTGATCAAGATGTGAAGGCCCAGCTGCTGCTCAAGTGCCAGGTCTTCCTGCCGCTGCTGCCATGCTCCCCACTATGATGATCATGGACTTGAACCCTTTCAAACCGTGAGCCCCAAATAAATGACTTCTTTAATCAGTTGCCTTCGTCATAGTATTTTACCACAGCAACAGAAAAGTAACTAAGACAAAGTTAGCAATTTTTTGAGGACAAGATTGTATGGGCTGGTTTTGTGTGTCAACTTGACACCAGCTAGAGTTACAGAGGGAGGAGCTTCAGTTGAGAAAATGAATCCATAGGATTTAGCATTTTCTCAGTTAGTGATCAGTGGGGAAGGGCCCAGCCCATGGTGGGTGAGGCCATCCCTGGGCTGGTGGTCCTGAGTTCTGTAAGAAGGTGGGCTGAGCAAGCCATGGGAAGCAAGCCAGTAAGCAGCACCTCTCCATGGCCTCTGCATCAGCTCCTGTCTCCAGGATCCTGCCCTGTTTGAGTTCCTGTCCTGACTTCCTTCAGTAATGAACAGCAATGTGGAAGTGTAAGCCTAATAAACCCTTTCCTCCCCAACTTGGTTTTTTTTTTTTTCTATGTCAATGGTTTTGTATTTATTACTTCCTTGAATTCTTTTTTTTTTAAATTTATTTTAATTTATTTTGCAATACAATTCAGTTCTACATATCAGCCACGGATTCCCTTGTTCTCCCCCCTCCCGTCCCCCTCACCTTCCCCCCAACCACCCCCCCCATTCCCATCTCCTCCAGGGCAAAGCCTTCCCCACAGACTGAGGTCAACCTGGTAGACTCAGTTCAGGTAGGTCTAGTCCCCTCCTCCCAGGCCGAGCCAAACAATCCTGCATAGGCCCCAGGTTTCAAACAGCCAACTCATGCAATGAGCACAAGATCTGGTCCCACTGCCTGGGTGCCTCCCAAACAGATCAAGCCAAGCCAATTTGGTTTTTTGGTCATGGTGTTTGGTCGCAGCAGTAGAAACCCTAACTAAGACAAAGATCATATCCTATTTTAAAGACAACGAGCCAGAATCCTGAGAAATTCTGCCTGTGTGTCAGCACCAGTCTCAGTTCTACCCTGTGCTCAGGAGCTCTCCACTGATGCTGGTAAAGAGCCCTGACTGGACAGAAGTCTGCTCTGTGACACAGAAATGAACAATAGCAGGAACTCATTTCTGAGAGGAAATACCATCCTTGTAATACACAGTCCTATCCCAGCCAATATGCAAAAGGTTCTCTATTATTGTTTTTAATCTTTCTAAGTCTTTATACAGAAGTATAGTTCCTAATGTTCGGCACCTCAGTCCATATCGCTAAGCTATGCTGTCACTTGTGTATGCCTACAGAGAGAATTAGTTTTCAGAGGAATAAAAAGTATATTTAAGATGACTATTTAGATGCATGCAACTCTATTCAGCTTTCCAGTGAATAAAAATAAAATATGTGAACTCAAACTAAGTTACCTGATGAGAAATTATATAGACAAGTACATCAGAAGTCTGCTTTGGGGACCTTTGTGGGAACACTTGAGGACCACACTTGAAGACTACTGTTCTACAGTGACAGCAGGAGGGTCTCCACAGGCTGGCAAGAAAGCCTTAATTTAGAGATTATTTCCCCTACAAAGAATACTCTATTTCCTACATGACAAAACTGAAAAATCCACACAGAACATTAGAAATTCTACAGTATCAGTCAAAATATAATACCACGTTTCTTTGTCCTACAAAAAGAAAGTTTGTCTTCATGGCCAGCTGTCCTAAACATAAAGATTTCTGATTGGCTTAGAGAGCTCAATAACCAGTGTTTACATCAGGATCTAATAGAAGAAAATTTCTTGAAGTCACTGCAGATAATCCGACCACCTGTTCCCTAAACATTACATCGTCATTCTCTCCTTACAGGACACATCACGTGGTGACACTCCAGTGGCTCACCTTCCTGTGATGTCAGTGCCACTTCCCCCAGTTGGCTGACATAAACATCTATGGCACCCTGATGGCTTGAGGCTTTTAGACATCCACAGGACGAATCTGGGAGAAAGAAAATTGTACCCATGATTGTTCTTAATGGAATAAATGGAATTATAAACTTAAAAGGCCCTGCTTTGACATACGGGTAAGAATCTATAAACCTTGCGAAGTTTTGTATTTTCCTCAGAACTACGTCATTATTTTTATCAAAATGTAAACAAGTATTTGCATACTGGGTACCCACAGAAGCCAGAAGAGGGAATTGAGTCCCCTGAATTGGAGTTACAGACAGTTGTAAGCCACCACATGGGTGCTAGGAATCATACCCAGGTCCTGGAAAGAGCAGCCAATGCTCTTAACCACTGAGCCATCTCTCCTGACCCAGAGCTCATCTCTTAAAACCTGATTGTCAGAAGTATGACATGTAACAATTGGCAGCCAATGCCAAGACCAGAAAGCATCACTTAAGTATTTCATTTATTCTCAAATTGGCAAATTTAATAAAACTTCCAGGATTAGCCAAAAAGACATTTACCCTGTTTTCAGTCTCTATAAACAGGAGCAAAGTTAGTGAGAAATCAAGACATTTCACATTTTTTTCTTTCCGCAAACCTGCTGTAGTGAGAGTAACAGGTTGTCCACATGAGGTTTTACTGCACTTCTTGGAGGGCGGCAAGGGTGTGGAGCCATCACAGGAAGAGGGAAGGCTGTTTCCTGTTTTCATCTAATATTTCTTTACAAGTTCCTGATTTGAATCAGTATCTTCAAGTCAGGATAAGGAAGTCATAACTAAGTTAGTCCTTACACGGACTCAAACTTCCTGGTGTTGTCAATGACTCCTGTTTTCAGTAGAACAACAGTTTAAGGTCAAAGGGAAACAAAGTCAGAGACAAGGAAACTGGAGAATGACTTGAAGTATCAGTGCGAAGGGTCGTCTTCCCTACTCCCATCGCCAGCAAAACTTTAAGGTAATATGTAGCCTGACTGTACTGAGAAGGCCAGAGCACATTCTTTTCAGGAGCCTCTCTTAAAAGCATATTTTATCAAGAGCTTTTACTACTTCAATTGAGAAGCAAACTAGGAATTGTGGTGAAAATTATGCGAGAAATAATATTTTATAAAATATGGAGAGAAAATATATTATCCACAAAGGCAACATTTTTTCCTTAAAATTTAAATAACTTCAATCAGACTTTGAAGTGAATTATTCAAGATCTGGCACAGATTATTTAGAATAATTTGTCTCCAATCAATACCAAAATGTCCTTTATCAGACTCCAATTATTAGTTTTCAAGTGTCAAAAGTAAATATCAATGTAAGTAAATGAAGACATTAGGTAAATGATAAGAGACAGAGACTGGCTACATCACTGCTAGGTGAGCAAAAAGAGACACTTCATTAAAAACCTCTTATTAAACCCCAAAAGAAGCCATGTAAAAATGTATTATGGTAACAACAAACATGTAGGCTACCTAATGTGTACATGTATCATCCCAGCTTGAACAAAATGTTTGAAAACTAGTTTGACTTTCTTTCTCTGGGGAAGAGGGACTCTACAAGAATGTTAGGTGATCTACAAACAATGCTTTCATTTCCTTCACCATGGGGAAATAATTAGAAGTTACAAAGTAATTATATTTGAATGTTATCAGTCTTGAGCTTTGTTAATGTCTCATTTCCAAAGCTGTCAAAAGACTCAAGATGCGTTTTATAAAGAGAAAGAAGACATGTGATATTTAAAACCTATGTAGCAAACATGAAATCTCAAACCTATGTTTGCTTATGTAAGACCTGCACAATAACAACACCAGCTGACGTTCCAGTGTGGGTGGGCAAATTTCACAAGGTCCCACTCCTACATGTAGGCAATACATGGCTGCTGACAGGGCGGTAAATCTTCTGCAGGAATGAGTCCATAGTCAGCTGTCTGATCCCAGTAAAACCTAAACATGCACACACACACATATAAATAACACCAAGTGCACTCAGTAGGCTATATTTATACATACATATACATGTGTGTGGTGGTGTGTAAAATAAAGAAGAGGAAGTCGTGAATTTGAGGGGGGCACTGGAGGAGTTGTTAGGGTAAGAGAATGGGTAAGAATGATGTAAATACAAGTACTCATGTATGAAACTCAAAATTTTTAAATAAAAAAACCTGATAGTTTGCATTTTAAAAAGTTATGCAGCAAAACAAACTTTCTATAATACAAATTACTGAAATGAAAATTAATCACCAAGAGTAAAATGAAGGCTTTATCCACAACAATTCCATACTTTAAAGGTTACATGAAGAAGTTCTATAGCTCTTGGAGATGTCTTAAGGGAGTAGGCAAGAGAACCGAAAATATAGAGCAGACAGGCAGATACGTAGACTCTCACATAGAATTATCTGTTGTTAGAATTCTGGACCAAGATCCCGTTGTCTGACAGAGACCACAGAGTTACCTTATTTTTAATTACTCAAAAGAGAAATACTGATGTCAACTAGCAGTTTAACACCATACTCAAGCAAAGACACATGTATTTGTAACATATGTTTTGTTGACAGGAGGAAACAACTAAGCTTGAAGAACTAACATTTTAAATGTGTTGTTTTCTTTTAGATAAATGGAAAACTTCCTCAAAATTGGATAAGCATGTTCAAAGCAAATGTTTAATATTTTTAAATTTCAACTTTCAAGTTATAAAGGAGGAGTAAGTTGTTTTCTGACTGATTCATATGCTCTTCAAGCTATACAAAGTGCAAGAGCAGGCAGGTTTTATACACAGGACACAAGAGTTTGAAAAGGTAGAATTTTAAGGCAACTTCAAGTTTTCTATGAGGTCCTGTGGTGATATACTGTGTACCCTAATAAACTTGCCTGGGGATCAGAGGACAGACCCAGCCACTGGATTAGACATAGAGGCCAGACACTGGTGGCACATACACTTAATCCTATCACTTGGGAGGCAGGGATCCATCTGGATCTCTGTGAGTTCAAGGCCACACTGGAAACAGAGCCAGGCAGTGGTGGCACGTGCCTTTAATCCTAGTACTGGGAAGCACACACACCTTTAATCCCAGAAGTGACATGGCTGGGCGGAGAAAGGTATATAAGGCATGAGGAAACAGGAACTGAGCAGCAGTTCAGCTGAGACCCTTTCAGGTGAGGACTCAAAGGCTTTCAGTCTGAGGAAACAGGATCAGCTAAGGAGTTGGTGAATGAGGTTAGCTGTGGCTTGCTCTGCTTCTCTGATCTTTCAGCTTTCACCCTAATATCTGGCTCTGGGTTTTTTATTAAAAGACCAGCTAAGATTTGAAAAACAAGGTCCCCTCTAGATATTCCATAAGTAAGAAGGGAGTAAACAGGTCTCTGGGAGATGTGTGAGGCAAACGCTGTTCACTTTTTTAAAAGATGAAACACAGTTTTGGTAACGCCTTGAAGTTTTGGTAATGCCTTGAAGGGAGGAGACAAAGCAGAGGTGGGCAAGCAATCTGCCAGCACTGGCAGCCCACCACCAGCACAGCGGCCCTGGTGTCTCCTGCTCACTCATTTTAATTGTGGGATGGTCTTGTCTTGAACATATGCTATCCACCATCTGAACCTTCTTGTGATGTAAGCGACACACACAAAGTTCTAAGATCTAGTTCCTCCTCGTCTCTCATCAATCCCACTACATCCTCAAGAACAGTAAACCATTTCTCTTTCTAAGGCTTGTTCTTGCCATTCCTCTGTGTGGGAGCTCTGTATGCATGATTTTATAAGTCTTTTAGCTGTTATTTTGGTAACCTCAATTAAAATGTCTCTCTTCTTCCCTGATGGCCTAACTGCAATCACTTTCTTTTCCATAAACAATCTCTATCCTATTATCCTATTTCCTCACTGCACTTATGGTGATCTGAAACCACCTTTTGCTATTTACATGTCTGTTCTTTTTCTTCCTGGTGCTCAGAGGGGACAGCTCCTAGACAAAATGAGTAGCCTTGTTGACTAATATACTCTCTTTAATAGTAAAAGAATTCCTGACGTATAGCAGACACTCATAAACACAAATGGAAAAGGTATTGGCATACTAACAGTTGACTTCAAATAATAACAGTGTTAAAAACAATTCACACACACACACACACATACACATACATACACACACACACACACACACACACACACACACAGAGTAATCCTTTCTTTCAAAGAGTTAATGTAGCTATTTAAAGAACTTGAGAAAATTTATATGATTTTCTTTCTTAATACTAGATCCAGGGCATTTTCTCTGAGCAGACACATTCATACTGGCCTGTCTACACAGGACCTAAGTGAGATTTGAGAGACAAACTATAGATTTTAATAAAGCATCACAACTATAGATGTTTTAAGCCATTACCAACCAGCATCTTGACACATACCCACTGTAATGTTACCCATCTTGCTTTGTAATATGATATTTCCTGCAAAAGAGAGAAAATCAGAGTTTGAAATTACTAGGGATGATGTGGAAGGAACTGTTATTAAGAATCCTAATGCACAGGCTACATATCCACAATGTCATTTAGTACTACTACTACTGTTGTGGTCATTTCTGTCATGATCAGAGATCCAGCCACAGGTTTACTTGAAGTTCTGAAACAAATGACTGTGGGCCTATAACCTCCACATATCCCCACACTGAAGGTTTATAGAATAGCTACAAAACAATCATACTTATACATGAAGGAAAGGAAATGACACCCTGACAAACGTACTCCCCACGCATTTTCAACCTAAACAGCAACATCAGTTCATTAATTAGACCACACAAAACCAAGTTTTAGCCAAGGAACACAAATGTTTCACGGAAATGTCTTTTTTTTTCCAGGCCAGTTGCCACATCTGTTGGATTAAAGTAGTTTCTGAGCCAAGTGTTAAAGTGGTTTAGGATAACAATAATGAATACACAGATGTATAACTAACAAAGAAAAAGGCTTCAAAGCTTTCCACCATGCAATGAGAATCTATTTCCAGAATTACAATAGGGTGTTGCATCTGTTCTTCTCAGCCCCCTTAGTTTAAAAACAGGACTGTTATTCACATGTGTGTCTGTGGGTACAAGTACTCCTAGAGTCAGAAATTCAGAGCTTCTTACCCCAAAACGTATGCCATATCATCTCTTCTAATATCATCTAAAACTACAGAAAACAAGGAATAACTTGAATTCAAAATTAATCAATTTTAATTCAAAATTATTTCATATATTTTGTAAATAATAGTATGCCAACTTCTGGAAAAAGTAAAAAGAAAGACACGATTCATTTGCCCAATACTCAGACATGTGTGATGGCAAAAATAGTTGTAAAGGTCTAACATTCCACCACACTTCATGTGAGTCCAAGAACAAGGGGTACATTTATGTAGGGATAAGAACATGGTTTAAATGGAGAAGCCCATAAAATTATTTTTATGTCTTAGGATATTACAAGGCTTTGAATATCTTGTTAAACATGTTAAGTAAATATTACTTCATTGGTTTGCTCTATATACTCTCTTCCAATTTTCAAACCCAGTAAATATAGTCTCACCATCACATGCGAACAGTAGCCAAAGGCATACAGCTCTAAAATGGCTCCCACTATTCCTTCCTCCTAGCATCCATGCCCTTTGTATGATCTTCCATCATGTGCAGGCCAGACCTCAGTAGCTTGCTTTAACAAAGAGAGCAGGAGAAAGGTGCTGGGCTGTCATTTCCATGATTAGGTTATAAAAAGATTACAATTCTATATTTCTAGTCTCCTGCGATTCTCATGGAAGTCAGCTGTAACACTGTCAATTGCCCTTTCAAGAGATCTCTGTGGTGATATTGTGTTCCCCAAAATATTGTGTACCCTAATAAACTTATCTGGGGTCAGAGAACAGAACAGCCACTAGATATAGAGGCCAGAAAATAGTGGCACACACGCTTTTAATCCTATCACTTGGGAGGCAGAGATCCATCCAGATCTCTGTGAGTTGAAAGCCACACTGGAAACAGTCAGGCATGGTGACTCACGCCTTTAATCCCAGGAAGTGATACCAGAAAGCAGAAAGGTATATAAAGCATGAAAACCAGGAACTAGAGCTGGTTAAGCTTTTAGGCTTTTGAGCAGCAGTTCAGCTGAGACCCATTCAGATGAGGACTCAGAGGCTTCTAGTCTGAGAAAACAGGATCAGCTGAGGAACTGGCGAGGGGAGGTAGCTGTGGCTTGTTCTACTTCTCTGATCTTCCAGCATTCACCCCAATATCTGGCCTCAGGTTTGATTTTATTAATAAGACTCATTAAGATTCATGCTACAGGCCTCTGGCTAACAGGATGAGCTGGATTCTGACAACAGTCCTGAGTAGGCATGGAGCCATATTTACCCTTGCTGAACACTGACAAGAGCTCACAGCCCAGGATGACATCATGATTATAATCCTATGAGAGATCTTAAATCAGAAACTCAGCTAGGCCACTCTAGAACTAAGAGTTTTATAGCCACACAGCTACTGAGTCCAGTCACCCATACACAAGAAAATTGAGCCCTATACACTTAAAATAGTCTTAAATTACTGTAGCAAAATATTATTTTTAAATGAAAATACAATCCTCTCAAAATTGGTTGTGATATGGAAGTCTTGAGGAAATGATTATGACAGCTATAAAACAAAAGCTTAAGATCCACATAGAATGAAAACTACTTCTCATTATAGTGACATGTATCTAATAACTTCCCTCTTGAATATTAGAGTTCTACTATACAGTAAAAAACAAAATGAAACAAAAAACTGAACTAAAGAATGGTTATAAAGAACACTTCAAAAATAGGTGGTGGTGCACACGCCTTTAATCCTAGCACTCAGGAGGCAGAGGCAGGCGGATCTCTGTGAGTTTGAGGCCAGCCTGGTCTACAGCCAAGGCTACACGGAGAAACCCTGTCTCAAAAAAACAAACAAAAAAAATTGTTCTCAATAATGAACAAACAACAAAAATGTGTATGTACACACACACACACACACACCAATAATAAAGAAAAGTAGGCCATTAATTTGAGATGGGGGAACATAAGAGGGGTTGAAGGGAGGAAAAGTTAGTGGAAGGCGATATAGTTAAATATTAATTAAAATATATTAAAAGACACAAAAATATTTTCAATTCACACCAAAATATTTAGAAAATCTCTACCTTAAACAGAAATATTCCAAAGTCATCAGAATATACAAAATGAACTTCTGTCTTAGCTATTTTGTGGATACATAATACATAAAAGTATGCAACTCAACCATGGGCATTATTAGCATAATTATCCACATTTTAGTTTCATCTATTTCATAGTGATCACTGAAAGAATAAATGAATCAACTATTTGAGACAAATTTAGTGAAATATTTTCATTCCCCATGAAGTCAGAAGCATATGGCCTATGGTAACTGTGTGTTTTCCAATACTCTCAAGTTGCACAACTTTTCCACAATTCCAGTATTTAAGAACACACAGTTTTTCTCCTCTCAGAACCCTTCATTTTAGCATGATTAGAGAAAACAAATAATCAATTAAAAGGTATAAACACTATTTTCTTCAGCAAAAGAATATGGTTATGGTTAAATAGCACATACATGTTCATGATCTAGACAGACCCTTCAAATTAAAGCCCTTTTGTCTTAGTTAGGGTTTCTATTGCTGTGAAGAAACACCATGTCCATGGCAACTCTTATAAAGGAAAACATTTAATTGGAGTGGCTTACATTTTCATTGGTTTAGTCCATTATCATCATGGCAGGACATGGCAGCATGCAGGCAGACATGGTGCTGAAAAACTAGTTGAGAGTTCTACGTCTTGTAGGCAACAGGAAGTGGTCTGAGACACTGGGCAGTATTTTGAGCATATATGAGACCTCAAAGCCCACCTCCACTGTGACGTACTTCCCCCAACAAGACCACACCTGCTCCAAAAAAGCCACACCTCCGAACAGTACCACTCCCTTTGGAGGCCATTTTCTTTCAAATCACCACACCTTTGGATGGTTTTGAGGAGGTAGTACATGGGAGAGATGGGAAGAAAGGCCCTTGCTACCGCAAGCCACAAGGCTAAATGCTAAGAATTTGCAAACAAAATATGATTCTTTCTCTTGAGGGATTTATAACTAAGCAACAATTTATAGATAGTGGAAAACCAGAGATAATGGAAGAATATTTTATCTAAATATTAAAAGATTACAGAGAGAGAGAGAGAGAGAGAGAGAGAGAGAGAGAGAGAGAGAGAGAGAGACTGACTTAAAAAGCTGGGAAAAGGATTTCACGTAGAATAGAAAAGGCAGGTCATTATGATCAAAGGCTCTGATATAGGCCTCAGATGTGTAAATAGAAAAAAATGAGAATTCATATCACTCTGGAAGAGATGGCAGAATCCCAGGAGGGAAGTTAGAGGGCTTCAGAACAGTGTGTTCAATGTGTGTTTCTGATGAACCACTATTGCCACATGAGGATGATGGGCTTGAAGAAGGCAAGGCTAGAGGCAGAACTACTCCTCAACAAAAGGCAGCAGAATTTGAGGAAGGACAGAAATCAGAAGGAAAAAGATAGGGTAGACTAAAGAATCATTTAGGCGATGTATAAAACTTAAATCTAGTGACTGAGTAGAGAGAGGAGATGAGAGAATTAAAGGTAAGTCTAAGTCATGGATTCATAGCATGGGAATGAGGTACATGGTAACCTCACAACTTGCAACTGTAAATAAAGGAGACAATATGGATGAGTTCAGGAAGCTGGAGAAGGAGTGGGAAAAACATCAGAAATGTCGAATTTGAGATGCCTGTGAACGTTCAATGGCTATGTGTACCAGGTAGTGAGATGTGCACACTGGAGGTCATGACTGGAGTCACTGCATCATCAGATACAGCAAGCAGTAGTTAAGACTCAGAGTACACAAATGACAAGTGGAACAGAGATATACACAATCCTGGAGAATAACAACTAAAGACATGACAGACTGCCAGTGTCCATAGATATCTGTGTGCTTCTCTCCTCCCTCCGTAGAACATGCTGGACTATCTACACTACCTCTGCAATTAGACCATATCTCTAAACACTCTGTCTAGAGGCATATGGGAAGAGGTAATGGACACATACTTAGTCCAACTCACCAAAAAGGCAGTTTTCACTCAGAGTTGTACAGAAAGGCTTTTTAGAACAACTGTATGTTGGATTTTTTTCAGCTCTAACTGGAAGGAGAAATCAGTTTAAATTGTAAGAAAAAAGTAGACACACTAAATAAATCCCAAACAGGCCAGTCTTAGAATATATTTTAGAAGTTTATTATTTATATTTAAAAGATGCTCAGAAATAGCAACAAATTTTCTCATAAAAACAAGTTATAGGATCCTAAGCTAGTTTAAATATAGCACATATAAATATGTGTGTATACATATACACACACACACACACACACACACACACACACACACACACAAAGAGTTTGTGTTACACAACTACTTGCTGACAGGGTTAAAACAAAGCGTTCACTGAAATATATGTTCAGGATCTTCCTAGGGTGTGGAACCTTACCTGCTTTTCTATCTCCATCCTACCTTCACACTCCAAGCTTCAACAGCACATTCCTACAAGCTCTTGGAATAAGGCTGGAGGATAGGCAACAGAGAAGAGGGTGCAAAAAACTTTGGCTTACCTAAGTGATTTAAAATAGTCAAAGCACTGAGTGTAAGGGATGGGTAAGGGTTCCTTTCTGACTTCTCTCTTGTCTGCACTGAAACAACCAAAGCAAACTGAGGACCAAAAAATAGAGGGTGAAACTGGCTGAGTAACACGGAAGCAACTGAATCAAATTTCCCTCCCTACTCCTGCTGACTGATGCACAGAGTGCAAAAGGAGTTGTGAGAAAGTTGCTTTGACACTGAGTGACAAGGAACAACTGGAGATGGGTGGGAGGAAGACTGAGGAAGTGAGACAGAAGTCCTTTCAATTCAACTGTGTTCTTTAAAGGTGGGTATCATTTCTTGCCCAACTCTGCACTCCTGGCACCCTGAAATCTGGCACACAGTAGTCAGTCAGTAACTGTGCTGAATGAATAAATTTAAGTGTAGCAGAGGCTATGATTCCTCATGCAGAGCTCCCCTCATACCTAAAGGGCTTATTGTCTTAAATGCTGAGAGGATTACTGGCAGACAGCCCTCCATGGACAGGCTTCTTTGGAAACTGCCTCAACTGAAGACAGCCATCTTGGCCCAAGATCACACTCCTTCCTGCAGCAGCTGGGATCTCATGACCCAGGAAATAAAGCTCCAGCTTCTGTCACTACAACTTGAGGCAAGGGTGAGGAGCCACGCCAGCTTCAGAGCTGTACTTGGGGCTGCAGAAGGTCTACCACAACCTGGCTTTTCCTTTCCTTGGCAAGGCATGGGCCCCAAGAGGTCTCTGCAGTAAACACATTGCATTCTCAGTGTTCTACTCAGGGAGACCCTATTAGAGACAGCAGTGCAGAAGAGACCTATACTTAAGCCACATGAGGAAGCGTACTTGGTTTCATATTAAAGTCAATAATATTCAAAGGCTTTACAAAAGCAAAAGGTTGGACTCTTGTCCCTATCAGTATTTATTTCAGTCACACTGTTTTTCCTGCAGTGTTTGTCAATCAATATATGACTTGGTAAGGAACTGTTTTACATTGAAACCTACTTGGTGCATTAGGTATGCCTTAATTATGATCATAGAAATGCAATCCTTATTAGAAGCAATTTAAAATATGAAATTATAAGTTGTTACTATTTCACTACTGCATTACTACTACCAAGAACTAAATGCACACTGAACAACAACAAAAACGGTAAGAAGAAAACCATTTGTTTTATTTAGATATAGCTCTGCTCTATTTTAGTAATGTAATCAGTGTAGGGATTGTTGAGCTTAGTCATTAAACTGAGGTACAAAGGTTATTCTAATCACCTAAGCACTTTTTCTCTAACAGGAGACCACCTGCCGATTTGTTACTTGCTAGCATGGCTAGCATGACTAGCACTAGCCAGTTCTAATACAACTTAATTTGTGCTCATTACTAAAATGTGGGAGTGCTGCAAAATGTATAGACGCCAATATTCAGCCTTACTAAGACATGAAATGAGGGGACCATCTACGGGAAAATGTTCCAGGCCACACTTCCTGGAAGATGGCCCAACAGACATTTAGCAGATGTGCACATACTGAATGTACTTCTTTCAAGGACTAAGTAGGTCTTAATACTACTCACGTGTATTTCAGAGAATACACCTGGATTTGAATCATCTGCTCTGTGGAAATGTAAGAGGCAGAATGACACTGACCACCAACAGGCCTTTGTTCATACTACCTCACCTTTATGTTCTCTCTTTTTCTTTCCATAATACAAACATTAACTAAGTAATGCTGCTCTCTGTAGATATACGTTTGGGACATCACAAGAAAACACTTAAAGATAACCGAAACAGCACATTGCTAAGAGGACCTCTGCCAGTGCAAATATACATTAATGCATTGTACCCAAAATTAGTACCATAGAGTTTCTATAATTTGATCTACTCAAACGTTTAATTCACTTAACTGTTACCTCTCCTATCATGAAAAGCTACCACTAAGAATCCCATCTTTATTAATACTGCTTTTATTTCATCTCTTAGATATTGTTTCTTCTTATAAAAATATATTTAAATACCACAACTACTAGGGCTGGAAAGATGGCATGCACATGCTGCACACACATGCACACACACATTGTAAAATAATAAAAATCTTTTTAAAAAATCAGAACTATATTAGCTTCATATATAACAGCATAATTTTCAAATTCTTGTCAAAATAAAATTAAGTTAGCTTGTGAGTAAGTTTATTTTCACAGATTTTAAAAAGATAGCTAGTCTGTAGTTAAGTTATCTAGAAGGCCGCTTCCCTGACCCTTCCTGTGACAGTCATCTCTTTAATTTATGTTATGTGGAAATGTCTGAGATACACTAGGTCTTTGTTAGCTTACCATGAACATTTCCTAATGCAATATCCCCAGCAGCAGAAGACAACAATGAAGATTCTGTATAAAGATACTTGACTTTCAGCAAACCATCCTCTGTAGATATATTTACACAACTTCCCTGAAGTTTATCTATGGTCACAGTCTAGTAAAAGAGAGACTTATAATCAGTTCATTATAAAACAAACTGTAAACAACCAAAACAGTTCATCTAGAATAGTGGTTCTCGACCTGTGAGTTACAACCCCCAGAGGGGTCGCCTATCAGATAACCTGCATATCAGATATTTACATTATGATTTATAACAGTAGCAAAATCATAGTTATGAAGTAGCAATGAAATAATTTTATGATTGGGGGTCACCACAACATGGGGATCTGTATTGAAGGGTCGTAGCATTAGGAAGGTTGAGAACTGCCTATCTAGAATGATGACCAACTCCATGAGAAGTACACAATCAGCTTGACAACTGACTCCCTAGCTCTAGCTGCCAAGACTGTGGGCAACATGCATTCTTTGTAGAATGTAAAATAGAGCCAACACCAGATTCCTCCATTTATTTATGCCTTCTTTAGTTTCTCTTAAAATTTTACGTTTTCTTTGTAGAATTTATCTTATTAGTTTATTCCTACTAGTTATTTTTAAAGTGCTATTACACAATGTATCTCTTAAAAGTTCATGTTATCTTGACTTTTATATTTGAACTTACTCTAGCAACCACAATAAACTCACTAATTCCAATAATTTATTTGCATTAGAAAATAATTTCACATGTATAATTATATTATCTCCAAATGATCACTATTTCTTCCCTTCTATTATATAGTCTTATACTAATTACATTCTCTGTGCTTTTTCATTCTTTCTCTTATATCTGGATCCATTTTCCAATTCAACAATGAATAGTAGCAACTAGATGAAGAGCAGCCTACCTTATCTTCCTGTTTTTCTCAGAGGGAAAGTGTACTGCATCTCAGCAGGGAGTATGATGCTTGTGACAGAAGACGTTTTGTATGTATCTTTTATCTGATTAAACAATCATTGTATTGTTATTTCTATATTGAATTCATGAATGCGTTTTGAGTTTCACATGCTTTGATGCTGCTGAGCTACATGATTTTTCTCATATGTTGATGTAGTAACTATAACCTTCTAAAACTTTTCCACTTTACAGTTAATAAGGTAGCTTTCCAGTGAACAAAATGAAAGGAATTCTTATTCATCCTTAAATTTCCCTAACAAAATTCAGTATGTATTTGTGTTTCAAATATTGTTCACCCTGTAAAACAAAGACAGTTAAGAATTCACATCATCTCTACCATGTTATAAACGAATATGTGTTAATATGCAAATGTTGGCACTACACACTCAATTACTAGGATGGCTTGCCACAATTCTGCCCCCAAACAATTTCAAGTAGTACACCAGAGCATTTAAACCAACAATATCACTGTTATCAGCATCACCCTCCTCACAAGTTTTCCAAAAACTGTTAAGAATGTTAACAAATGTTACCAAACAAGATTGAGTTTCAAGAACAAAATACTATAGACAACAGTACAAAAAAATACTCAGTGGGTCTTGTGGGGCAGAGGTAAAAACTACTTTCCCCTCTGGATTCAAAGTACATAACTTCCTGTATTTTTTAGAAAGTATATGATAACATTGATTTTTAACTACTTGTTTATCTTAAGTTGATTACGGACTAACAGGAACTTTTACTTTAAAACTAGTTTCAATAAATCAAAAAACAAACAAACAAAAAATATAAAAATGCAAGTACTTTACTTATAAAGGAATTTACCAGAACATAAATGTTTTATCTTCCACAGGCTTACAATAAAGTCATAAAACTCCTGACAAGAAAGTCTTTACTTACAAACTCTAGTCATGAAAACTTGCTTAGTGTTCATGGTTTCACACTCTCCAAGAATTTCCATAAAACAGGCAACAAAATGGAATATCCCGGCCTTTCAACAGGGAATGGGGCTGTTTCACACCAAAAGAGGGACATTTAATGGAACATCTGAAACATCCTGAACTAGCTAAGGAGCACTTCTACCGAGATACTGCCTATCACCATGTGAAATAAAGCTGGGTTTCAACACTCTTTATGAGTATCTGGAAAATGCCAAGGATCTGTACTGTTCCTTAAAAACTAAATACATCCCTAGGAAGCCAGAAAACATCCTGCACTACCAAAGTAAATGAAAGCAAGTAAAATCTCAGCACACATCACCAACACAGTATAATTGCCAATCATTCATGCAGTTTCCCAGAAATTCTAAATTCTCCAAAGGCTACAAAACCTAAACGATATCACCTGAACAATGTCAGATAATAACTCAAAAAATTAAATTTGGGTTAGCTCAGTTGACAGCAAAATATTGACAAAATCTTATTTTTAGTCAGTAATATTACTGGATAAAAGTGGTCACATGTGGACTCTCTAGATTAAACTGATTTTTAACAGAAATTATTTAAAGAGAGGACAAAAGGTAGATCAGAAGATAAATACCTTCCTGAGAGAGGTGTCGCTAAAATTAATTTTAACATAAGGAGGGATTTTTCCCTACACTTGATTACTTTATTATAATACAATGTTTATAAGTAACAAAAATCAAGTCTTCAGGAAGTACTGTGACTCTGTAGTCTAGACAGAAAGGAAAGTGACAACTGTGTCATCAATCATCCTGGGATGTCGATGTTCTTGTTGAGTTATAGAGGCTGATTCTGAAATTCACAATATCATTTAGAACAGCCACAGCTGACAGTGCTACTGTTCATGATGTCCTTTTACTTTCATTATCTTGTTGAGTAAGTGAACAAGGAGATGCAGGCTCAGGGAAGAAAGGTGCCGTGATCTCTTCTGTAGTTCTTTTTCCTTCATCCTCACTGTGAGCAAGTCCTATGTCAGAGTCAGCCTCACGCAAGAGCCCATTTTAAGCAGTTTACTTGTACTGATGCCTGAATCTTCCTGTGAACGTTCTGAGATAGGTCCATTACTATGACCCCGTTTTTCAGAAAATTGAGACACACAAATGTTACGTAACTTGTCTGAAGTCACAAAACTCAGTAAGTGGCTGAGCCAGGAAATTTAATTCTCAACATGTGCTCTTAACCAGTAAGTATATTTTTATGTTTTTAAATAAACTTTCAAATGTTTTAAAAGTTAATACTATGCAGGAAAATTAGAAAAAATTCACAAAACTCAGGAAAGAAACAAAAGTTTAACAGGAAGTAGGAGTAAAAAATGTTTGACTGATTACCCATGTTTCATTTGGAACAAATTAACAACTAATGTCAAATTATTCAAAATAGCATGATTTCAATTTCTGATACTCACATCTGATTGAAAGCATATGATCCTGGGGCTGGGGATATGGTTCATTAGTACAATGCTTGCCAGGCAAGCATGGGCCCCGAGTTTGGATGCCCAGGACCCATGTGAAAACCTAGCACCACAAGTTTATAACTCCAGTTCTGGGAAGGTGAAGACAGGCAGATCCCTGGAGCTTACTGACTGGCCAGCCTAGCCAACATCCACGAGCTCCAAGTTCAGTGAGAAGCACTGGCTCAAAAAACAAGGTGACAAGCAATTGAGAAAGACACCCTGTGTTGACCACTGACCTCCAAGCACCTACATGCACCACACCCCCAAGAACTTGTAATCCTGTAGTAATATTATCTATTAATGCAAGGTTGAATGTGAAGGAACTGAAAAGTTGTTCCGTTTGCCTGTTTGCACCTCTAAGGAGATAGTAATCTGATTGAAAAAAACTAAAGATCATCTCCAAGGGCAGTGGCCTAAGTCTACAGGCTCTCAAGACTTTCCTAGTTTAATTTGAAATGTTTATTATATATTTAAATATTTGTTTTAAACAGCTTCCCACAGATTCTAAGAAAAAAGTGATAGGAAATTAACAACAGCAGAAACAATGCTACACTCCGTTTTTCTTAATTTTACCAGCAACGGGCAGTGGAAGTCTCACGGGCAAAGGCAGCTGCTTCTAAGCCCAACAATCTCAGTGTGATTACCAGGACCCACATGGTAGAAGGAGAGAACCGACTCCTACAAATGTTCCTCTGACCTCCACATGTGCATCTTGACACACACACATGCATTGTGTACACACACAAATAAATAAAATGTAATATAATTATAAAAATTATGACAGCAATATGCTACAGGACATGCTTATAACCTTCACCATCAGATTTAGATTTTTCTTGTAAGATTTAAAACACTATGTATCACAATTACTATTAACAGCACAATAAATAATTGGAAGCAGTAAATAGCTGATTTAAAATACAAACCATCTTTCTGTAACACAAATCTGAGGCAACATGGGGGTGGGGGATTTGGAGAACAGTAGCTCTGTCTCACAGTGCCACCTTGTGGAAACACTAAAGAAGCCAACTTTCAGATGGTTTTTCAGTTTTAATATTAAACCTCTGAGTCTACAATGGATTTGAGCATATCAACTGCTCATTCCCCATCCGGTTCATCCCAGAGCCCCTTTGCCTTATTCCCTCTCCCAATATCACGTCCTCTTTTCAAAACCCATGAGCATTTCAGAATTTACCCTTCGATTAGCCAAAAAGCAGCAAGCCTAGGAGAACACTGTATTCAAGTAAATCCAGCACCCACGAGAACCAAATTCCCATACTGGTGGCAGTACTTAATTTGGTATTTTAATTCATGACTATCAAAATAAAAGTCTCTTTAGACAAGTCAGAATTAAATATGAAGTGTTTACTGATTGTAACGAACTAAATAACTATCAAAAGTACTAAATCACACACTAAAATTTATATTATTAGCATTTAACCACTTCGGTTCCAAACATGAGCTTATTAAAGAACTAAATCACTAAAAAGAAAACACAACAAATTCTATAGAAGCTACTGTTTAAGAAATCAACAGCAAAGCTGAAGCTACTTAGAGGGTTTTAATCTTACACTGTGATGTGATGCATGAATATCTATATTTCCGCAAATTGTTCCCAGACAGATCACATTGCCTCCTTTTGTTTGAACATGTAATTCTTGGCTCTGAAAAACAAAAAGACCACAGAGGGTAGAGAGAGTAAGCTCACATGACACTAAGGAAACATTTTCTTCTGTGCATGTTCATAAAATAACCCAGGAATCAGTTTTCAGGAAAGTATGGAGAAGAGCAAAACAATTGTTCTCACAAAGATTTGTCTTACACTGTGATTAACTTCATCATAGTTACAGATGTGAACCTAAAATCCAAGTATTAATGAAGTTTTAGAAAGATCTATTTCCAAAGTAACTCTGTTTTCATATCCAAAGCTCTTAACTGAAATTAAGTGAATTTCTGGAGTGTCTCTGAAATTTATGAAGTTGTAAGGAAACTTTCATATACATGTTCATTTTTTCTTTAGAGATAAACAATCATGAGATTTTTTTTGAAGAGGCCTAAGGTTTAAAGACACTGAGCTATTGTAATCAGAAGCTCACCTGACTCCCATACAACATGGAAATTTTTAAAAAGTGAAAATGAGTCAGAAATTATTGGTGGAAATGATTGTGCTACATTTTTTTTAAAATGTAGATGTGTGACATTCACTTACTTTATTACTTCGGATTCTGAATAAATGCAACATTACCATATGTCTTCCTTAGCTAATAAAGAGAGCTGGGAAGAATTTGAGCTTGGAAACAACAAACTTAAGATCAAATCCCAGCTCAACTACTTTAGCTTTGTGAGCTTGAGTGAGTAAGTTCCTTAGTCTTTTGGTGCCTCTGAGTTTCCATTCTTGATAAATGAAGATGTTCCAAAGATTAACAAGGCTTAGCTGAGATTCTCAGTACATACTAACAATTCATCAGCATTAATTAGTTACTAAAATGCTATTTTATATATACATAACCCTATGTGTGATGTTAAATAAGTGAAAGGTAGACATATTAACAGATGACCACTAATTCAAGATCATATTGTACCATATTTTTAAAATCCTAAGCCAGATATTTTACCAAAGTGCCTGCATTTATGAGTGTGAGTTAGTTAAGGCTAACATTGCAAGAATAATTCTTTTAGTACAAGACTAGTGTCCTTGTTTCTCTGTTGCTATGATAAAGTATTGACCAAAACCAACGTTGGGGAAGAAAGAGTTTACTTGAATTACAGTTTTATAGCCCATCATCCAGGGAAGCTGAGGCAAGAACCTGGATGCAAGAATTTAAGCAGAGACCATGGAGGAGTGCTGCTTGTTGGCTTGCTCAGTGTACTTTCTTATATAGCATAGGACCACTTGCTAGGGGTGGCACTGCCCACAGTGGGCCAGGCCCTCCCCCATCAACCATTCGTCAAGCAAACACCCCACAGACTGGCCTACTCAGCTCCTCAATTAAGTCTCCCTCTGTACAGGTGACTCCAGTTTGTGTTAAGTTGCCACAAACTAGCCAGCAGCACTAGTATCAGCTTTAGTTCTAGTTCTTTTTTAGCTATTTTATTTGTAAAGACTGCTAGTTCATAGCTTTTTTCTTTCTTAACAAGTCTTCCATGGAACAAATACAAAATGTACTTAAAAACAGGATTAAATTCTATCTTGAAATTTCTGTATTAGTCCATAAAATTCTTGAAAATTTAAAGTCAAAAAGGAATAATGTTGTAGAATATTATTTTAAGGTGTGTTACTTTTGTTTATGCTCTGGAACATCTGTTTAATGGTGGAAAGATGTGTTTGATTAAATAAAATTCACCTGCAGTCAGGAGGCTGAGTCAGCAACTAGCTGACAGGAAGTGGTAGGGAGGAGCCAGGTGGAGAAGGGTTTATAAGGAGGGGTGAGGAGAAGTATAAGGGCTTTTTGGAGGACACAAGGAAGGAGAGGAGGTGAGCTACTTGTTCTCCAGCCTCTCTGAAGTGTAGCTGAAGTTTTGCTCTGTACCGCCTAGTCCGCAGTTGGGACAAATCTTTCCCACTCACGTCCCCCAAGTAAACACACAGAGGCTTATATTAATTAAAACTGTTTGGCCATTAGCTCAGATCTACCACTGACTAGCTCTTACACTTAAACTCAGCCCACTTCTGTTAATCGATATGTCCCCACGTGTCCCATGGCTTTACCTGTGTGCCATTACACTGGCGTCTCCTGACTCAGCCTTCCTCTTCCCAGCTTTCTCCTTGTCTGCTTATCCTGCCTATACTTTCTGCCTGGCTACTGGCCAATCAGTGTTTTATTAAACCAGGGTACAAAAGCATTATCCCACAGCATTTCCCCTTTTCTGTTTAATTAAAAATGAAAGTTTTAATTTTAACATAGTAAAATTATATATAACAAAACAGTTATCAAGCAAGAATTACAGTTACAATATCTAGTCTATTTAATGCTTTTGTACACTGTCTTTTATGACGTTTGTACAACTAAATTCTTTTAAGCTATCTCATATGTAGACAAATGTGAAAAGGAGGTGTGTAGTTGGTTCTTTTTTAATTCTTAGCTCTTTAGGGGCCCACCACCCAGCTCTCAAATAAATAACACAGAGGCTTATTCTTACTTATGAAATGCCTGGACTTAGCTCGGCTTGTTTCTAGCCAGCTTTTCTTAAATTAACCCATCTACCTTAAGCCTCTGCGCTTTTCTTTCTCACTGCTGTATACTTTTCTTTACTTCTTACTCCATGGCTTGCGGTGTAGCTGGGCGGCTGGCTCCTGGAGTCCTCCTCTCCTTTTCTTGCTCCTTCTCTTCCTTTCTAATGTTCTCCTTCTATTTATTCTCTCTGCCTACCAGTCCCACCTATTTCTCTTTCCTGCCTCGCTATTGGCCGTTCAGCTCTTTATTAGACCAATCTGGTGTTTTGGACAGGCAGAGTAACACAGCTTCACAGAGTTAAACAAATGCAACATAAAAGAATGCAACACATCTTTGCATCATTAAACAAACGTTCCCCCGCATAAGCAAATGTAACACATCTTAAAATAATATTCCACAACACAGGTACCCAGATAAAGATGGACAAACCAATGAATGAGGTAAAGACAGATGCATCCATCATTCAAATTAATGTTTTCAAAGTGAAAGCATTGCAACTGCAACACAGATGACCTAGTTCAATGAAACGTGTCAAAGGATTGGGTCTTGACCCTGCAAATTCTAGAACAATTAGAAATTGCTGTGGAATATTATCATAACTGGGCAAAGATGTGTTACTTTTGTTTATGCTGTGGAATATTACTTTAACTATGCAAAGGTGTGTTACATTTGTTTGTGCTGCCTTTGTTTAATTATGTGAAGATGTGTCGCATTTGTTTCACCTTGCCTGCCTAAGGCACTGACTGAAAGCTAAATGGCCCATAGCTAGGCAGGAGAAGAATGGGGGTGCTCGAAAGAGAACAGGGAGACAGAGAGGGACACACCCCGGGCAGGAAGCCAGCAGCCTCCAGACAGACACAAGAAGCAGTGAAACTAAGACATGCTAAGACCAAACATTCATAACTCATAGGTCTCCATGTCACGATTTGGAAGCTGGTTGGTGGCCCAAAAAAGAAAGCCTGCTACAGAAATAACAGCAAACTCCCTAACAGAGGTATAATATAAAACATATATGGCTAAGACCAATCTCATTAAGAAAAATGGAATGTAAAATTGTTAATTATAAATAAGCTGAATCATCTGTTCTGCAAAATTGGCTGCCTAGTACTCCATAAAGAGCTTCTGGAATATTAAAAATGAGTGAAACAGTCATACATTTTAAAGCACAGTTATAGTCCATAAAGACTTTCTTTTTCTTTAGTAAGTAGACAAAAATGGTGCGAAAACTAATTTTTTTTTTAGTAATAGTAGTATCTCAAAATCCTAAAAATATACTTTGGAGTTTAACTATGCTTTGAAATGACAACTAAAAATAATAATAATAAAAAAGAAAGAAAGAAAGAAAGAAAGAGAGAAAGAAAGAAAGAAAAACCTTCAAAGTTGCTGCAACATTTGTGCTTTTAAGGCAAACTTTTTTGAAGACTTTCTAAATGATGAATGATAATAATCTGAATAACAAATTAAGCCTTGTAGTTTAATTCTGTGATTTACAGTTTAAGGTAATTTTGCCACTGGAACAAAGTGAGAGAAATGCTCATACCTTCACAGATTGCAAGACGCTGGTCCCCTGCGCAGTGTCAATTTTACAGCTATCACATTCAATATTCTGCACCTTTACAGAGCCAGACCCTGATGACTCAATATTCAAATCTAGAAGCAAAAGCAGAAAAAAGGAAAAAGTCAGTGCCTAGCCTCAGAGCATTTTTTTTTTGTTTGTTTGTTTTGTTTTTGTTTTTCGAGACAGGGTTTCTCAGTGTAGCTTTGCGCCTTTCCTGGATCTCGCTCTGTAGACCAGGCTGGCCTCGAACTCACAGAGATCCGCCTGCCTCTGCCTCCCGAGTGCTGGGATTAAAGGCGTGCGCCACCACCACCCGGCTACCTCAGAGCATTTTAACATCCCCTAGGTCTTCAGGGACTCACTGCAGTGCTGGATCAGAGAGCAGCATGGTTTCTCCCTGAAAGCAAGAGGTCTTTACCAAAGCAGCAGGATCAAATGCAGAGCCTTTCTAACAGTTATCAGAGATTATATTTCCTGGCTTATATCATCTAAAGAGAGGAAAGGCCACAGATGGGAATAAAGGAGCTGAGTCGGCCATTCTTATAGGAAGGTACTCATGTCTCGTGTAGAAATAGCTTAGCTCCTATCCTATGAAAAGAACGCACACAAATGAGTAAGGATATGACAGTGAATTAACAAGTCATCAAATGTTAAAGTTGTTTAGCCTTGACTTATACTCCAGAAGATTTGAAACACTGATCACCTAATTAAGAGCATATTAAAATAGCAAGGATCAGTGTATGTGATCATGACCGAGGCTTTCAAATTCTACTCTAGCCTTTCACAACCCCCAAATGGGAATATTGCCATATAGCTGTAGCACAGGGTACTCGAAATAATTTTTAATAACCAGAATCATCTTTAAAAACCTAGTGATAAGAAGAATCAAAGCTACAACACTGGGGATAAATAAGAATGTTTTTGAAGAAAGTTTGAAAAATAGGGAATCACAGGTGGCATGCTCAGCTGTACAAAGCCAGCTTGGTCCACATAGTGAGTTCCAGGACAGCCAGGGCTCCGAGAGAGATTCTGTCTCAAAGACAAACAACAAAATTGTAAACAGTGATAATGACTATGCAATTCACACTAATATTAAAGATTTTCAGAGTATAGAAACAAATACTACTGTCTTAGTCACTGTTGCTGTGAAGAAACACTGACCAAACCATTTGGGGAAGGAAAGGGTTTATCTTACAGCTTTCAGTCCATCATGAAGGGGAGCCAGGACGAACTCAGGACAGGAACTGGAACAGAGATCACAGAGGAACACTGCCTTGCTCTCCATGATTCTCCAGCATACTTTTTTTATACAACTCAGGACAACCACAGTGGGCTGGGCCCTCCCACATCAATCATTAATTAAATGCTTCACAGACTTGCCTACAGGCCAGTCTGATTAAGGCTTTTTTTTTTTTTTTCAACTGAGGCTCCCTCTTCCAGGTGACTCTAGCTTGTGTCAAGCTGATAAAAAATAAATAAATAAATAAATAAATAAATAGCCGGCACAACTATGTTTCCCTAAAGCAAGTTATTGGGACCCAATGCCACAATTTCAATAGTTACAGGACGATGTCCTCAGTTGTGTGGCAATGGTTTAAATTAGCAACAGTACACTGAGTGAGAGGAAGTGAGAACACATAAAAAGCCGGATGCCGGTACAAACAACTGCACAGCTTACTTCCCAACTGAATCTAGTCATACAGCAAGAACTCAGGCAGGCCTGCCAACTATACAGGTGAGGAATGGAATTCTAAACACACTCTGCTGCGGGAAGTCAGAGGAACTGACAGCAGGAGCAATGCTCCGTTCACTGAGGCACTCTTTCACAAGCTGGAGGAACAAAGAATAAAATTAACTCTACAGATTCGAGAGGCCTGTGGAACAGAGGCATGGAGATAGTGCACCGGAAACAGGTTTCTGGTTAGAAGTAACGAGATTTCGGATCGCCAGCAGATGTAGCATCGATTTTCATAGATGCTGTTTTAAGTTTTGTTTAGCCCCCAACTGATACCCACCTATGGTGGTTTGAAGGAAAATGTTCCCCAAATGGAGTGGCACTGGTGGGAGGTGTGGCCTTGTTGGAGGAAGTGTGTCACTGAGGAGGTGGGCTTTCAGGTCTCCTATGCTCAAGTTACACCTAGTGAGACAGACCACTTCTTGTTGCCTGCACAAGATGTACAACTCTCAGCTACCTCTCTTGCACTGTGTCTGCCTGCACGCCAAGTCCCACCATGATGATAATGACTGAACCCTCCGAACTGTAAGCCACCCAATTAAATGTTTACCTTTATAAGAGTCGTCATGGTGTCTCTTCACAGCAACAGAAACCCTAAGACACCACTGTAGTGGGTAGCCGGTCTAGCTTTGACCTGGAAGTACCACCCCTTTGAGGCTTCGGTAACCATCAGGCCTACAAGGCGGAGCTGAGAGAGGACGCTGAAGACCCGGATCCGGATGGGCCAGCTCTCTTGGTAGAGTTCTCCAGAGGAAACGGCCGGAATGCGCTACGTCTTCCCCAGACCCTGTAACCTATCCCCTCACTTGTAAGTTACCCCACAAAATAAACCTCCCCTTTAACTACGTGGAGTTGCCTTAATATTTAAACCAGCACACCACCTTAATCTGTATTACGGTAAAGCCTCACCAGCACCTTCGGATTATTACATTTGGAGGGCACAGCCTCTTTTTCATCTAGGCTAGTTAGAAGTTGAGAAGCAATAGAGCATAATGTAATAAGACATAGGTTATTCCAGTGCACGCTTCCATTCGGTTTTAATTTTTCTCCTTAACTGGGACCCTGACTCTTAAATACTATTCGGGAACCCGAGAGTGTTGCTTTAGAAAAGGGGGCTCCTGAGTGGGCCAATTAGGTTAGAAAGCAGAGTGGAAAGAACCCGTTTTCACTTCACTTGCCAAACTTGACGGGTGCGTTCACCTCCACCGACGCCTGGGGGTCGATGTCCTCGGACAGGATGGCCATCTCCTGCCGGGCAGCGTCGTATTGGACCTGCAGGCTGTCCAGGCCGCGCGCCGCGCGCCCCGCCCCGCACACCGCCACCTGCACGCGGTCGCCGTCCGGGTACGCCAGGGGATCCAGGGGCCTCACGACCAGGTGGCACGGGAGCCGCGCCCTCAGCCGCCCGAACGGGCTCACCGGCAGCGTCCACTCCCTCAGAGCCGCGCGCGCCAGGCCGGCCCGAGGGTCGTCCGCTGCTCCCCGCCGCGCCCCATCGCAGCCGCGCGTCCGAGCTCCCAGAGCCCCGAACCAGGCGCCCGCCCGCACGCGGAGCGCGCAAGGCGGGAGGCGGCCGAACATGCCCTCTCCGAACGCCTCAGCCTTGGCTTCCCGGCCGTGCGAGCGCCCGCACCACGAGGCTGCCTCAGGTCGGTCACGAAGAACCAGCAAGGCCCAGCACAGAACCGAAGGATTTAAATCCCAGCTGCAAAACACACCCGGCAAAAAACTGGAACTTCAAAGCGCCTTGTTGAAACGGGGACCCTGACTCTTTGCCTATTTCCGCCCCTTTGGCGGAGGCCGCCGGGATATGTAGTTCTAGAGGAGCCAGACATCAAAGTACTCTGGTGGCTTTGGAACTACATATCCCAGGAGGCAGTGCGTCGAATAGACAGAGAGACAAGAGCCGATTGGTAGAGGAGCCTTGTCGTTGCTTCAAGTCCATTGGCCAAGGGACCGGAGGGGAGGGGAACTTAATCCAACTGACCAATGGAAAGAGTGGAAGGGACAGGACAGACTCAGCTTTGTGGTTACCTTGGATACCAAGGACGCGACTTCTTTGGAGAGAGTGGAGTTTGGGAGTGAGACCCCAGAGACCAAAACCCACAGAGAAAAATAAGAGTCTCAATAACGATCAGGACCAAGAGAAAGGGTAAGAATCAGCGTGTTTACAGATGGGAATTAGATGCAAAGTGACCCTCTGTAGGTTGTTAGAAGCAAACTTTATCAAACTAATGTTGAGTCCCCTGGTAACAGAGAATCCCTCAGCGAGAGACCTTACTTAGCAGGAGAGAGGAGACCATTCTGTTGCCCCATCTCTCCCTTCTCCTCTGCCCTTTAAGAGAACTCCCTCTCAGCTAGAAAGCACTAGATAGAAAAAGTGTTAGAATCCTGGCTCTTTCCTAACTGTAAGTAACCTTAGGTCAGTCATTCGGTGCCTTTGGGTTTCACGATTTGCTTGTAAAATGACGACAACAATATCTTTCTTGCCTTGTGTGGAAGGGTTTTTACAAAGATCAAATGAAATAACGGTTGGCAAAGCGGTGCACGGTCTACAAAATAATTAGAGTAGTGTTTTAGGAATAGCATTGTTTCTAAGCTGCCAGGAAATTTTGAGACATTTGAACATTTTAGAGAACTGCATAGATCTCTTTCACTACAAATGATCCTCGGCCTTAGTGGTAAAATAAAATCTTGTTCTTTTTTTCTTTCTTTTAGGCCATTAGACTTGTGAGGTGATGTCAGATTATTTCCTGTCCCTGTTGGTGTATCTGTGTCACCAGGTTTATCTGTGTTCCTTCAGTTTCGATGTAAAGATAGAATTACTAAATAACTCTATAAGACTTCTATCCTTCTTTATTATTAAGTAGGCAGTAAAAATAATGGAAAGTGTGGGGTGCAGGCATTATTGCAGCCTTGCTTTCCTAGTTTCTCCTCTTTCGTCAATTTCTACACATAATTCCCTAAATTCCTTACATACAGATAGTAGGTTTAGTAGAATGCATGTCCTATGTGGTGGCGTTCACTTGTAATCCTCCAGCATTTGGGAAGCTGAAACTGAGGATCTCAAATCTGAGGTCAACCTGGGCTGCATAGTGAGAACTCTGTCTCAAAAACTGAAACAAAATGGTACCTTCAAAGATTGAAGCCCTCACCTCAAAGCTTGGGACCTGAGACTGGTTGACTGAGCTAATGCCCTCCTCACCAGTGTCCATATTATTCCTTTAGTGAAGACTGCAGCTCAGACCTGCTGCCAGCACCTCAGAAGTTCCCTATCCTGAGGCACTTCACTGAGGTGAAGCCCATCCTTGACTTTGCTGCAAAAATGAATGTCGGGATAAGTTAGTATGAAAGAGAGTTGGAGCTGATTAAAAAGAGATTTTAAACATAGATTTAAGTAGCGTGGGTGTTGATAAAGGTGATCACTCGGGGAAAGAATTTGACATACCCAAAAGAACAGGTATAGGCTTTCAAAGGAGAGTATGTCCTTAAGTGTCTTTGCAGTAGCTCTGTAAATTGACTCTTGGTGACCCTCAAGTTATACCTCAAAGGATTTCTTTTCTCTCTCTCTCTCTCTCTCTCTCTCTCTCTCTCTCTCTCTCTCTCTCTCTCTCTCTCTCTCTCTCTCTCTCTCTCTAATTAAGAAAAATTTTCCTTTCATTTTACACACCAATCAAAGATCCCCCTCTTCCCTCCTCTCACCCCTCAGCCTCCTTCTCCCAACCACCTCCCACTCCTCCCCACAAAAAGGCAAGGCCTCCCATGGGGAGGTACATCCAGCAGAGGCAAGTCCAAGCCCCTCCCCCTGCCTCAAAGCTGCATGAGGTAGTGGGTTCCAAACAGCCTGCTCATGCACTAGGAATGGATTCTGATCCTACCACTAGGGGGCCCCCCAAGCAGATCAAGCTACACAACTGTCTTGCCATGCAGAGGGCAGAGCCCGGTCCCATGCAGGCTCCACAGCCATTGATCCAACTTTCATGAGGCCACATATATTTAGGTCTTTGTACGTTTCCCCATCATGATCCTGATGCACTTGCTCATAGAATCCCTCTTCTCTCTCCCTGACTGGACTCCTGGAGCTCTGCCTGGTGCCTGGCTGTGGATCTCTGCATCTGCCTCCATCAGTCACTGGAGAAAAGCTCTATGATGACAGTTAGGGTATTCACCAATCTGGTCACTGGGGTAAGCCAGTTCAGTTCAGGCACCCTCTTCACTATTGCTAGTAGTTTAAGCTGGGGTCATCCTTGAGGATTCCTGGGAACTTCCCTAGCACTGGGTTTCTCTCTATCCCCATGTCTCCCTTTATCACGGTATCTCTTTCATTGCTTTCCCACTCCATCCCTGTTCCAGCTCGACCATCCCATTCCCTTATGTTCTCATCCCCATCCCTTCCCCGCCATTGCCCACCCCTCATCCCCATTTACTCATGGAGATCTCATCTATTTCTCCTTCCCAGGGTGATCCATGTGTCCCTCTTTGGGTCTTCCTTGTTAGCTAGCTTCTCTGGAGTTGTGGGTTGTAGTCTGGTTATACTTTGCTTTACATCTAATATCCATTTATGAGTGAGCACATACCATGTTTGTCCTTCTGAGTCTGGGTTACCTCACTCAGGATGATATTTTCTAGTTCCATCCATTTGCCTGCAAATTTCATGATGTCATTAATCCATTCTTCAGTTGAGGGGCATCTAGGTTGTTTCCAGGTTCTGGCTATTATGAATAAGGCTGCTATGAACATAGTTGAGCATATGTCCTTGTGGTATGAGCCTCAAAGGATTTCTAAGAAATGTCTTTAAAACCTTCTCTCTCTTTTTTCAATAAGTGAGATTATAGGATGGCTTTAGAGGTGTCTTAGATTGGGTTACAATCCTAAAATAAAACCATGTCATAAGAGTTGTAGAGGGGATTAAGACATGTCCTTTATTGTAAATAGGGTTTCTGGTGAGATTCCTAGAAAACTGCTGGTTTATACCTGAGAAAGAAGAAAGGCCACATATATTTAGGTCTTAAGCAGAATTCATTGCTACTTCAACATTCTAACTGTATAAAAGAAATATTACTGATAGGTTTTTTTTGTATTCCCAATAGTAGGTTTCTCCACTGATGTGGTAAGCTAAATCAAGCTGAATTAAAAAGAAAAGGGCCAGGTTTAACCTGAGCGAAGCACTCCCAAGTGACTCTTAGGAGGGGAGCAGGAGAGAAATCACATGGCTGGTCTAAAGGGGGTGGTTTAAATACCCTGTAGGGCAAGAAGAGTTTGTGCTATGATAAGATTTTAGGTGGGGTCTTGGGTCACTGCGTCACAGAACTGGGCTGTCGGAAGTTTCTCTGAGAGGGTGGGGTTTGGGGAGGCAAGAATGGGGCTTTCTTAGCTGGGCCAAACTGTTCCAGCTGAACATCCCGACCTTCTTGGATGTATGGGCACCAGTTCAAGTCTGACTGCTTCCTGCTGGCATGTGATAGTATGGGGAGGGGAAGTCGAGAGTAGGTGGGCTTATGCTCAGCAGGAGGTGTGGGTGAAGGGGCATCCAGTTAACTGTTGTGACCTCAGGAATCTGTTTCCTGGGGAAGCTGAGAAGGCGAGTTGCCCTAGTTCTACAGAAGAGGCAAGGGTGAATGAGCCGGACACAAGAGCAGGCATGTCCTTCCTTTACTGGGACACTTTGAAAAGCTGGAGCATATAGGATCCCAGTTGCTGGACAGACCATTTATCTTGGATAGGTGCCCACTTGAACCTGGAGCGGTGGTACCAGCACTGATGTTCCAGGAGCTTGGGGGGATATGGAGTTTCCAGAGGTGTTGAGGGCTTCAAACATGAGCTCAATAATCCTGAGCCATCACATCTGCTGTTTCCCTTGAGGTAGGAAATGCCTCTATCCATCCTGCAAAGATGTCAACAAGAGTTAGGAGATAATGGAGCTTTTTATGAGTGGACATGTGGGTAAAGTCAACCTGCCAGTATTTGCCCAGTTGGTGTCCTCAGAGCTGGTTCAGGAGCTGGTGTATATGGAGGGCCCCCTGTGGGTTGGCCTTGGCACACATCTGGCAGGAGGAATGGACCTGTAAAATATGGGCTCTAAGATGGGTGGGGTCAAAAAGGGGCTCTAGAGACTGATAGTAGTTACTATAACACAAATTTTAATTGGTCTTAATATTGAAAACCCAGAATCAGACATCGGGGTAAATGCTGAAAGATCAGAGAGATGAAGGTGCAAGCCAACTCCTCAGCTGAAAAAGGGTTGAGCTTCTGCCTCTGCCAGTGTTATAATCTTCTCTCCACCCAGCCATCACTTCCTGTTTCCTCCTCTCTAGTGCTGGGATTAAAAGCATGTGCCTCCCAAGTACTGGGATCAAAGGCATGAGATCCCAAGTGCTGGGATTAAAGGTGTGTGCCACCAGTGCCTGGCCTCTATAGTTAACTAGTGGCTAACTCTGCCCTTTGATCTCCAGGCAAGCTTTATTTGTTAGAGCATAAACAAAATATCACAAGTTTCCACCAGTCCAAATTCCTTGATAAAGTAACCTAACTCTTTCCCCAGGAACATGTAGGTGTCTGTAAAACAGCTGGAACAGATTTACACCCGGGTGTCATAGCAAAGGCTATGCCTTTGGGTTAAAAGGCATGAGCATTTTTCCTAGGTCCTGGTTTTAGCCCAATGAAACACACCTTTAAGACTATAGTTAGAAGACAACCAGAGGAAATTTACTGAAAACAAAAACAAAACAACAACAACAAAAAAATACAGGTTGAGCAAGCAAAGGAGGAGAGAGGGAGGCTGAGGGAAGGAGGAAGAGCTAAGCACGCATGCGGGCTTCCATACCACCTTCAGTGCTAACCTGTTTCAGAGGGGAGGAGTCGGCACGCATGAGCAGCCGCAGATTGTTGTTTTTTTTTAAAGATTTACTTATTTGTTTGTTTATTTATTTATTGTGTATACAGCATGTATGACTACAGGCCAGAAGAGGGCACCAGATCTCATTACAGATGGTTTTGAGCCACCATGTGGTTGCTGGGAATTGAACTCAGGACCTCTGGAAGAGCAGTCAGTGCTCTTAACCTCTGAGCCATCTCTCCAGCCCTGAGCCATCTCTCCAGCCCGCAGCTGCAGATTGTTGAACTGTCACCAGTATCATTCCTTTTAGCAACACTTCAGCAGGGTTTTGCCATGTGTGGCTGGAGACAATACAGCAATGCTGAAAAAGCTGGGGCCAGTAAAATCCCCAGAAATTTAAGAGCTCCTAAGAACTGTTTGCAGTCAGTGCTCTATCTGTTTTTCAAAATCCCATTGATCAGTGCTAAAACTCTGGAGCCTGTTTATCCTCTACTATGAAGCCTGTGAACAAGGCAAACCTGTCTGTATTTTTAACCAGAAACTTAACTAATGAACTAATGAGCTACCAAGGTGGTCGTAGCCTTGGAGGGTTGGTGGGAGAACTATTAAACTGTTAAATCTATCAGTACCCTAGTCATCAAACACTATCATATCTGAGAAGAAAAAACTTTACCTGAGCAGAAGTGACAGCTACCCCAGGTTCCTCCATGGTCGTCACAGACA
This sequence comes from Peromyscus californicus insignis, assembly GCF_007827085.1. Taxonomy (NCBI): domain Eukaryota; kingdom Metazoa; phylum Chordata; class Mammalia; order Rodentia; family Cricetidae; genus Peromyscus; species Peromyscus californicus. Next base: position 2,952,045 of record NW_026294584.1, read on the forward strand.
GGGGTCCCAGGGCAGTATCAGTCTTCAGCTGCCAGGTCCAGAAAATCTGACAGACTTTCCTATGGAGTAGAAATCTGGGGGGACCAGCCTGCCTTGTCTTGGCAAAGCAGGCAATCAATTCCCCAGTGTCCTGCTTGTCCACAGTCTGGACAGGGTCTTGGCAGCAGTTAAGGTGCAAAGCAGTTTTCTGCTCCGTGGCTGGCTTTGCTACATTTAAGGCAAGCTCCAAGTGGAAGGTCTTCTGTGGCCATTCATCTTCCTTGGAGGAGATACAGCATCCTGCCAGGAGCTGGCATGTCTCTATTATGAAATGCTTTTTATTAAATGCCATATTCTCAGATCTCTGAAGCATTTGAGGATCAAGAGTCATTATCTGTTAGGTATAAGCAGTTTAGTATCTCTAGAAGGCAAAACCCAGTTTTGACATTGTAAACAATTTAATGTTTTCAAAATCAATACTAAGGGAATACCCTTATGCTATAAAATCTGGCTGCCAGCAAGATACATCCCTGTATATGACTGTATGGAGGAGCAGCTTTAATACCTCAGCAACCAGCATTGCTTTAAATCCTATCTTCCATAAACCTTGTTTTTAGGATAGGACAGGAATTATCACACAGAAATCTATCCGAATCCAAAATATCTTGGAGACCTGATATCTCCTTAGTGGGCCCATTCCATGCGGTCACCTTTATTTAAGATTGCAGTAAAGTCATATGATCTCCCTCCATCCTTAGTTTAGATGGTGGCTGCTCATGGGGCTGTACTTAATTAAGGTGGTGGCAGACCAAGTGGTGTTTTCCAGAGCAGTTCCAACTGGAGTTACAAGTTTTAAGATAAATTTTTGTTATAGATTTTTAGCCATACCCAATTCCTTAGCTGTTTGTTGATTAACTAGGTAGAACAGCATAAAATAACTTTCTCTGGTCTGACGGTGGTGGTGCATGCCTTTAATCCCAGCACTCAGGAGGCAGAGCCAGGTGGATCTCTGTGAGTTTGAGGCCAGCCTGGTCTACAGAGTGAGATCCAGACAGGTACCAAAACTACACAGAGAACCCGACTTGAAAAAACAACAACAACAACAACAAAATAACTTTCTCTGTCATGAACATGTAAACTCAGGCATCTATGACCAGTCAGAAGCAAACATGCAGTGGCCACATGCATTCACACATCCAACTGAGCCTCAAGTAAACAGACAGGCACAGAGCCATGGGAGAGTGGCTTCCCACATGTTCGCAGGAAAGACTCAACTCTACGCAGGTTCCGCACCAAGTTGATAGTTCTTTTTGTAGCCCTAGTAGGTTTCTTCACCAATGAGGCAGTAAGCCAAATCAAGCCGAATTAAGATAAAGGACCAGGTTTAATCTGAGCAAAGCACTCTCGGGAATGGGAGCAGGAGAGAAATCACATGCCTTGTCTAAAGGGAATGGCTTAAGTACCCTGTAGGGTGCAGGGTAATGACATGCCCCAAGGTAGGTTTTGTGCTATGGTAAGTTTTTGAGCCCCGGCTTGAGCAGCTACCATGGAACTGGGCTTGGGGGCTGGGGGTGTTTCTCTGAGAGAGAGGGTTTTGAGGGGGAGGAGTAGAGCGAGCTGTAGGCACGGGGCAATGATGTGTCTGCCACAAAATGGGTGGAACTTGACTTTGGTGGTTTCTCTGAGAGGGCAGGGTTTGGAGGCGGGAGAATGGGGCTTCTCAGCTGGGGCGAGCTGATCCAGCCGGAAAAACTATCTTTCTGTTGACTATCTATTGATAATGTTGTTAACTGTGTTAGAATTCTTCATTTTTAGCTGTTAGGAGGCACTGGTCAGATTCTGGAATAAAGGTGCCTTTTCTTTCCCATATCTCCATCATTTCTGTGTTTCTATCTTGCCTCAGTAGGATATAAAATAGATTTTATGCTAAGCAAGAGCAACTCCATTAATAACATCCTTGGCTTTGTGTTTTATATGGACATAATTACTCGGATTAGTCTTAAAATTATCTTTTTTATGAAAACCCATAGGCATATTTTTGAAAATTTGGAAAAGGCACAAGCAAGTTGAGAATGAACTCAGAGTTGCTGTGTAAAATTGTTAGATATAGTTAGACTAAATATGCATCCTTAATAAGTTATCCTGTTTCTGTAGTAATTTTCCCTTTTCTAAGAAAAATTAAATTAATGGAATTGTCAACTGAGCCATAATGGTATATGTGATACAATCATTATTTCATTACTTTCAAATAAAGGAATTAAAAATTAACTGAAAAATTACCTTTCTGATTTTATGAGGTTGAAAATTGAGACTGTGATTGATAATAAGATTGATGTAAGATATTAAAGTAAACTAACAATCTAAAAAGTATCACATTTATCTATATGTAAATAGTGACTAACAAGTACAATTTTCAAAACATGCTTATGTGCATCATCTCCCTGTATCCTCACAAAATGTTGTTAAGAAGGATAGCCATTATTCTCCCTGAGTGACAGGTGAGGAAACAGATTCAGAAACATAAGATTATGCCAATATAATGCAGAAATTGTGGGCTTGGGTGATAAAAGCATAATGTACAAGAATTTTTGTCTTATTGGGCTACTTATAGTTAGAAATAATTTAATAATCTAAATGCCCCCAAATAAGAGAGTGATAGTTAAATTGACTATATATTTGTAATATTATAAAGCAATTTAAAAATTATATTTTGAAGGTTGGTCAATCATATAGGAAATAATCTACAATATTAGGTAAAATTTTACACACTAACCTTTATATATAGTTTGATGTCAATTCTGTAATAACAGTGATATATTTAATATAGAATTATATTCATAGAAACAATTCCAGAGGGATGTCAGCACTTTATAATGGTAGTTATCTCTAAGCAATGAGATTGAATGATTCATCGTGTTATCAGTAGTGAACATGTTTTACATTTTAATAAGGAAAAAAGTAAGGACTTCTTGGAATGTACTGACACCTAAGGCTGTCTCAGAAGTTCAAGAAATTTCTTAGCATCTAAATATAAATGCAAGTGGGTAGAGTGTTGTTTGCCAAGTAAATGTGAATGGTAGTGACTGTTTTGTTATTGCTTTATGTTCAGTTCATGAACAGCAGAGGGCACGAGAGTTTTCAGGAGGAAGAGTAACCAGACCATTGGTTTAGTAATTCAGTGAAAGGACCGTGGGACTGTGCTCATGTTCTGAATTATAAACTACTTTAAAACAAATACCTCTTGTGATTTGTTATTCTTATATTAACACACTCAAGAAAACTAATAACTATTGCCTCTGAGAAGTATTTAATGGACCTGTAGGTAAAGCCATTTGAAATCTCCATATGAAACGACAAATAGAGACACTTCGATTCCGCCTTTGTACTGTTTGTTTGTGCTGCTGCGCTGGCCAACAGCCCTGCTGTGCTGAGTGGTGAGGGCCCTGGCTAACAGTCCTGCTGTGCTGAGTGGTGAGGGCCTGGCTAACAGTCCTGCTGTGCTGAGTGGTGAGGGCCCTAACAGCCCTGCTGTGCTGTGTGGTGAGGGCCCTGGCCAACAGCCCTGCTGTGCTGTGTGGTGAGGGCCCTGGCCAACAGCCCTGCTGTGCTGAGTGGTGAGGGCCCTGGCTAACAGTCCTGCTGTGCTGAGTGGTGAGGGCCCTGGCTAACAGTCCTGCTGTGCTGAGTGGTGAGGGCCCTAACAGCCCTGCTGTGCTGTGTGGTGAGGGCCCTGGCCAACAGCCCTGCTGTGCTGTGTGGTGAGGGCCCTAACAGCCCTGCTGTGCTGTGTGGTGAGGGCCCTGGCCAACAGCCCTGCTGTGCTGTGTGGTGAGGGCCCTGACTAACAGCCCTGCTGTGCTGTGTGGTGAGGGCCCTGACTAACAGCCCTGCTGTGCTGTGCTGTGTGGTGAGGGCCCTGACTAACAGCCCTGCTGTGCTGTGTGGTGAGGGCCCTGGCCAACAGCCCTGCTGTGCTGAGTGGTGAGGGCCCTGGCCAACAGCCCTGCTGTGCTGTGTGGTGAGGGCCCTGGCCAACAGCCCTGCTGTGCTGTGCTGTGCTGTGTGGTGAGAGCGGACCACTCGAACTTGGAACCTCAGGGGAAGCATTGACATTTCACAGGCAATCATGAAGTTTGATGCTGATTTTTCAGATGGCCCTTGACGTGTAATTCCTAATTTTCTTTTTATCAGTATTGTATTTTAAATTATTTTTCTGCATGCATTGAGATGTCAGTCTTTTTGAAATATATTGCTGTAGTATCTCACAATAATTAAGCTTTTAAATGTTGAACCATTTTTTATTCCCTGGATAAACTTTGTTTGATCATGTTGCTATCGTTTCTATATGAGTTGGTAGATTCAACTAATGGCTTATGAGAATTTTTGTATTTCATGTTCATATGAGTTAATTAGTCTGAAATTTTTTTTGATGTCTCTTCTTCCTTTAGGTGTTATGGTAAATTAGGAGGTAAATGTTGTAGCTTTTCTTTTGCTGAGAGAATTGTAGAGAATTAGTTGGTATTGTGGTTTAGTTTTATTTGCCTTACTCAAAAATAAATGTGCTTTCTTTATATGAAATCTTCAGTTTATTTTTGGTTGTGAGCCTAGCCTTTAACGGTTGAGCCATCTCTCCAGCCCAAAATCTTCAATTTATAAACCATTAGTCTTTCCCTATTTTCTATCTAGTTTGTGGAGCTCTTATTTCGATATTTGTAAAATTCGCATTCTCTCATTTATACACTTTGGCTGTGTTTGTAGGCTGTTCATGCTTTCATTCTTTGTTCACCATTCTTGATGATGTCCTCAAGTCTGTGTTCAAATCTGCTAATTCTTCCCTGATCTTAGCTAATCTTGTAGTTAATGTCCCTATTGCATTTTCTTATTTTTTTAAATAAGATTTATTTAGTTTATTTTATGTGTGCGAATGTTTTTCTTGAATGCATGTGTGTGCCTTATGAGTGCCTGGCACCTGCAGAGGTCAAAAGAGGGCGTCAAATCCCCTGAAGCTGGAATTAAAGTCCTCTGCAAAAGCAGTGAGTCTCTTCGTGCTGAGCCATCTCTGCAGCCCTGCCTTTCCTCCCAAACGTCTGGGTTCATCTTTAGAGGTTGATTTGGTTCTTCCACAGCTCTGCTTTTCCCTTTTTCTGCACATTTTTAGCCTCAGTTTTGCCTCCTTTAACTGTTTTGAAATTCAGTTATTACAGTGCGTATTGTTTGCAGGTTGCTGTTTCTGCTTAGGTGGTCTCCCGCTCATGGTGCTTTATTTCCTGTCATGACCTCTAGATTTTTAAAATTTTGATTAGTCTCTCATCGCCAGTGGAAGTTGTCCGTTGTGAAAATCCTTTCAATGCTAAGTTATGATGATTTCCTTCCAGGATGGTGAGGGATTAGCCTCTTTCAGAGCCTTTCAATTTTTGTGGTCATGAGAAAGTTTTAAATTTTAATCATTTTATTTGTCTTTAAATTTTATCTTTTTTAAATAAAATAATTCATTCATATAGAAATAAATGTAAAGTATAAGGTACAAAGAATCATACAATGAAATGAACATATTTTTGCCAAATATCCAATTTAAGAATTAAGATGCTTCCATTGTATTTTTTTCCTTATTTATCTTGTGGCCTTCACTTTGTGGAGGGCTGAATTGAGAGCTATGAGGAAGAAAAGAGGCTTCTCAAATACAGAGAGTGAGGGGAAATCCCCGTCAGCTCTTGTTCTGTTGGTCCAGTCCCAAAGTTGGCTCCAAACCAGTTTGTACTGGCATCATCAGGTCATGAAGACACCCAGGAGTTAGAGAACACTGAACCTTTAATGGAGAAACTGGGAGTGGGTGAGGATGGAGGGGATACCCGTGCTTGCCTCCTTTGTCTTGCTTCTTAGCCGTGTGGACAGCCTGAATTAGGTGGTTCTAAGTGACATGATAAGCAAAGACTATAAGAGATGAGAGAACCCAGTCTCTCAGGCCATGATGAAGAGGACACATGAAACTAGAAAGTATAGGGGAAATTCATATGAGAGAAGGCTCGAGAAAACGATTCTTAATTTTGTTTTGACTGCTACAAAAAAACCAAAACCAAAACCAAAAACGAAAAAAACCCAAAAACCCAAAATAAAAGTGGGCTCCACTCCTGCATAAACATGGAAGACAGACAGCCAAAAGATTAATTAAGACTTGGAGAAACTGATGACAATAAAACACCAAGTTCTCAGGACAACTCACTTTTGCACACAGCGTAACAAAAGCTTTCAGAAGAAAAACATTACAACCATTATCCACGGAAGGCAGATAATTGCGGTCTGAGTATAACTGGACTGCTCACCTATGAAAAACAAACAAACAAATAAATAAAATTAGTAGGCCTAGTGGAGACCTGGAGCTTTAGAGAATCACATTTAAAATATCCAGCATCCTAGCAAAAATCACCCAACGTATCCAACATGTCCAACATGTCAGGAGTAGAGTCTGGCCAGTTCTCAATGAGCAAAAAACAATCAACAGACCCAACTTTATAACAGAAAGTTTCCTTTACAGTGTCCAGAAAGCTTTGAAACAACCCAAATGTCTCTCAGATATGAGTGGAAAAACAAATTGTCTTGCATTCATATAAAAAGGTGACAATGTATGAAACAGATAAATGTCAAAAACATTGTAATAGGCAAAAGAAGCCGTATTCAAATGATCACATACTGTGTGGTTATGCTCATGACCTAGAAAAGGCAGCACGTAGGTGCTGAGGAACAGATCAGCTCTCACGGGGTAGTGTGGGCATGAGTACGAGTGGTAGAAAGCTCAGTGTGGAGAACAGAGATCCGTCTGCATCGTGATTTCGACAGAGAACTAGAGGTCAAAAGTGGTTTGCTCTATGTAAAGGTCAGAAATGAGTTCTAGGAATCACCAGGAGAGAATCCCATCTTGAAGCAGATGGCTTGGCAGGTGAATTCTGTTCAAGATTCTAAGAAAAAAAAATCAGTTCTACATAAATGCTTCCGAAAGTTAGAAGAGAATGCTTCCAAACTCATTTTATGGTGCCTGCATTATCTTTTACGGGGAGGGGTGGGGTTTGAGACAGGGTCTCTCTCTGTGTGGTCTTGGCTGGCCTGGAACTCACTATGTAGACCAGGCTGGCCTCAAACCCACAGGTCACAGAGATACACTTGCCTCTGCGGGACTAAAAGTGTGTGCCCACAACCGACTCACCTGCATTGTCTTGCTACCAAAACCAGACAGAGATACTGTCAGAAATAAAACAAAACAAAAACCTCTGCAGAACAGTATTCCTTATGTACATGGAAACAAGCCCAAGGCAGCAGCATGTGAGGTAAGACGTTTTTAGATTGTTAGAAAAATACCCGACAAAAAGAACCCAAGGAGGAAAGATTGATCTTGACTCTGGCTTCAAGGGTCTCACCTCGCAGTCACTTGGCTTTGTTGTGTCTGGGGCTTATGTGCATTGTCACACAGCGTCATGATGAAAAGGATGTGGTGCCCGAGGAAACCGATGATACTTTTAGGTGGTATGGGAGACTATCCAAATGCACAAGATGGTGAAGATGTCTTAGATACCACTCTAAATACATGATACATGAAAGAAATAATCTATATTTCATTAAAATTAAAACTTCTGAACTTTGAAAGGCAATACCAACAGAATGAAAAGTAAAGCTACTAACACAGGAAAAAAATGCAAAAGGCACATTTGATAAAGGACTATTTTCCAAAACATACAAAAGACTTAAAACTCATTAACAGATTTAAAAAGCAACCCAATATCCATAACAGACATCTAACTAAGGAAGATGTAAAGATAAAAAATACTGAGATGAGCCAGGCAGTGGTGGCTCATGCCTTTTATCCCAGCACTTGGGATGCAGAGGCAGATCTCTGTGAGTTGGAGACCAGCCTGGTCTACAGAGCAAGTTCCAGGACAGGAACTCCAAAGCTATACAGAGAAACCCTGTCTCAGAAAAACCAAAACAAAAAATACTGAGATGAAAATATGCACAGAATAAAAAGTCATTATAGAAATGTAAATTAAAACCATGAGCTACTTCTGCAGTCCCTAGAATGTCTACAATTAAATATTGGCAATATCTAATGCTGACAAGGATGCAGCATCATAGGAATCTTGCATGTTGCTAAATATGAATGTAACAAGGTGCAGTATTTTAGAGGCCATGCAGTCTCCTTGAAAATTACCTTATTACCCAACAATTCTACTCTTACTATTACCCATGATATAGAAGTATATAGTCACATGAAGAGGACTTGCCCTGTATTGTTATTAGTAACTTTATTCATAATCACCCAAACCTGGAAAAGTGACTTATTTAGGGTTTCTATTGCTATGAAGAGTCACCAAACCTGGAAACAAGTGAAATGTCTGCCAATTGGTCAATGACGAGTAAACTGTAGTATACATCTGCAATGGAATTGAATTCAACAAGAAAGGGAATTAATATGGGTGAACAACAGTGTAGATGAATCTCATAACCCTTGTACTAAATGAGAGAAGCCAAACATGTCTATGATTCTGTCTTACTTTGGGATACCATAACAAAGTCTTGTAGACATGGTGACTTATAAACAACAGAAGGGATTTCTTTTGGTCCTGAAGGCTGGAAGCCTAAGATCAGAGTGCCAGCATAGTCATGTTCAGATAAGGACCCAACTTCTTGTGTCCTTGTGTGCCAGAAAGAGAGCTAAATAGCACCCTGTCCTCTTCTCTGCTGGCTCTAAGGCACTAGTCCTGTTTATGAGAGCTTCATTCATAGGACCTGTTATTCCAATTGTCCTTGCCTGCAATACCACCAATTAGGATTAGCTTTTAACATGAATGGGGGTGTGCCTGACGCACAAGCATACACTTCATAGCTTATTATATGAAGTTTTAAAAAAGGCAAAGTAACTGGTCATTCTCAGATGCTCCAAGGATGGTTGTGGAGGGTAAAAGCAAGTGGGATGAGGAAAAGTGACTTATTTAGGGTTTCTATTGCTATGAAGAGTCACCATGACCATGGCAACTCCTATAGAGGAAAACATTTCAATTACAGTTCAAAGGTTTAGTCCATTATCATCATGATGGGGAGCATGACAGTATGCAGGCAGACCTGATGCTGGAGCTGAGAGTCCTTCATCTTGCAGGCAATAGGAAGTGGTCTATCTCACTGGGCATGGCTTGACCATATATGAGACCTCAAAGCCCACCCCTACAATGACACACTTCTTCTAACAAGGCCATCCCACTCTAACAAAGCCACACCTCCTAATAGCACCACTCCCTATGAGATTATGGGGGCCAATTGCATTCAGACTACCACAGACAGTAAAGGGACACAAAGGAAAATTTTAGAACACTGGAAAAGGTTTTGGTAGTGATCAGGTTGTAAGAGCTCATCAAATTATACACTTAGGATTGTGACTTTTATTGTGCACAAGTTACGTTTCAATAAAACTGAATATTAATTCTAAGTCCTGAGTTCTTTTATCCCTCATGTTTCTGGGCATGAGACCTCGGTTTTTGGTCATTAACATTTTGGTTGTGTGGTCAGTGTTCGGTGTCTGACCACACAACACCGAACACTGACCACACTGGTCCCTCCAGAGATGTACATCTACCTGAGTCTTGGGCACGGTCTCTGTCTTCCTCTGAGAATTCTGCAACCCCATCTGGTCTCAAATGTATAGTTCCCAAAGCTCCTGGAAGTAACAGTCTCATATCACACCTTCAAGGACTCTTAGGGTTTCATTTTCACTACCACACTCAATTCGTGTCTCCCACCACGCTGTGACCTCTCCAGGGCTCTGGACGTGTATAACCCTCTTTATCACATGAAAGGGCAAGAGTGGTGGTAGCTCTGGAACCTTGTTGCTGACCCCAAGTTCCCCACCAGCCTTTTGATATTCTTTTTTCCCCAACATAATATTTTCATTGATTATTTGGGAATTTCATACAATACACCCCAATCACACTCGTTTCCCCATCCTCCAAGGTCCACCCTCCCACCCTTTTGCCTGCTCCCCAAAAAGAAAAAATAATTCACCAAGTCCAGTTTGTGTTGCCTATATACTCATTGGATCGTGGTTAGACTCCCAGTGGCCAGCCCCCTAAAGAAAACTGAATCCTTCCCACCCACCCCCATCCAGAAGCCATCAATTGTGAACAGCTACACTTCAACATCTTTATCACAGTTTTTAAGGACTCTCTTCAATAGCTTTCTGTCTAGACTGCTTTTTTCTTGGGGGGGGCGGTCATAGAAGCCTCAATGTCTCTCATTCTCAATTATGAGTCTGCACTTATTGGTAACAAAACAAGCTTCCTTGTCCATAACAACCAGTGGCAGCACAGAGGATAGACATCAACATAGTTTCCTGTGGCACCCTTGATCATGGACATCAACATGTCCTCAGGCAGCAGCATAGGCCATAGATGTCCACATGACCTCCAACAGGAGCACAGACCACAGATATCAAGATGACCTCAGGTGGCAACCTGGGCCACAGACATCCACATGTCCTCTGGCAATTATAGCAACAATATGGACTATGAAAATCAACCTGGTCTCAGGCAGCAGCACAGACCATGTGTGCCTTCCATCCCAATCCCCCACTTCAGCATAGACCACGGACGTCTGGTCTTTCAAGGAGGCACAATCCAGAAAATGAACTGTTCTCCATCTTGGATATCCTGCTGTGCATTGGGGGGTGGGGAGGGGCAGAACCTTTGCCAGTCCAGGCTGCTGCACACCACCCTGCTGGCCACTACTACATCTCTCCACTGTCCATTGCACATTTATCCTTCAAGGTGGCACTGCAAACTGCTGGGTGTCACACCGTATATATTTTTGCCCAAACAACTCCACATGCAAATACTTATTGAAAGGCGTCTTTGGTCTGGTTCAAGGTTTCTGATTTCTGAAGCACCATAAATACTGGAGATGTCTCAGACATCCTGTTGTTGCCCAGAGTCAGAGTGATCTTGCTGCTGGACAGGCCATCTTGAGGCAGGGTCCATGAGAGCTCCAGGCCGACGCACACCTCTCTATTCAAGGGCAGTACGTTGACCTTGTACTCTCCTTCCTGCAGCAGGGCAAGCAGCTCTAGCTGCAGTAGCTGCCCTCCATGCTGTGGGCCAGGCTCCAGGTGGACTGAGGACTGGGCATGGCTCCCTTCCACCATCTTTTTTTCCAGTTTCATGAGAACATTTTTTAACAACATCTTCTCATAAGACCTGCCTTTTTTTAGTTGTTCTGGGGATACTTTGTGCTCTGAATACTCATTCTCTATGGCCTTGTCTTCCCTCGGAATATCTGTGGGTCGCTCAGGCTCCTTGAGGCTGCTTTAAGGTCCCTTGGGGGCCGGCAGCAGCCACCATCTTGAATCCAAGGCCGATGGTTCTATGACACTAAGCATGTTATTTCTTTGTTGTTTAGCAATAGGAGGCTGATATACTTGATCTCAAGGCCTTTGCTACACAAACCTCAGTCTACATCTCTAACTTCATCTCCGTTTTTCCTCTATATGTATCTCAGATTTGAAGCAAAGTGCTCACTGTGGCCTCTGACTGTCTCTGTTTCCCATTCTCTTAATCAGTTTCCTGTCACTATAGGTAATACTTGATAAATTGTTTTGGCTCACAATTTTGAGAGTTTAGCCCATGATCAGTTGGCCCCATTGTAGTTTTTTATATATTTTTTATTTTTATTATTATTATTATTATTATTATTATTATTATTTTATTCTTTGCTCTTTGGGGGCCCACCACCCAGCTCCCAAATAATCACATGGAGACTTACTCTTTCTTATGAATGCCTGGCCTTAGCTTGACTTGTTTCTAGGCAGCTTTTTAAAAATTATCCCATCTACCTTTTGCCTCTGGGCTTTTACCTTTTTCTATTTCTGTGTATCTGTTTTTCCTCCTTCTTACTCTGTGTCTGGCCGGGTGGTTGGATGACTGGCCTCTGGAGTCCTCCTCTCCTTCTCTTGTTCCTTGATCTTTTCTTCTCTTTTCTCCTTCTATTTATTCTCTCTGCCTGCCAGCCCTGCCTATTCTTTCTCCTGCTAGTTATGAGCCATTCAGTTCTTTATTAGACCAATCACGTGTTTTAGACAGGCAAAGCAACACGGCTTCACAGAGTTAAACAAATGTTCCACAGCATACACAAATGTAACACATCTTAAATAATATTTCATATTTCCTCCTTTTTGTCTAGATAAAAATGAAAGGTTTTAACTTTAACATAGTAAAACTATATACAACAAAAACAGTTATCAAGTAAGAATTACATTTACAATATTCAGTCTATTTGTATTTAGCAAATTTAGTGTAAATACTTCATTGTCTATCTTATCTTAGTGATTCTAAAGTTTTATACCTAATTTACTTTTTATCATAACTAAGGAAAACTATAACTTTAACCATTTAGTCTCTAATTCCATAAAAGACCTCATTAGTAGTAATATTACCTAACAACAGACACATCTGGCTGCCTGGACAGTCACCCAAAATTCCTCTACAACATTGGGGCATCCATCTTCAGCCTAAAGGCCTAGAGTATCTGGCAGACTCTTCTATGAAGCAGGAATTTTGAAGGGCTGTCCTGTCTTGTTTTGGCAAAGTTTGGCAGTCACTTTCTTATGTATCTTGCATGTCCGGTTTGTACAGCATACTGTCAGGCAGTTTAGGCAAGAGCAGTTTCTTGCCCAAATGGCTAGCCTGGCCACATTGAAAGCAAACTCCATCATCCTTTTATGAGGTAGATTGGTGCTGCCAGGAGCAGACATGTCTCACTGTCATAAAAAGACCGAGGTTATTAAACATATTAAATGCCATATTCTGTAGGTCTTTGAAGTGTTTGAAGATTATCTAAACATATCTATTTAACCTTGAAAACATACCTAATATGACTACAAATCTTATTATTATAGATTAAGTACTCACCTCATTTCTTAATTATACATTCCATTTTTAAATGAGCTGCATAAGCACAATACCCCAAACAGGGTTAGAAACATACATACAGTGTAACAAAATAACTTTAAATTTGTATCAATATACCAAAATCCATGCCAATGCAAAATATCTGGGATTAGGCATCTCTAGGGGTCCCTGGGAAAATTGAGATAATGGCCAAGTCCTGGGAAGACCAGCTGTAACCTTTGTTGATATATATCACCTGTCAGGATTCAGGAGGTCTCCCTTGATCAAATCTAATTCATATCAATTCAGAAGGAATCCACAGCCTTCGGTTTCCTATGGGAACAAAAGCAAAACCTCTTCTCCAAAGCATTTTTTGAGTTCCGTTTTAAAGTTAAATCATTCTTAAAATATCTAGGCTGGTTTATTTCATCAGTCCATCTTTTAATCCCATGTCTCTTAGCCACTGTTTTTGGCTTATCAGCAATCAAAAAATTCAATATCAATACAGCAGCATACAGGATTTAAACTCCTTGTGTATTTCCCATCTCTATCTACATGGCTTATTTTTTTTTATTACTTTACTTCTCTCTGGAAAGACTTTATTATTTTTAAACTATTCATTTTGTTCTGTGACTGTCTATACCCTTTCTCTCTTCTTAAGCCTACACACATTGTTAAACACACTGAATCCATTTAGAGGTTTTATTTTCATCTTCATATCTATAGTCGTTTTTTGGTCTGTGTGAACAAGCAAAAAACTGCTATGCTAAGCAGCATGGCTAGGCCTTCAAGTGGCTTTGATGGCTAGCTCCATCCACTTCTTGAATCATGAAAGCCAAACCTAAAGCTCTTAGCCTGGTCAGAGGTACTTTTGATCAGGAAATGCATTCAACCCCCTAGTTCTGGAATGCCAGTGCCCTGAACTGTAGAAGGCATTACTTAGCATGGAAAAGGCTGTTTAAGTGCTCTGCAGTATGGCAGAACTTCTTAAAGGAGCCCTGTCCTGTTTTTCCAGCTTTCTCAGGCCCTACATGGAAATATGGTCCCATGTTGGAATGCCAAAATTAGTTTTTGGGTTGTTTTTTTTTGTTTTTGTTTTTGTTTTAATTTTAGTCTTTGTTCTTTGGGAGCTCACCACTCAGCTCCCAAATAACCACATGGAAACTTTCTTTTTCTTATGAATGTCTGACCTTAGCTTGGCTTATTGCTAGCCAGCTTTCTTAAATTATCTCACGTACCTTTTGCCTCTGGGCTTTTACCTTTTTCTATTTCTGTGTATCTTTTCCTTCCTTCTTATTCCATGTCTGGCTGTGTTGCTGAGTGGCTGGCCCTTGGCATCTTCTCTCCTCCTTTTCTCACTCCTCCCTCCTTCTCTCTCTTCTATTTATTTTCTCTACCTGGCCGTGCCGCCTTTCCCTCTCTCCTGCCTCGCTATTGGCCATTCAGCTCTTTATTAGACCAATCAGGCGGTTTAGACAGTACAAAGTAACACTGCTTCACAGAGTTAAACAATTGCAACATAAAAGAATGTAACACATCTTTGCATCATTAAACAAATATTCCACAGCATAAATGAATGTAACACATCTTAAAATAATATTCCACGATATTCCATGGCTTCTAGACCTCCACCAGCCATCGTAGTGGGAGCACATGGAGGCCACAACAAAGTCTGCTCCCTGATATTCTTGAATGCTTGAGTTCTAAACCTTTTCCTTCCTTAAGATGAGATTCTGGGTTCATAGGGGCCATGTGAAATTGTTTTCTCATCATCAACTCAGAAATTTATTTTTAGTTTTGATGTCTTCTTCCAATGCAAAGGTAGAAAATTTTGATTGGTAAATGTTCTTCTAAGCCTGTAATTGATAGTCCTTTGTCCTCTAGAGGAAGGAACTAGATTGGGTAAGAGATGCTACTCAGAGGAGGAAGATTAATGTAGCGGTCCACTTAGGGTGCTTAGAAATGGGGAGTACTACTTAACCACAAAGGGAGGCTATGAAATACATAGACATGCAGAGGGAACTTGACCTACAGCACTTACTATGAAAGGTGGCTCTTTCCCGACTTGGAGTTGACTAAGGACTTTTTAAATGCTGTGTTGCTCACTTTCTGTTTCTCCATACCCGACAGTCTACACAATTCTAACCCTATGTTTAAGACTTTAGAATGCAGTTTAAAGAGCAGACCACATTGCTTGTTGTGCTGTGCTTTCACACCAGCACCCGACTGGAGCTCTGGATTCAGCTCACTCTGGACCAGTTCATGTAGCTTATATACCATTGAAACATTTGGTCCAACTGTCAAAACAATTAAAGTACATTATATACAAAAGAAAAAAGAACCAAATAGTAGTGGGTGGACACTAACACTTACTGAGGAGTACCTGCTGTGCTTTGTGCTGAGACTTCACAAACATCACTCCATTTCTTTGTCAGTACTGTCAAATCATTTTGTAGCTAATGGAGTAACTAGAGGTTGCATATTCTGCCCTGGGTCACACAGGAAGGAAGAATTGAAATCAAAGTCTAAACTGATGAACTTCAAATCACAGTTTCCATCCTGGGAGACTAATTTAAAGTGGTGAACCCAGGCTTGGTAAGGTGAGGGAGAAGAGGAGGCAGAGGAGGGAGGGCCCAAGAATAAGGCTCTTTGCCAATACCATGGGGAAAACCTTTAAAGAGTTTTTTTTTTTTAAATTATGTCTATGTGTGTACTTATGTGAGTTTATGGGCACCACACGCATGCAGGTGCCTAGAGAGGCCAGAAGAAGGTGATGGATCCCTTGAGACTGGAATTATCGGTAGTTCTGGCTCCTCTGCAATAGCAGTAAGTGCTCCTAACTGCTAGCCTGTCCCTCCAGAGCTATGGATAATGTCTTAAATATAATATGAATGGGTAAGGACTGTGAGCCTGGAGATAGTTTTAATAGACTTTTGCTGTTTATTAACGCTGATCTTGGGTACATCCTCGACCCTTTCTGAGGGTCGGTACACAGTGAATGGCCACTGTGCAAGAGTGCCTTCATGCTGACAAGGGCAGCCAGGCTCGTATGTGGGAGACAAAAATCATGTCTGCTTCTCTGATGGTTCTGTTATGAACTCTAAGAAAGGGGGAAACACCGAAGGAGCTTTGAAGGGATGACAAGGGGCTTGTCCCGGATCTGTGCTTGGAACACAGTGGATGTGGAGAGAGGGAGACAAGAGAGTAATACAGTGAATGGAAAGGATCTAGCACAGCCGTCCATATTTGGACCATGGCGTTGGGTTCTCTGTGATCCTGGGGAAGTAGAAGATTCATCATTGATTACACACACACATAGTTTAAGAGCTAACTGTGTGATGTGTGTGGAACTTTAACAGCCACATGTGTTTGGAGCTGCCGCTCAGAAACAACCTCCTCCCTCTCTCTTTTCCTCCCTCCCTCCCTCCCTTCTTTCTTTTTTCTTTCGTTCTTTCCTCCCCTCTCTCTTTCTCTCTCTCCTTCTGTATATGTACTAAAATAGGATTCTGCCAATCACAACCTTTTTTGAGAGGTTCTTTTTCTTTTGTGTTGCTTGTAGAAACAGAAAGAAGTTGTGGCTTGCTTTTCTAGGTCTTTGGATGACAAAGCTTTTTACCCCATCTTCTTAAAAATCTTCTCTATAGCTTTAGAGAAAATGTTTCATGTCTAACTTAGCCTTTATGTAATAATAATGAATCTTGGGTAATTGTACACAGAATAAAAGATCTCTGCATGAAAAAGCAATTATTTTACCTATTGCATTTAGAATTGCCAAGTTGGTAGTATCTGATACTGCTGTTGTCCATTAAATGAATCCAAGTGTGCCTTGTTTAAGATGGGCTGCCCAGTGTTCCAAGCCAGTCATCTTGCAGACCAAATGGACTTTCTTAGGATGGACTTTCAGTAAGATATTCAATGTGTTCTTTAAAAGAAATATCCATAAGATCACAGAGTGTTAGGTCAAGATTGAGGGGCACTTTTCTTACAACTGTTTACCGTTGTTTTCTTACCAGCCATTTGACATTTCCGTGATTTAAGAAAAAAATTTAGAAACCGAAACAAAAATAAATGAATGGAAGTTTCTCAGAGTTCCTCCTTCCTCCAGGATGTTTGGCTCCAAGTTACTGTAGAAACAAACACCCGGTAACCCACAGCACTGGGCTTCTGGGAAAAGGAACATGTGATCATGTTGCCCTGCCAATCGGAAGAATTCAGTTACACAAAACAGAATGGTCAGAGTATGTGGGCCCAGAAGGGAAATACAACATGTGTGACTTTCATGTTATAGCATGCTATTTCTAAAGTGACCAAAACTTGTGTGTCCTGTGGCTGCTAATGTTGAAAGAGAACATGGTTCCCTAGGGTATCTTTCCTGGAGCATTGCCATCTTACCCCCCAGAGAGCCCCTCTCTGCTCCAGTCTCTGGAACATAGGCTATTTAATTTTTACACATGCTCCTTGAAAGTCGAGAAAATTTTCCTTAATAGTTTAAAGTCAAAACAAAATGCTGACCACCTATGTTAGGTTTGAAAGAGGAGGAAGTGGCATGTCTTACAAAATGGGGCAGACCCTGCTGAGGAGTTCATTGCTTCATTTCTTTTCTTTGTGAAGCTTCCTGTTTTGGGTTTGATCTTAACCGCACCACACATGAAGTGAGAAAACAGAGTGAGCTGCTGCTCTAAGATAGGACTGAAGCCTTTCCGTTTCACTTCCCTTCTTCCTCAGCAGCCTCTTGCTTCTCCGTGAATCAGAAGCTTGTGCTGGGCCGGTGTAAGAGCCCCTGCAGACCCTTGCAGTGCAGAGTTGCACAGGCTCCAACCCTCCAGCTTTCCGGAGGACAGCTATGCTGTGGAGCTTGCTGTGACAACGGCGCCCCTGGAAGTGTGCAGTGCAGCCTCCCCTGCTGCTGCAGCTCAAGCCTTGTGGAGCCTCTTTCTGTTATAGTGTTTTAAAATGTGTGTTTATGATTCTTTTGTTAATTCGTCTTGCTGCCCGTTTATGAACCACCTGAAATCAAATTGCTGTCTACCTCGTTTGCTCACCATGGTGTCTGGTTTCTAACCATGACACTGTGGTGCTTCTGAGTCACCAAGTTCACGTTCTTTCCAAGCCATTCCTTCAGATCATGGGAGGTGGTTGTGAAAATGCAGCCGTTCTCCAGTATCTGTAGATGAGAGTCCGGATTCAGGCAGTTAGTGGCTTTTACAATCTTACCTACCTTCATAAAAAGAATGTTTGTCTTAGTTACTTTTCTCTTGTCATGACAAAACACCATGGCCAAGGTAACTTGTGAAAAAAAAAACATTTAAATTTCATATGCCCATGACACTATCATCATCATCAAAGTCATAGAAATATCTGTTACCTCCAAAGTTACTTTCTTCCTCTTTTACTATTGTGTTGTTGAGTTTTAAGAATACTTACCAGCCATGTGTGGTAGTGCAAGCCTTTAATCTCAGCATTTGGGAGACAGAAGCAGGCAGATCTATGAGTTTCAAGCCAGCCAGAGTACACAGAGAGACACTGTCTCAAAAACAAAAACAAAGACTTACCTAAGAGTTTCCTGGATAACTTTAAGTAGATTTAAGTAGACCTAGATTATTAGTTGTGGGCACCATGTTATATAAATTTCCAGAACTTATTTTCATGGAATAACTTTGACTTTATACCTGTAGCTACCCCTCCACATTCCCCATAATTGCTCACCACCACCACCCAACTCTGTTTCTATGAGTATATGAGAATACAGTAACCCCATCTCCCTTTCCAGTTTATTTCATTTCAAGTAATGATCTCTGGGTCTATCCATAATATCACTGTGGTGGTTTGAATGAAAATGGTCCCATAGGCTCTTAGGGAGTGGCACTATTAGGAAGTGTGGTCTTGTTGGAGTAGGTGTGACCTTGCTGGAGGATGTGAGTCCCTGAGAATGGGCTTTGAGTTCTCAGAAGCTTATGCCTGGCCCAGTGACACTTTCTCTTTCTGCTGCCTGCCAATCTGGATGTAGAACTCTCATCTACCTCTCCAGCACCATGTCTGCCTGCATGCCACCATGCTTCTTGCGATGATAATGGACTAAACTTCTGAACTGTAAGCCAGCCCCAATTAAATGATTTCCTTTATTAGAGTTGCTGTGGTCATGATGTTTCTTCACAATAGAAACCCTAACATCAGAATCCCCTTTCTTTTGAAGGCTGACTTGTGTCCATTGTTTAAACAGATTACACTTCCTTTATCATTCATCTATTATGACACTGCATTGATTCTGTAACTCAGTTCTTGTGAGTGACACTGGACTGTCAAGGAATATGAAAGTGCTGATAAATCTTTGAGATCATGATTTCAGTTCTTCGGGGATATATCAGAAGTTATACCATTGAATCTAAGGCCATTTGCTTTGTGATTTATTAAGTCCACATAATATAATTGATGTGGGAGCCCAAAAAAAGCTTCCTAGTGAGATCTGAGCTTGCTTTACACAGCAGGGCTGCATTAGGGGATGGCTTGACCACATGTGTGGTTACTACACGTTTGGGGTGGTCTGCACTTGGCTGCACTTGTCTTTTGCTCCACCCCTTGGCATTCCTTTAAAAGCTCTTTAGAAGAGACAGAAGGGGCTGGTGGGTTTTGACCCAGGCCCTCCTGAGGCTATCCTGCGTTTCTATCTGTCTCTTCTATATTTCTATCTAAATCCCTCACTCCTCAAAAGTCGCTGGAGTAAATAAATGTGGGAGCTTGTCCCCCACAATTTGGTAATTATTTTACCAATTTAGATTTCTGCTAAGAGTGTACAAAGATTTAGTTCGTATCTCCTTCAACCCCTGTTAGCTTTTACTTTGGTTTACAGTAGGCCTCCTCATGGGTGTGTGGTGCTCACTGTGCTTTTGATTTGAATCTTCCTGATAATTTGAAATGTTGAACACCTTTTCATATACCTGAGGGAAATTTGTATGTTGAAGTTTGTCTGGTAATGTCTCCTAGAACTCTGTTATAGTGTAACTATATGATGTGAAATGCTTTGCTTGCATTTAAATATTTACAATGTTTAAAAGAATAAAGATGGAGATTTTCGGTAAATGGGGAAATTTGCCCACATGTAGCATAGTATTCATCTTGTAAAAATATTTTTAATTAAAAAATAATGAATGTGAGTGTTTACATGCATGTATGTGCACCACATGCATGCCTAGTGAAGGATGTCCTGGAACTATAGTTGTTATCTGTCATGTAGGTCTTGGGAATCAAAACCAGGTCCTCTGCAAGAGCAGCAAGTGTCCTTAACCACTGAATCCAGCCCCACTACTTGTCTGTTACCTACATAAACTGTACCACATCAAGGGTACAATGGTTTGGGAAGGTTGCCTCAATCTTAGTGCCATTATAATTAGGGGCTTATAAAATAAGTAGTTTGCTATACTTTATAATGCTTTTGTAATGGCAAAAAGCTGGAAACATCCCATATGTTGAATACCCCATTGTACAGCTATGAAAGGAGTGATTTGTGGCACTGTAAACAATGAACAAATATGTGTGCTTGGGGGGGGGGTGGTGGCTAAATGATATCAGAAGCCACTAACATCACATAAAAACAGATAATCTGGTGTTCCTGATGAAAACACATGTCACCAACTATGAGGAAACTTGCAGTAGCCAGAGAAAGGAAATGAATAACTCATGACTGGAGGGAATTAGAAATGGCCAGGTGGAAGCTATAAGCTGTGATTTTCTGAAATAAGATGAGTTAGCTACTGGTATTCTCATTTGAGAGAGGAAAAAAATTCAATGGACAATGATATGTCTGTGGGCCCTTGAGCAGTAAATTCAAGAACAGAACCCACCCAACCTTTCTGGTTCATTTAACAACATGCATTCCATTTGAGACTTGGACAACGTGCCATTGCCATCAAGGAACAGCAAACCTCATAAGACAGACATGAGACAGTACAGACTAGAGCAATGGCCAGACCTCAAAAGGAAGACAGTGGCAGTGTCTTTCCTGAAAGGAGTATGAAGCGTGGACTGTTTCTTTAGCTGAGAGCAGATTCATGCAATTCTGAGATCAAAGGAGCAGATAATAAGACTGGCATCCTTTCATTCAGGGGAGGCACCTTCTCCATCTAAATGGGGCCAATGGCACCTTGTAGGAACCCTCCTAGAGACTTCTCTGTGCTCTACTTAGAACAAATCAGCAGCTACAATGTATGCCTGCCTTGGTAGATTCGCGATCCGGGCAATTGTGTATGCTGTAGAGCAGGAGATCCCTGGCTTGATGCCGCATGTCAGCATCTGTTTAATGATTGTCTTTGTAGGTTGTGTTTCATTGGGACAATCAAGCTTATACTTGAACTGGACAAGCAGGCAGGCCATGCAGCAGTGGACACAAGTTAAGAACTAAGCCTGTGACTGTGGCCAGCAGTGTGGGTGTTGAGCCGTTGACCCTGTGGCCTGGTCTCAGCTGCCTGCTTGAGTGTGGTTTCGGACACTATGGAGACCTTAGACAGTTAGGCCAGGACTCAGGTACAAATTTGCATCATTAAGGGCAGAACTGCTGACACTCATGCAGAAGACTTTTTAGTTTGGAAACATTTTAGTAAATTATTACAAAATTGAAGGAAACACAAAGATTACAATAAACAGTATTGGAGTTAATAATTCCTCAGGGTTTCAATAGCTCCAGTTTTGAAAACTACTACAGTATTACACAGTCTTGGACATACAAATTTGCTGTGGATATTGCTCTGTATAAATAAAACACTGATTGGCCAGTGGCCAGGCAGGAAGTATAGGCGGGACAAGGAGAGAGGAGAATTCTGGGAAGCAGAAGGCTGAGTCAGAGAGACACTGCCAGCCGCCACAATGACAAACAGCATGTAAAGATGCCGGTAAGCCACGAGCCATGTGGCAAGGTATAGATTAATGGAAATGGATTAATTTAAGCTGTAAGAACAGTTAGCAAGAAGCCTGCCACGGCCATACAGTTTGTAACCAATATAAGTCTCTGTGTTTACTTGGTTAGGTCTGACAGCTGTGGGACTGGCGAGTGACAGAAATTTGTCCTGACTGTGGGCCAGGCAGGAAAACTCCAGCTACAGAAATTAAATGTAAATATTGTTGCATTTGACAGAAATGAATATTTTCATATGAGGTTTTCATTAAACTAAGAACTAACAAGGAAGAACAATTGTCATTGTTTTCTTTCTTTGTAAATGAATGTACTGGATAGTTTTATGTCAACTTGGTATAAGCTAAAGTCATCTGAGAGGAGGGAACCTCAACTAAGAAAATACCTTCATAAGATCAGGCTGTAGACAAGCTTGTAGGGCATTTTCTTAATTAGTGATCGATGAGAGAGGGCCCAGCCCATTGTGGGTGGTGCCATCCCTGGGCTGGTGGTCCTGGGTTCTATAAGAAAGCAGGTTGAGCAAGTCATCTGTGAGGAGCAAGCCAGTAAGCAGCACTCCTCCATGGCCTTTGCACCAGCTCCTGCCTCCAGGTTCCTGCCCTGTTTTGAGTTCCTATCCTGACTTCTTTCAGCGAGTAGTGCTATAAAGTATAAGCCAAACAAACCCTTTCTCCCAAAATTGCTTTGGTCACAGTGTTTCATCACAGCAATAGTCACTTTAACTAAGGCAATGAACTTATAGGAACAGGTTACATACTATACTGGGTGGTTTTGTGTGTCAACTTGACAGAAGCTAGAGTCATCAGAGAAAGGAGCCTCAGCTGAGGAAATGCTGCCATGAGATCCTGCTGTAAGGCATTTTCTCAATTAGTGATCAATGGGGGGGGGGGGGGCGCTCAGCCCATAGTGGGTGGGGCCATCCCTCAGCTGGTGGTTCTCGGTTCTATAAGAAGATGGGCTGAGTAAGCCATGGGAAGCAAACTAGTAAGCAGCTCCCCTCCATGGCCTGTGTGTGCATCAGCTCCTGCCTCCAGGATCCTGCCCTGTTTGAGTTCCTGTCCTGACTTCCTTCAGTAATGAACAGCAATGTGGAAGTGTAAGCCTAATAAACCCTTTCCTTCTCAACTTTCATTTTAGTCCTGGTGTTTCATCACAGCAATAGACAGGCTCACTAAGACAATAAGGAAGTATTTTGGTGTCAATACTAAGCCTAAAGCCTTGCTTAGAATCTGGTAGTCTCCACAGCTGCACAAATGTGCCAGGAAACACTAAGATGAATATTAAATGATTTTGCACTTGAAATTCAGTTCATGCATGAATATAATTAAAGTTGGGAAGATTGCTCAGTGGTTAAGAGGACTGACTGCTCTTCCAGGGGACCCTGGTTTAGTTCCTAGCAGCCATATGGTGGCTCACAGCTGTCTGTAACTCTAGTTCTAGGGACTCTGATGCCCTCCTCTGGCCTCTGAGAGTACTTACTGCATGCATATGATGTACAGACATAGAGACCAACATACATGCAAAACACCATGCATATAAAACTTTCAAAATTGTTGTAAAGAATGCAATAACCATTATGCTTGAAAAACAGTGTTCTACAAAAGAGGCTCATTGACTCTAGATATTATATTTTAAAATGACTCTTCAGAAATTTATCTTGATGTTATCAACCTTCTTCTCCATTAAACATGGCCAAAAATTACTTGTGATTTTATATTTCCCAAGAGCAGCTGACATCATTTTCAATTATGTCAATTAAAAATGAAATTGCAAAAGTATAAATTTTGATAACCTAATAAATTATTTTGCAGAAAAAAATGAGTCAGAGAAATCTTATGACCAGGCAAGATGTCACTGCACTATTGTTTATTTCATTATATAACATTATTATAAAACATTTTCTTGTAATTTATGTAGTCTGTATTTATTTTGTTTTCATGTATCAGCATTAAATTTATTGTATTTCATAAACAATAAAACATCTTAAGGGGTAAATTTTATATTTTGGGTAATTTTCATCATAAATTTTTCTTGCTTTTTTCCCTCCTTTTTCCACTGGATTAGGCAGCTTCTCAGGAAGCCTGCTGGCATGGTCTGGGGCGAAGGCTTTTCCAAGCTGGGTGAGGGAGGAGCTGTGGTGTTGCTCTCCTGGAACTTCTGCTTGGACGGGTTAATGTTCTAACACGTTGACTAGGTTATTGTTACTTCATTGGTTTGGCATTAGCATTTCATGCCTGAAATCCAAGCAAATTATTTGCAGTTGTAAAATGAGAGGAGTAGCTGAAATTGTTTGCTCTATTGGCAAATATTCTTGGTACACATTCTATTATATGTATTACTTGCTGGGTGTTGAAGATACCTACACAAATGCAGTTTCCTTTTTAAGGAGTATAATTGAGGAGACTGTAGTTGGTTCTTGTTTTACTCTTTGGAGGTCTGCCACTCAGCTCCCAAATAAATACACAGAGACTTATTCTTACTCATGAATGCCCGGCCTTACGTTGGCTTGTTTCTAACTAGCTTTTCTAACTTAACTTAATCCCATTTCTCTTTAACTATGTTTTGCCTCTGGGCTTTTGCCTTTATTTTTTCTATATCTTTCTTTCCTTCTTGTACTGTGTCTGGCTGTGTGGCTAGTCTCTGGTTCCTCCTCTCCTCCTTTTCTTGCTCCTTGCTCCCTGCCCTAGATTTATCCTCTTTTTTATTCTTTCTGCCTGGCAGTTCCACCTGTCCCTCTCCTGCCTAGCTATTGGCCATTTATCTCTTTATTAGACCAATCAGGTGTTTTAGGAAGGCACAGTTTTACACAGACAAAGTAATACAGCTTCACAGAGTTAAACAAATGCAACACAAAAGAATGCAACACATCATTGCATCATTAAACAAATGTTCCACAGCATAAATGAATGTAACACACCTTAAACCAATATTCTACAACAGGAAACAGTATGAAAAATAATAAATTATAATACAGTATTTTTAAGTGTGGCTACAAAAGCATGGACAAGCTACGTGCTATAGAAGTATCAGAAAGCAAAGTGTGATTAACCTAGTAGGTAGCTAGAGAGGTCCTGCCACTGTCATATGTGGTCATATTTGACTCATGTTCTTATTGTAACCCTTTTGCTACTAGGAATTAAATGGGGGAAAGGGTCTGCTGCTTAAGATTAGACATGTTCTAACCCTGCTGCATATTATTTATTGAATGGATAAGAATGGGGTTTGAATGGATAAGTATAGCATGTTCCAACAGACTGCTGCCTGTTCTCTGCTTGGCTTCCTAAGAGCCTGTTTCTGTCTCCCCTCACCCTTCCCATGCCTGGATCTCAAGATGGCTGCTGGTTTATATTTCCAGAGTCACTGCTAATAATTTTAGGATATATGTGTACACACAGTTTGCATGTATGTACGTTTACATGTTAGGGGGCACTGTGCATGTGGAGGCCCCAGGTTGATGTCCAGAATCTTCTTTGATTGATTTTTCACCTTATCCTTTGGGGCAGGGTCTCTTAATCAAATCCAGAGTTCACTGATGGGTTAATCTCTCATAGCCAGCTTGCTTGTCATCTTGTTATACATTTTTTCTCAATGCACCAATAGCTTGAATGTATTGTAGATAACATCTGGGGCTGAGGGTATATGGAGGTAATAGAGAACTTGCATAGCATGCCCAAGGCCTGGGTTTTGTTCCAGAGAGAGAGAGCAGACAGAGACTGACTTATTTTAGTTAAGCTTTGCTTACTTTGTACAATTTTCTATTACTTTGTAAGTGAAGACATGCTTAAATAGTTGAATAAGAACTGGTTTTATTTTAGAATTGTGAAAAATGGAAGACGATAGCACAGACCCAGAAAAAGAAAATGAAGATGACAAGGAGGAAGCAGCAGAAACAGAAGAGGAGGAATATAAAAAGGACCAGAAGGAGCACCCTTCTGTCATAATGCCCACAATTAATATTCGAGAGGAGCGGCTTGTCAATTTAGCTGAAACACCAGCTTTCCGCTGTCTGAATGAGGTATGTTTCTTTGTATGTTATTACTAGAGTAAAACCTAATCTTCACCCACTTAAAATTCAAAGTCTATGTCATTTTCAAAACTCTGGGTTACATAGCTCGTATAGGCTGTAATCATATTCACAGGCTGAAAGTCTTAAAAACAAAATGGATCCTGCTTTTCCCTCTAGGCTAACACAGTATGTAGGTTCCTTTAAAGTATAATATTTACATACATATTGTCCATTAAGTGCATTTCAGAAGTTGGTGCATGACATCTAAATTTTTCTTTAATTATTGTATATTATATACCTGTTAACTTTCATAAAACAAAGATAAGAAATCTAGTCACAACACTCATCCCCAGAGACCCAGGGTCCAACTGGTTCTTCCTGGCATCCCCTTCTAGCCTTCCCTTTTAGATCATCTCCAATCCTTTGTGACTTTGCTGACCCACAGAACCTTGCTCTATTAGGGATCCCCAAGGACCCCACAGCTGCCATATTTGACTAGGACCCAGAATGGGCAAAACAACCAAAGAATGGAACACTCACCCAGCAAAGATAAAACCAGATCCCTATACCAAGAAATACTTCAGATGCCATGATTCCAGATGACTAGATCCCAGTGTAAAAAATCCAAATATGAACAACCATGAGAGTATGCTTCCCTCAGAAGACTGCAATTCTATTGTAAGAAGTCCTAAGAAAAGCAATTTAGCTGAAGCATAAAATGAGGACTTCAAAATAGCAATTATGAATATGCTCAAAGACCATAAAGAGGATGTGAGTACATGCCTTAATAAAGTCTGGGAAAACACAAACAGTTGAATGAAATAGTGAAAACAATTCAAGGCATATGAAAGTAGAATTTAACACAGAAAAAGAATCACTAAAGAAACCTAAACTGAAATAAAACTGGAAATGAAAAACTCAAACAAAAACCTTAGAGGTAGGTCCCACCCACAGATTAGAAAACATGGAAGAAAGAATTTCAAGTCTTAAAGACAAGATAGAAGAATTGCTAGTCTAGACAAAGGAAACATTAAATAAATAAAAATCCAGGAAATGGAACACTATGAAAAAGCCAAACTTATGAATAATAACTATAAAAGAAGGAGAAGAATCCCAGGTCAAAGTCATGGAAAATATTTTGAACAAAATCATAGAAGAAAATGTCTCCAATCTAAAGAGAGATGCCTATCAAGAGATATACAGAACACCAAAGAGACAGGCCCAGAAAAGAAACTACCCATGTCACATAATAAAACATTAAATGTACAAAGCAAAGAAAGGATTTTAAAACATGAAAAAAAAAAGACCAAGTCACATATAAAGGTAAGCTGGAAAGGCCTGGACAGATGTTCTATAAACTCTAGGGATCGCAGATGCCAGGTCAGCCTATACACCCAGCAAGATTACCAATCAAAATCAACAGAGAAAGAAAAAGCTTCATAACAAAAACAAATTTAAATAATTCTGTCCACCAGTTCATCTCTACAGAAAAGACATTTATTACACACAACAGGTCACCAGAAATAATCCCAGAACAGCCAAAAGTGGGGAGAAAAACCCAAACCACAATATAACATAAATTAATAAATACTGTTTATTTTTTAACTCAATGGTATCAATTCCCCAATAAAAAGACATTGAATTAGAAAACAGGATCCACCTTTCTGCTGCATCCAAGAAACAATACCTCATCACCAAGGACAGACATCACCTTAGAGTAAAAGAATGGAAAAAGGTATTCCAAGCAAATGGAACCAAGAATCAGGCAAATGGACCTATTTTAATATTAAAACAATAAATAAACATCAACCCCAGACCATTCAGAAGAGACAGGAAAGAACACCACCTATTTATTAAAGGAAAAACCCACCAAGAGGACTCACAATTCTAAACATCTATGTAACAAGCACGAAGGCACCAAGGTCATAAAAGAAACACTACTACAGCTGAAATCCCACGCTGACCCTCACACAGCGATAGCGGGCAACTTCAGTTCCCCATGCCCACCAATACACAGGTCATCCAGATTAAAAGTGAATAGAGAAACACTGGAGTTAAATAACATCAGAAATCAAATGATTCTAACAGACATCTATAGAATGTTTCACCCAAACACTCCAAATATATCTTCTTCTCAGCAGCCTATAGAACTTTCTCCAAAATTTACCCCATATTCAGATACAAACTAAGTCTCAACAGATCTAAAAAATTGGAAAGAGTACCCTATATTCTATCTGAACATCATGGATTACGGCTAGATATCAATAACAATAGAAATGGCAAAAAGTCTATAAACTTATGGAAGCTGAATAACTCACTAATGAGTTGGGTCAAGACAAAAATCAAGAAAGAAACAAAAAATTTTAGAGTTGAATGAAAATGAAAACACAACATACCCAAACCTATAGGACATGATGAATGCAGAAAGCAGTTCCAAGAGGCAATGTCATAGCACTAAGTGACTACATTAAAAAAAACCTGAAGAAATTTCATATTACTAACTTAATAATTGAAGCTCTAGAAAAACGGAACAACAACAAAACTACCCTGCAAGAGTAGATGGAAAGAAATAATCAACTCAGGGCTGAAATGGCAAAAAAATTCCAAAGACTCAATGAAACAAAGAGTTGGTTCTTTGAGAAAATCAGTAATATTGACAAACCTTTAAACAACTTAACCAAAATATAGAGAGAGCGGTGAAAAGGAGGACATTTATAACAGATAGCGAAGAAATTTAGAGAATCACAAGGACACACATTTTTAATAATTTCTATTCCACCAAACTGGAAATCTAAAAGAAATGGATGGATTTCATAACATATGCAACCTACCAAAGTTAAATCAAGATGAAATAAACAATTTAAATGGACATATAACCCCTAGTGAAATAGAAGCTGTAATTAAAAATCTCCCAACCAGTAAAAGCCCAGGACCAGGTGGATTCAGTGTCGAATTCTAATAGACTTCCAAAGAAGAACTAACAACATAGAAACTGAAGGAACATTTCCTAATTCTTTTTCTGAAGTGACCTTTACCCTGATACCAAACCCACACAAAGACTCAACAAAAAGGGAAAATTATAGACCAATATCCCTTTATGACCATAGATATAAAAATTCCCAATAAAATATTTCAAACTGAATCCAAGAACACATCAAAAAGATTATCCACTATGGTGATATTGTGTTCCCCAATATATTGTGCACTCTAATAAACTTATCTGGGGTCAGAGAACAGAAGAGCCACTAGATATAGAGGCCAGAAAATGGTGGCACACACGCTTTTAATCCTAGTATTCTGAAGACAAAGATCCCTCTGGATCTCTGTGAGTTCAAAGGCACACTGGAAACAGCCAGGCATGGTGACACATGCCTATAATCCCAGGAAGGGATGGCAGAAAGGTATATAAGGTGTGAGGACCGGGAACTAGAGCCTGGTTAAGCTTTTAGGCTTTGAGCAACAGTTCAGCTGAGATCCATTTGGATGAAGACTTAGAGGCTTCCAGTCTGAGGAAACAGGATCAGCTGAGAAGTTGGTGAGGTGAGGAAGCTGTGGCTTGTTTTGTTTCTCTGATCTTCCAGCATTCACCCCAATACCTGGCACTGGGCTTGTTTTTTATCAATAAGACCTTTTAAGATTTGTGTTGCAATCCACCATGATCAAGTTGGTTTCATTCCAGGGATGCTGGTATGGTTCAACAAATGTAAAACAATAAACATAATCCACCACATTAGTAGATTAAAAGACAAAAACCACACAATCATCGTATTAGATACAGAAAATGTCTGAGACAAAAATCCATCATCTTTGTGATAAAAGTCCTAGAGAGACTGGATATACAAGGGATATACCTCAAAATAATAAAGATAATTTACAGCAAGCCCATGGCCAACGTCATTCTAAAGGAGAGAAACTCAAAGCATTTCCACCAAAATAAGTGGTGGACAAGGATGCCTACTCTCTCTGTACCTATTCAATACAGTACCTGAAGTCTTATCTAGAGCTATGAGACAACTGAAGGAGATCAATGTGGATGAATGTTTCTCTTCCACCTGCCTGTTCCCAAATACCTGGCAGCTGCTTCCCAAATTGCCACACAGAGGCTTATATTATTTATAAATGCTTGGCCAATAGCTCAAGCTTATTACTAACTAGCT
The DNA here is from genome assembly GCF_007827085.1 of Peromyscus californicus insignis. Classification (NCBI taxonomy): domain Eukaryota; kingdom Metazoa; phylum Chordata; class Mammalia; order Rodentia; family Cricetidae; genus Peromyscus; species Peromyscus californicus. The sequence goes on from NW_026294584.1 coordinate 2,982,006, forward strand.
CTTACAACTTAAATTAACTCATTTCTATTAATCTATGTATTGAAATGTGGCTCGTGGCTTTACCTGTCCTCCAGCATGTCTTGCTTCCTAGGCAGCTGGCTGGTATCTCTCCTGACTCTGCCCTCCTTCTTCCCATGATTCTCTGCTGGGCTTTCCTGCCTAACTTCCTGCCCACCTACTGGCTTGTCAGCTTTTTATTAACCAATGAGAGTAATGCATATTCATAGTGTAGAAAAGGATTACTCCACAGTAGAGCAAGAGGATGCAAGTAGGAAAAGAAAGTATATTTGCTGATGATATGATTTTATACATAAAAGACCCAAAAACCTCCACTGGGAAACTTCTAGAACTGATTAAACACCTTCAGCAAAATAACAGGATACAAAATTAACACACAAAATCAATAGCTTCTGTATTAGGGCTCTCTAGAGGAACAGAGCTAATAGGATGAATATATGTATAAATATATGGAATTTATAAGAGTGGCTTATGGGGTGTGGCCAAGCTAGTCCAAGCTAGTGTCTGTATACTGATGGAAAGTCCAAAAATCCAGTAGTTGTTTAGTCCATGAGGCTGGATGTCTCATCTGTCTATAGCGTATGTTGGGATTTCAAAGAAGTAGGTTCTAATGCCAGTGAAGGAATACCAGCAGTAGGATGGATGAACTTGCTAGTGGGAATGAAGGCAAGCAGGCAAAAAACAAAAGCTTTCTACTTTAATAGCCTTTTGTGTAGGCTCCCACAAGAAGGTATGGTCTTCTGATATTAAATGATCCAGATTTAAAGTGTGTATTCTCCCCTCAAAAGTTCCAGTCAAGAAAATCTGACTTGGAGTAGCTTCTGTGATTTCTCTAATTTTTTTTTTATGGTGAAAAAGTATATTTAGAATTAGCCAGCTGGACTCAGTTTAGATGATTCCAATTTTTTTGGCAACATCCAGAGCATCATAGTCAGGAGCCAACCGAACATACGCCTTCTTCTCTCCATCAGGCCTTATGAGGGTGTTGACTTTGGCCACATCAATGTCATAGAGTTTCTTCACAGCCTGTTTGATCTGGTGCTTGTTGGCCTTGACATCCACAATGAACACAAGTGTGTTGTTGTCTTCTATCTTCTTCATGACTGACTCAGTGGTCAGGGGGAATTTGATGTTGCATAGTGGTCAAGCTTGTTTCTCCTGGGCACGCTCTTTCGAGGATATTTAGGCTGCCTCCTGAGCCGCAGGGTCTTGGGCCGCCAGAACGTGGGTGACGTGCGGATCTTCTTCTTTTTGTGGCTGTGGACGCCTTTCAGCACTGCCTTCTTGGCTTTCAGGGCCTTCGCTTTGGCTTCGGCTTTGGGAGGGGCAGGAGCTTCCTTCTTCGCTTTCGGCGCCATCTTGGCGAAAAGGCGATTTCTCTACTTTTTATAACATGATACTGTTGAAGAAAAGCTAACTATTCTGTAGACTCTCTTTCTGTGTGGGTTTTCTGATTTTTTTCATTATTAGGTTCAAGTTACCCAGGCTAGGAAGGAATATCAGAATGCTGCACTCTTTCCAAGTATTTCACATCAGAGCATAAGATGATGACCTGAGCATTGATGTGCTGTTGACCTTAGTCACTTGGTGAAGGTGGTACCTTTAGGTTTCTCTTCTATTTATTATAATTGTTTTTCTTTTTGATATTAACAGACTCCTAATATGGAAATACTAAAGACTATATATGCATTTTAGTCCTCCTAAAATTTTGACCTATTTTTGACATCAGTTGAGGATTCATACAAAAGCCAATTACTCTTCTACTAGTTGCTCAATCATAGTTTCTGATTCCGGCATTCCTTCTATAGCTCTGAATATCTTTTGGTACTGAAGTGCAGTGGATTGAATCCAGATGTCTCACATGCTAGCCACACATTCTCCCACACCCCCAACTCTTTTTAAAATTTAAGATAGGTCTCCTTAGGTTGCCCAGACTGGTCTGAAACCCCTTGATTGAACTGACCCTTCTGTGTCAGTCTCCTGAGTTCTGGGACTACACGTGCGTGCCACTGTGCCTACTACTTCAACAATTGTATTAGGTTGCTTCCTGCATGCTATAAAGATCCCTCTCCACTTTCTGATTTACTTCTTTGTCTGTGTTTAATAGTGTGGCCTGGTGGGTTTTTATTTTAGTCATTGGGGTGTAATCCATTCCTGTTGTTTATTTTTATTTCCAGATTTGTCCAGTGTTCATTCTTTAAGTAGGTTCCTTTTGGCCCATCTCCATGATTTTTCATTTTTGCGTGTGTGTTTGTGTGTGTGTGTGTGTGTGTGTGTGTGTGTGTGTGTGTGTGTGTGTTTGTATACTTTCTTACTTTATGAAAATGTATTCCATGTTTTATGCACCCCCATTCTCCTGGCTTGGTATCAGCCCTTTCTTGGGAGATCACTAGTTGTTTCCTGGGGATGGACATTTGGAAATTAGTATCTCAGTGGTCAATGAGACTGTCACTACTGGCATGCCATTCAGCCTGTGCTTGTTTGACTCTGTGGACAAAGTTAAAATAGCTGCATGAAGATTTGTAACTGCACAAAGTTGTATCTATTTCTATCCTCTCTTGGTATATTTAAAATCAGGAATTCATACCTGACCAGAGTTCACTGTTTCTACTAAACTCCATCATATATGCAACTTTACATTTTGTAGTTTACCCTTAATAATTTAATGAGATCAAATCTAAACCTAAGCTTTTGTCATAAATTTAAAGTCTTCACTGGCAAAAGAAACATTAGTTAGATACACTCATTCTGTAAGATCTGCCGGATGTTAGGTCTTTCCTAAGTTGTTTAAAACCCCATCACTTTTGGTCTAGTTAAGTGTCCTCCCCAAGCCTAACACATTCTACAGCTGCTAAGCAAGGTAAATTTGCTCAGGCTGGGGAGACGCCATGCAAACATGAGGAATTAAGTTCAAATATCCAGAACCCAGGTAAAATCATACAGGGTAGGACGTGTCTGCAGTCCCAGGGCCGCTACAGTGAGAAAGGAGGTGGAGCCAGGAGAATCCCCATAACCTTACAGGTCTGCTGGCCTGGTGCATGCAGTGCAGCAGCAGAACAGCAGAGGAAGCCCAGACTCCAACACGGTGGAAGGTAAGGACCTGCCCCAAGGTTGTCTTCTGACAACCCGGGGTATGTGTGCACCACACCCATACATACACATACACACTGAAACTAACAATAAAAACTTAATGTTCAAAATCAGACTCTTATGAAGAAATCTCCACTTTGCACATGTTTCCCTTCACCTAGTCAATCCCCACCCTTGTGGGGAAGTCTGAAGGACAATGTCCAAGAGCCTAAGTAAGGCACAGATGGGTCCTCTCTTTCTTGCTCCTGCACATTGGTGGAGGTTCTGACTACATCAAGACTTTTCACTGGGCATCCCTCATTGATACCTCTAACTCTCTGGGATAGTTAGGTAAAGCATTTATTCTGTTTCACTCTTGTAACTACACACTTGTCTGACACCCCTTTCCACCTTGGCTCCAGGTCAGGTGTGTCTTACACAGCATCTTACTTGGCTTACGGTCACTTTCTGCTGAGAGACCTCAAGATCATATTAGAAACTATAACATCACAACTTGAATTTACACACACACACACATACACACACATCTGTGCTGGATAGTTCGTGTTGGCTGGACACAAGCTAGAGTTATCTGAAAGGAAGGAACCTTAATTGAGAAAATGCCTCTTTAAGATCCAGCTGTAAGGCATTTTTTTCATTAGTGATTGATGGGGGAGGGCCCAGCCCATTGTGAATGGGGCCACCCCTGGGATGGTGGTCCTGGGTTCTATAAGAAAGCAGGCTGAGCAAGCCAGTAAGCAGCATCCTTCTATAGCCTCTGTATCAGCTCCTGCCTCTAGGATCCTGTCCTGTTTGAGTTCCTGACTTGACTTCCTTCAATGATGAACAGTGATGTGGAAGTGTAAGCAAAATAAAACCTTTCCTCCCCAACTTGCTTTTGGTCATGGTGTTTATCACAGTAACAGAAATCCTAACTAAGACAATAGCTATATGATGCTAGTAGTAAAATACTCAGGGAATTTTTTTAATCCAAAGATGAAACATGAAAGAGGTGTTTTGTAAAATCAAAAGAAAATTTGGGATAGCTCTTTCATATTTATCTTCAACATAACAATTTTTAACAACTCAGTTAACCTCAGTTAACCTAATAGCATGCCCCAAAGCCTGTCTCACAGGTAATTCTAGGTTTCATCAAGTTAAAAACTGAGATTGACCACCACAGGTATGTCAAGTCTGATCCAGGGGGCATTTAGGAGATCTCAACCACCGTGCCAACCATCTTACTGTCTCACTGTGTAGTGTCAACATTAGCAACTTCACTGCCTATGAGTTATTCCTCAAAGGTGCAAAGTCTTGCAGAACAAATTATTGGCTGAACACTACTTTACTTGTATAATAAACACCACCAAGGAGCCTGGGTACAGCAAAGTTGTAGAGTACTCACTCTGCATTTGTGAGACTCTGGGTTCCTTCCTCAATAAGAAAAAAAATTCTGTATATATATATATATATATATATATATATAGATAGATAGATAGATAGATAGATAGATAGATAGATATTCTATATATATATAGATGTAGTTCAATATAATTGAACTGTTACAATTCTTTTATCATTTTCTAAGATCTGTGAGGATTTTAAAGTTTTGTATCTGGTTTTCCTTCAGTTGTTTAGGTAGAAGCTGTGTCTGGAGATAGGCAGAGTTCAGATGACAGTTGAAGGAAATCTACCAGCAGTCCACTTCCAAACACCCACAATTGTGTTCCATTAAAGCAGACACACCCACAGTGTGTACTGTTGCTAATGCTAGTTGCACAGTTAGTTGATCTGCTCTGTGGGTGGCAGAGTGTAGGTGATATCTTGTCATCAGACATTGACTCAAGTGTGTTTAGTGTAACATTCATGGTCCTCTGCTATTTAGACCTAGACAACTTTTCAATCTAATTATTCAGTTAGGCCCTAATGTTCTCTTGACATTGGTCCACTCATCATAGACTTTCCTAAATTTAGAAGTGATACATTCAGAAGCCTGGGGAAAACTCCATGTATTAAAATATGTGATACAAGGTAGTTTTCCAAAATTCTGCCTACTCACATTGCCACATAAAATCTGTGCCATTTCAACTTAAATTCCAATGATGTCCTTCCATGGACCACACTTTGTAACTCTTGCAGGTATCCTCAACCTTCCGAAACCTCACTGAACTTCCCCTTCCTTCAGGATACTGCAGGAGTTTCTCAGGCCTCCCAACTCTCACTCTCATGGCATTTATAAATGGACATGACTTGGTACACAGTCGATAACCAATATTTACTAACTATCTTCTCATAAGATACTGCACAAAACACTTCGAAGTTCCTTGCTGATATTATGACTACCTAAAGCATCATTATGACTACCTAAGACCATCAAGGCAGGAACCACACTGTTCCAAACAATGCTTGGGAGCTGAACTGTGTGAGTCCATCAGTGGACTAGGGGCTAGTGTGGAGTTCTGTTCATCCACTTGTCCATTGATGCCTAAGCATCTGGTACTCTACAGACTTTTCTTGCCCTGTTGAAAACTTCTGTTTTAAAATTTTTCATATATAACATATATGAGGTAAAACTCATAAATATTAGGTGTGCTGCTCCTTAAATCTTTACACTGCATATAACCAACACATGGAGACTTGAATTTGTCATTCTCCAGATTTTGTTTCTCCTTCTGTGTTCTCTTTGTCAGTTTGAGAGTTAAATATGCATTTTAAATGTCCTTAAATTTATCATTTTTCCCATCATGTCCTCAATCAAATCAAAATATATTTCTAGTAACCTAGAAGTTTCTCTGGGACCCTTCCCAGTTGTTGCCCCCACCAAAGGTAACCCCTGTTCTGACTTGCCAACTTTGTGTATGTGAAATCATGTGGCACGATTTTGTCCACACGTCCTCTCTTTGTCACTGTATCAGTGAGATTCAATAATGACACTTTGTCTAAGAACAGTGTGGTTGTTTTCACTGCTGCATAGTATCTCACTGTTTTTACACAGGTTTCTACGTATGAACTCATATTTATCATGGGTATGTACCTAAGAGTGAGGCTGCTATGTCGTAATGGAGGTTTGGAATCAGGCTTAGCAGTGCTGCCCCTAGATGGGCCTCGTGTCAGATGCTGAAATACATGCGGGGTCAGTTTTGCTCCGTCTGTGTGCAGTGGCATTGACTTTAAGTGTGCCAGGTGTTTGTTGTCTCTGCCCCAGTACAGAAGCTATAAAGCCACTTCATCTTAGTGCCATGAGCACAAATAAATGTATTGTTTTATTTTGCCGGCTTCTTGACTCTTATCAGAAACCAGCCTGTGCCTTCCTTCTCCTTTCCTGAAAATAATTCTTCAGTTCTCGACATAGCTGGGTCAAGTGCTAGAGAACAGGAAGCACAGACGCCATTGGGAGGCACAGGGAAGAATGTGTGTGCTGTGGCCACGTGTGAGTCAGGACAGCATGTGGAATCCTGTAACGGGTGAGTGTGGGTAACGTGTGTGTCAGGACAGCACGTAGAACCCTACAATGGGTGAGTGTGGGAAATGATACTCATTGTGGGCTAAGTAGATAAAACTTTTTAGTTTGTTGTTTAAATGACCCTAACTAAAACAATGGATATCAAGCTATGCATGGCTTTACTTAGAAAATTTGTAATAAATAAGGTGTTTATAACAAGGTTTTTTAAAGTATCTCCTTCTTTAAACTTTTTATTTATCACAGTGGGAAAAAATAGTTTCCGCAGTTGTCTTTGGGACCAGACACTTTTGACAAGAAGTCTGCTGTCATAGTCTTGCTACTGAGTGTGTAAGCCATCTCTTTTTCTGGTTACTTAAATTTTTCTTTACTGTTGACTTTTTAAAAACAAAATAAAATATAATAAGGCAAAAGAAAAACCATCATATCAAAGTTGGACAAGCCAAGTCAACGGAAAAATTAAAGAGCCCCAAGAGAAGGCACAGAATCAGCGACCCGTTCATTTATACATTCAGGAGTCCCACCAAGGAATTAAACTGAAATCTATAGTATGTATGCAGAGACCTGGTGCAGACCTGCATAGGCTGTGCATCACTGCTTGAGTCTCTGAGTTCATGAGCTTTGCGCACTTAATTGAGAGGACCCTGTTCTCCGGGTATATTTGTTCTCTCTGTATTTGTTCCTGTTTGCTACAGGAAGCAGTCTCTCTGATGATAGCTGAATAAGATGCTGATCTATGGGTATAGCAGAATATCATTAGAAGTCATTTTATTGTTACTCTTTTTAGACTAGGAGTGTTTGGTTTTGCCCTAGGTCCCTGGGCTGTCCAGACTCTGGCTCATGGTCACCCAAGCAGTGTCAGGTGTGGGTTCTATGTCATGGAGTGGGCCTTAAGTCAAATCAGTTATCACTTGGTTACCCCCACATGGTTTGTACCACCATTGCCCTAGCACACTTTGCAGTCAAGACAGACTGTAGATCAAAGATTTTGAGGTTGTGTTGGTATTTTTTATGTTTCTGTTTTGGTGGCCCACAGAGTAACCTTTCCATGTCATAAACACTGGAACACAGTTCTATGTAGGCACCAGCTCAACCTCTCCATGTTCAATGAGTTGTGTGGGTGTTGCCTTCAGCAATGGGGCCTTGCTTGTGGGAAGGAACCTATTGTCTTGGCAACAGCCTGGGTTTCCAGGGGACCCTTTCAGCCAACAACTCCATTGGATGAAACCCAGTCCTGGTACTGGAAGCCTTATTTGGTGACAAGAGATGGCCAGTTGGGGTTCCATCTCTCTCATTATTTGAAGACTTCATTAGGATTGCCTTCATATGATATAGGGAGTTTCCACTGGATTAGGTTTCCATACTACCTCTCAAATGCCCCTCAGTTCTAGCTGTCTCTCCCCTCAGTCCCTCCTTCAATCCCATTTCCCTTCACCTTCCCTTCCCATTATCAACTCCCATAAAATCTATTCTATTTCCCCCTCCCAGGGAGACCCAGGTTTCCCCCAGTACCTTCCTCTAAGCCTAACCTCTAGGAGTCTATGGATTATAGTTTGGTTATCATTTATTTAATAGCTAATATCCAGATATAAGCAAATGCATAACATATTTGTCTTTGTGGGTCTGATTTACCTCACTCAGGATGATTTTTTTTCTAGTTTCATCTATTTGCCTGCAAATTTCGTGATACTATTTTTAAAGATCCTAGTAAGTACTCCATTGTGTAAATGTACCACATTTTCTTTATCCATTCTTCTGTTGGGGGGCATCTAGGTTGTTTCCAATTTCTGTCTATTATGAATAGAGCAGCAGTGAACATGGTTGAGCATGTGCACTTGTGGTATGATTGAGCATTCCTTGAGAATATGCCCAAGAATGGTATAGGTAGATCTTGAACGAGATTGAGTCTCACCTTTCTGAGGAACCGCCATATTGATTTCCAAATTGGCTGTACAAGTTTGCACTCCTACCAGCAATAGAGGAGTGTTCCCCTTGCTCCACATCCTCACCAGCATGAGCTGTCACTTGTGTTATTGATCTTAGCCATTTTTATAGGTGTAAGATGGAATCTCAAAGTTGTTTTGATTTGCATTTCCCTGATGGCTAAGGATGTTAAACATTTCTTTAAGTGTTTCTCAGCCATTTGAATTTCCTCTATTGAGAATTCTGTTTAGATCTGTACCCATTATTTAAATTGGGTTATTTGGTTTTTTTATATCAAGTTTGTTGAGTTCTTTATATATTTTGGATATTAGCCCTCTGTCAGATGTGCACTTGCTAAAAATCTTTTCCCATTCTGTAGGCTGCTACTTTGTCCAAATGATGTTGTCCTTTGCCATACAGAAGCTTTTCAGTATAACAAGTTTTAGTTGAGTGCTACATTGGATAAGAATTGAGATTATAAAACTTAATTTATATATCTTAATCTACTTCACAAATATTTATACAGTGCCCAGTGTATGCCAGAATGATGCTAAGAAATGTTTGTCACTGTTATTATTAAAGCTACAGAAACCAAACTTATTCTTCCAGTTCCTCCCTGTTAAGGATTTAAAAAAGTATTTGTGTGTATGCATGCATGTCTGTGTATGTGTATGCCACATCTATGTAAGTTCACTAAGAGGGGGTCAGATCACATGGAGCTGGAGTTAAATAAAAGTAATTGTGAGCAGCCTAACATGAGTGTTGGGACCTGGGTCCTCTGGGAGAGCAGAAAGTACCCTTAACTACTGAGCCACCTCTCAGCCCCCCTCCTTTGTTTTAATTTTGTCTTTTTCCTTATGATTTCCAGGCAAGTGCTCTACCACTGAACTGAATATCCAGCCCCACGACTTTGTTTCAATTTTGTCTTTTTTTTCTTTCTGGTGCTAGAGATGGAACCCAGGGTCTTGAGCTTGCTTGGCAAGTGCTCTGCCACTGAGCTAAATCTCTAACCTCCTTCCTTTCTTTTAAACAGATCCTATGTGGTATCCCTAGGTACCATAGGGATTCACAGATAAAGCATAGGAAATATTTCTGTTCTTTAGAAGTTTTATTTGGGAAAAGTGGCTTGAAATGTTAAATGTCAAGGAAGAATGATTCATGATTGCAGACCTAGAAGGTACAGTTTACTAGAACTGAAAAAGAGAGCCAGTCCCCATGGAGAGAGATGATGTGGAAAGGGTTTTGAAGTCAGTAAGTGTAAGACAAGAGGAGGTACAGCTCCAGGCCTATCTTTGAACTTTGCCCTCACCGATCACACACGTACTTGGCATATCTTCAGGGTCCAAGGTAAATTTCTTAGAGCACCTCCAGTATTCTCCCAAGCCTGACTCACTTGTGTTCCGTCCTTTGTTTCTCCTGTAAATGTCTCCTGGCTTTGGCTCTGTTCCCACCTGGCCACTGAGACAGGACGAAGACAGGGCGGCACTAAGGCAGGCACGGTGAGTGAGAGGAGTGAGCACGTTTGGGAGAGACGTGAAGAAGGGAAGATTCCAGACTTACTGTCTGGATAGATGGGGTGAAGGAAGGAATCTAACTTGACGTTTAGAATTAGGAAACTGGATAAATTATTGTACCAGAAGTGACAGAGTTAAGAAGAACAGCAGATCTAAGAGGAATGTCTAGTGTGTGGATTGGAGCTTGCAGAAATCCTTGGCTAGAGCCACAGACAGAGTTAGGTCTTGATTGTTTTCAGATTACTCCATAGAGGACCACAACTTGCTACTTCAGTGAGTCTAACAGCCCAGTGGCACTGTGTATAAAATGATATTGCCATTGTGTACTTGGCTGTGTGATTTACAAGCCATTGCTTTGACATACTCACATATCTAAAAGCTAGTTTTTATGCATTCTGTCCTCCGAGGGCTGGTTCCAGATAAATACATTTGGGAGTGTTCACTGATTTCTGAAAATATACTGGGGCTTTCTGGTGCTACCAATGCTTGACATTCTGTAGCTCTACTGGTGAGATTCTGAGATAGTCCCTAATGGGGTTTAAAATCATTTTTAAAGAACTAAAATATATTTTACTTGTTTTATGCCTTAACTAATAAATTTGCTAGCTACAACAGGTAAAGATATGATTCCCAACCACAAGGAGCTTATCATCAAAGGAGCTTAGATATAGGATTACTTTTCCTATGGATTCTGCAAGGAGAAGGGATTCTGACATCATTTCTTCCATCCTGCAGGCTTCCCCTGCATTATATACCTGCACAGAAGGAGGAAGGAAACCTGTCTTCCGTGTCTTACCTTCACTCCTACTGAACATGACATCACTCATGATTCACACATTTAAACACTTAGGATTTTACAAATTGACCTTTAAGATAAATACTATATGTAAATGGGAAAGATAAATATGTAATGCTCTTGTCATATATCTTTCATTCCTTTCCCTTTTTAGTTTCTATACTTCATTGATAGGTGCACTTGGAGGATGTGGGCTTTTTTAATGGTTTTTAAAATCGTCCTATAAATCTTAGTACTGCTGGCATGTTTTCACTTTTTCTTCAAGCATCTAGGCAGCCTTACGAAAGTACTGTAAGATTTTGTGTGGCTGCTAAGAAATTTAAAGAAACTCATAGTTTACTAAACAATGTTGACAGATCTCACCACTCTCATAGAGGTGGTTTTATTTATTTTCATGGATGGACTGATTGATTGATGTAGCTTTTACTCTGGCAGTAGAATGGAGATTTTAAATGATTTTCATTATGGAAGGAGAACTTGAGATGAACCAGGGATGCACTTCAGTATTTAGATGTCTGCACGGCTTGTTTCCATTCATAAAGATTATCTGCATCACTGTTATATGGGCCCTATTGCTCGTTCTAGAGCAGATCACTACTTCTGAGTCCTGCCAGTGAAGTGTACACTGCAGAACAGGGCCAGCGAAGAGAGGGTCCTTTGTGAGGTGGCATTACTCTCACCAGACAGGAAGACTGGTTCTGGCCCGGAATCTAGGTTGCTGTCAGGAAAAATGATCTGGGAAAAAAAAAAAAAACTGATTAAAAAGGAGCAAGTGGCCGGGCAGTGGTGGCGCACGCCTTTAATCCCAGCACTCGGGAGGCAGAGGCAGGCGGATCTCTGTGAGTTCGAGGCCAGCCTGGGCTACCAAGTGAGTCCCAGGAAAGGCGCAAAGCTACAGAGAAACCCTGTCTCGAAAAACCAAAAAAAAAAAAAGGAGCAAGTGGGAGTCAAAAGAACAATAAAAATCAGGGGAGGCAAGACTTAGCATTGCCTCCTTCCCACCTGAAGGGCTGTCTTACCTCTCACCCCCTCCTACCTGAAGGGCTGAATTCCCCTCTCACCCCTTTCTACCTGAAGGGCTCTTACCTTCTCATGCTCAACATCTTCCCTGAGCATCTCCAGTTCACCAGGCCCAAGGGTAAGACGCAGGAAAATGGAGTGACCAGCACGTGACCCTCGTCTACCTGGATTCTTTCCCTCCCTTTTGCTTTGTCTGTGTCTCCATGTTTCCTGACATAATGTGGGCCTCCCATGGGGTGTAAGCATGTACGCTGGTGTGTGTGTTTTCAAGTTCAATAGTTTTTGTTGCTTCTATTTTTCATTGATATTTTATTGGTTATAAGAAAGTGATTAAACATTACGTGGTGGGTGTGATGGTGTAATACTATCAACTAGGGAGGTAGAGACAGGAAGATCATGTTCAAGGCGATCCTAGCCAATTTATGGAAATCCTGTCTCAAAGTATTATAAAATGGCTGGTGGTGTAGGCTCAGTGTTAGGATGCATGATTGTGTGAGGCCCTGCGTTCCATCCTCAGGGTTGCAGGAGAGGACTTTAAAATTGGATGCTGTTTTTTGTTGTTGTTGTTGTTGTCATTTGGTTTTAGTAGTTATTGTGAACAGATGTTGGTTTTGAAAATAAGGACTAGGAGAAATATTTCAAGAAAGAAAATTCCTTGCAGGGAAATAAGTTGGCTTTGGAAAGCTGTGACTCTCTGAGATTGTATGTCTTGTGTACCATTAGCATTCTAAGAACTACTCATATTGGGAACTGAAACTGGATGCTTAAGTATTGAAATCGAGAATACCCTTTTCAATTAAATATATGAATGTACAGTCAGAGGTATCGACATCCATAGGTGGAGCCCTGGGCAATAAACAAAGCAGAATTGGACTGGGTATTGGGCCATCTGGGAAGCAGATTTGCAGAGGGCACTAGTTAATGAGTCGGACCAGAAGGGAAGAGAAGACAACCCCATCAGTCACTCTGCACAGCAAGATCAGGTTGTCAGTACTGTGCAGTGAGATGCGCCCAGGCTGGGGAGTTCAAATGTTTCACAGCAGAGTTTGATTCCACCATGAGGTTAACTTCTAAAGTAAAGCTAATCTTTAATTTGTAAAATATGCACATAGCATAGAATTCAAAGGGCACAAAACCATATACAGTGAAAGTTAGCCTCCTACCCATTCCACTATCTGAAGTCCACCCCTCAGAGCAATGGTTATGAACCATCTTTTATGTAGCATAACACGATGTCTATGCACAAACAAGGAAGTGGTATTGCAATATACACACTTTTTGCATTTTGCACATACAAATTTTTTTATATTGTTTTATGGTTCACATAATATTTTGTATAACACATTTTAAGTAATTCTCTGTCCTGAGAGTTTTGGTCATTTCCAATCTTACGTTTCAATTAGAAACAATGATAGATTGAATAATCTTTTATGTACCATTTCACACTGGGATTATCAGATCAAAGAGACAAATTCCTAACAGTGGGGCTGCTGGATCTTTATGATAAAATGTATTAATTTTTAAGTTTATAGTGAAGCTGAGCATCCTATTGCTTCATTCCGACATTCTCCTGAACATTTCCACCAGCAAAACCAAAACTTCAAGTTCATTAAATAGTACCCACTTCCTCTTTCTGGAGATCCTGGAAACCACCTCTTCCCGCCATCTCTCTGTGCATAGCTGCTCCACATCACCCCTGTAAGTGTGACCACAGATCTTTTTTCTTTTTGTAGCTGACTTATTTCGCTTAGCATGGTGTCATCAAGGTTCCCCATGCTGGAGCACGGGTCTGACTTTCACCCTGAGATTAATGACGCCTGTGTGACTACCCACTCTCATGTCAGTGAACACTTCAGCTGCATCCATTTCTTAGCTTCTCTCAACATGATAAGCAAATATCTCTTCCAGATCCTGTTTTTAAAACATAGTTATATATCCAGAAATGGAATTGCTGGATCATAGTCTGTGTATTTAAAATGTGTCTCGGTTGTTACAATGCCTTCCCTAGAGATTGTAACAATTTACAACCATAAATGGGTCTCCCTTTTTCCAACCAGCTCTGCATGCCGTGTAATGTTTTTTAATAATTTTTATTTTTGAGATTATAATATAATTACATCATTTCTCCTTTCCCTCCCTCCAAGCTCTCCTATATATTCCTCCTTGCTCTCTTTCCAATTCATGGCCTCTTCTTTCATTGTTGTTATATGTCCTGTAATGTTTTGACCTTTGTTATGTGGGAGGTGGTGTTATTTTACCATAGCCCTTATATTTACCTTGAAATGAGTAGAGTGGAGCTTCTGTTTATATATCAGACTACTCTAAAAGACAGCACACTGGTCTACGGATATAGCTCAACTGGCAGAGTGGTTGCCTAACATGCACAAAATCCTGGGTTCAGAGTTCCCAGCACTGGGTAAGTCTGGCCCAGTGGCACATACCTGTCTAATCCCAGCACTTGTGGGGTGGAGGCAGGGGGGGTCAGGAATTTAAGGTGTCTTCTGCTACATAGAAAACCCGAAGCCAGCCTACGCTGCATGAGAACCCATGGCAACACACACACACACACACACACACACACACACACACACACACACACACACGTACACACACACAAAGATAACATAGTAATAGAAAATTTGAAGTATGGGAAGGCTGACAAGTCACGAGATGATCACCAGTGAAATATTTTATTACTCACAGTTCCTGAGAGGATGATACCATGGGGTAGGGGTCAGGGGCAAAGTACTAGAGGAGATGAGCAGGCAGACAGGAAGGAAAGACTGGAGAGGAAACTTTACTGTGGTGTTTATGGAGCTAAAGAGCAGGTGAGACAGGGTAAGCAGGCTTTTAGGAACAGCCGGTCTGAATAATTCCTGTGGTTTCTGGGGTGTTATGTGCAGGTGGCTGGTTGTCTAGTGCCTGGCTCCGAGGTGCCTAGAGCAGGTGGGGTATGCAGTCTGGATTGGTTAGCTTGTATTTGAAAAGTGTAGCTGGAGAGGTCAAAGGAAGGATGAGTTGAGAAGCAGGAAACTAATGGCTAGGTGACTCACACATATCACGTTATCGGGTTTTTCAGAACAAGGTGTAACTAGCTCATGCTTGCAGGGCAGATGGAATGCATCAGCTTTGTAGAAACTAGGCATGAGGTTAATGCAGAGGTCCGTTTGTGCTTCCTTTGTGTATGTGTATCTTTTCTTTTCTTTTTTTTTTTTTTTCTTCATTCAAGACAGGGTTTCTCCGTGTCGCTTTGGAGCCTGTCCTGCCTGGAACTCACTCTGTAGAACAGGCTGGCCTCAAACTCACAGAGATCCGCCTGCATCTGCCTCCCGGGTGCTGGGGTTAAAGGCGTGCCCACCACCTCTTTTCTTAACAACTATTTTTCACTAGGTGGCTTGACTTTTCTCTTAGAAACCCATAGGAATTCTTTATATATTATACTTTATAAAAGCCGTTTAGTTTATTGACTAATTTTTTAGTTTGCTCATGGTGGTTTGTTCCCTATGTGGAAATTTATCTCTCTATGTACTTGAATCAGTCGTTGCTCTGCTGCTTCAGGGTTTTGTTACACTTTGAAAGACCTTTGTTACTCTGAGGCTATAAATTTGTTTCTTGTGTTTTCTCATAGGACCTTGTTGATTTGAGTCATTTTAACCTTTGCTCCATCTGCTACAGTTAGTGTGAAGGAAAATGGGAAAGAGACACCAGCAACGAGTTTAGAACCCAATGCCAAGTCCATTGTCTCTTGTCACAAAAGTACTTTTCATATTCTCACCCACATGAACCAAACTGAAGCAAACAGGGACACCTGGGTAGAGTCAGAAACATGAATGGGGGAGGGGTACAAGAATTAGCTTTATTAGTCCTCAGAATTATAAGACAGTTTTGCTACCTGTAATGGGCATGAAGAGGCTTTGGATAGCTTAAATCTTAATAATTTGATGGAAAAGATCGGTCGGTGGTGTGGGAATGACTGAACAAAGTAGTTCCTAGTTTAGCTGTGTGCTAGCTGCCAGCAAGGCTGCTAGTTCTCTGAGAATTGACTTGGATTACTGGCGCAGCATTGTCTTCAGCTCCTGTTCCTTCCTTAGAGCTACCGCTCTGCTCACTGTGGTGCCTCATATTATTTCAGGATTGTTTCAGTCCTCTCTCTCCTGCCCCTAGAATCCATACACAGGAACTCTGCATTCACGTCACCATCAGCCCCTCCCTCACTCCAGAGAGACCACTGGAGGAGCCCTTGCAATGGGCTACGGATGTGTGAGTAGAATAAAACTTTCTCCTTCACTGCCTTGACCTTCACCCAGCAGGAAATGTAGATTCACTGCAGAAAGCCTTGAGAAGCCACTTGGCACCGCTAAGGTGTCCTCTCAGGAAAAGGAGGCGTGAGTTCCATGCCTCATCCAGTGCACAACTGCCTAAAATTCCTCATCAGCAGGGGAAACTCCAAATGCCTGTCAGACCCTAAAGAGCTCCAGACGCTGGCCGACCCACCCTCAGGCTGTGCTTTCCTTTGTGTCTCCACCCACTTTCTTCTTGACATCTTTGGCCCCGTCATTGTTTTATGAAGCAGGGTTCAGATTTCTTTCCAGATGCTTCCCACCCAGCATCACTACAGGCAGCAGGAGGAATTTATAAACACTTAGATTTGAAGTTCCCCTGGCTTGGTCATTGCCACTTCCTTGTCCCCAATGGTCAAATCCCTCAGCAAGAATCCACCATTCCTTTTGTTTTTCTTCCTGCCAGAACCCACGTGCTGCAGCCAAATCAGTTCCTGGATTTTCCGCTCCGCTGGTGCCTTTGCACTCATCTTGTACCCAGGAGGGAGTGTGCTGTGCTCCAGAATTCCAGCCATTTTCCAAGGCCAGCTGGGGTCCCAACAGAGCTTGGTGGTGTCTCCTCTGTAACCTCACCCCTGCTCTACTGTACTGACTCCTCTCACTTCCAAGCAGAGCTTGCTCACTTCTTCTGTAACCTCGCCCCTGCTGTGATGGGTTTTCAAAAGAGTGGATACACATAATCATCACTTTTAAAAGCAAATGTAAAAAAGAGGCTTCTGCGTTTCTGAATGCGGTTTTCATAGAAAGTCAACCGGAGTTCTTGGTATTTACATATTTTCATATTTCATATTTACATATTAAACCATCATGCAGCTCTCCGATTTTATTTCACAACTGAAGCCCTCAAGGGACATGTGACAGAGAAGGAGTGATTATCAAATGTTTCTTTCAGTAAAAGACCTGAAGATCTAGAAAAGCTGAACTCTGGTTGGGACAGTGTTTCAGGCTACAGATCATCTCAACCTCTCCAATCCTGCTTTCTTTGACAACCCTGACATGTCTGTAGAGGTGTGGGGCCACTGCAAACAGGTTGAGAATCTCTTACCTGAAGTTCAGTCTGTTGAATACCAACTCCATATTCACAATGAAGGTGTCTGTCCTGTTCCCCACACTTCCACAGTTCCCCACTGTCTGGGTCCCTCAGAGGGGGAGGTCTAATAGTTGGCTTAATTGGGTTTTAAAGCTTGTCCAAATGGCCAGAGCAATGGCTCAGCAGTTAAGAGCACTGGCTGCCCTTCCAGGAGACCTGGGTTTAGTTCCTAGCACCCATGTGTAGGCTCACAATCCTCTGTAATTCCAGTCCCAAGAGATCCAACACACTCTTCTGGCCTCTAAGAGCACTGCATGCATGTTGTACACACACACACACACACACACACACACATTCAGGCAAACACTAATACACATAAAATGCAAATAAAGGAAATCTCAAAAAATTTTAAACATTTGCTCAAATAGGATAGAATTTTTTAAAAAAGTAACCCTCACTTATATCATTTATTTTCAAGTGATACACTTTATAAAAATTGTTTTCTTTAACAAATGAAAATAAGAACTTTGGCATTTCCACAAGAAGTTGTTCAGCTTTCAGATAACTTGCAAAGTACTTTGTGTTTGAGCAAAATGTGTCTAGCAGTGAATCCAGCCATGTAACCATGGAGCAAGCAGTGTTTGGATAGCGTGAGGATCTGTTTGCCCTTTCTGTCAGCGCTATTATAAATTTGACTTAGCTTCAGGAAGATGGTTTTTAAACATTAAGTTAAGTAGGACATTAACACCCTTGAAAATATATTAATTTAAAAATATCTCCTGTCCAAAAAATTATATAATTGTTTTAATAAGATACAATTTCAGCTCAAACAAGATATAATTTGGAGTTATTTTCCATTTTCTAAGATTTAAACGAGAGTCAAGGAGGAATGGTATTGAGGGTCACTGTGTGAGCATTTCTGTAGAAAATTAGTCCTTCTCAGAAATGCACCAAGAATGTCAGGAAAGCTGGAAATGGGTGATGGCCCACAAATGACTGACAACTGGTAGACAGCTTCTGTGTGTGAGATGGAAGGCATTGCCTCCCTGTGCAGCTTTACCACCGTGAACAGCAAATGCTGGAAGTGCCCTGGGAGCGTGTCCCGTGCAGGGTTGGTGAACATGGCCGTCATCCTCCTCCAGTGCTCATATGAGATGAAAGTGGCTTGGAATTTGAGTTCAGGCTACCTCTAACTTGGGTAACTCTTATAAAATGCTTGTGAAAGAAATAATTCAATATCAGTGATATTGCTAAAAAAAGAGAAAGGGACTAAAATTGACATGTGTTAAAGTATTCATAATCATAACAATGTTGTACCCTAATGATATTAAATGATTTGTCAAACTAGATAGTATGCTGCCAACAAACTTGGAGTCCCAGAGGGACAGAATCTGAGGCTCTGAAAGGTCATTGACTCCTTCTTTTATGGTGGATGATTTTCTAAGTCAAAATAAGTATTTTCCAATGTGTAACACCACACTTGTTTTTAAGACAGCAATTAATTCAACAGAAGAACATTGCTGACACCATAATGGTATCTAAGACATACAACAAGACTCAGCAAGAAAGTACTTTTTGTTAGCATGAAAAGCAAATCCGAAACTAAAATAATCTAGAACCCATACGCCATCCTGTGGGAGTGAAATTCTGCCCTCTGATGGAGACATCCCTGAGACCTCTCTGGTGCAATCACAAGATGGCTGGATCCTGGTTACTCTTTACCTCCAACCTCTTTGCAAGGTGAATTGGTCCAGTCTCCTGCAGAAAAATCTGTGTTCCGTGTCCACTTACTTACTGGGTTATCTTTTCTAGTCCCATGGGTTCATCACATCTGTAACCGAGCAATTCTCAAATGCATTGCTAAACCCGAAGTGTTCTTCCTGAATTCCACCTGGAGGTATTTGAAGTTCACATGTTCTAAACTGCGGCTACCAACCCTCATTCGACTCTTAGCCACTCATCACACAGATTCCCTCTGCAGACGACTTCGTTTCAGCTAATGACAGCTCCATCTTCCAAAGTGGCTCAGTCTGAAGTAGAGGTTTGAGGTAACACCTCTATTTCTTTTTTATTTCATTTATCTATTTTGCTATCCACAACTGACTTTGACCATCAAATCTTGTCAGATCCACCTCAAAACAGATGGACTTCACCATAAACACTGAAGTCTGTGCTTTCGTTGTCCCTCAGCAGCGTAGTGTAAGCACTATCATACTGGAAAAGCCCTGTATCCACAGCAAGAGAGCCATCCTTTTCAAACTGGAGGAGATGATGTCCCTCCTCTGTTCAAAACGTCACTCTCTATCTATTCAGCATGACAAGCATCCTTGTTTACAAGGCACAGTGGCACTCCCCTCTGCTCACCTATAGCCCTTGACGATTCTCTCTTGTCTTACTTTCTTGACCCCAGCAGGCTAGACTCTCCTTTTCACACATGGTTCCCTTTGCTGACTCTCAAATGTGCCAACTGCTCTCCAGACTCCAAACGTTGATGCTTCTTGCTCCCTTGGCTTGTAACTTGCTCTTCTCAGTTATTTTCTCAACTTTTGTAGTCCTTTCTCTACATCTCTGTTGGCATGTTATCACCAGAGAGGTCTCCCCTGCATACCTTATACTAATTAGCACCTCCTCTAACTCTCTCACATCTGCCTGCTCTTGTCATGAAAGTTTCTCCTGATTTAAACTCGGAGTGCAGGGCTTATCTGTATTGGTCAATGGTACACCCTATCCTCCAAGGAGACTTTCTGGAACACGTGCAAGTATCTGTTAAATTAATTAAGGCCAACTCCACACAGACTTCTTACCTCCAAAAAAGTCTTTGAGTTTTAAGACATTTCTGGCTTCTCAGCTTTATTATCATAAGCTGTCATTGAATATAGGTTTATGTTAATTAGGTAGGCAAACTATTAAAGCAAAACATTTCTCCTTGACTCATCTTTGAATGGATAATTCTTGTTGAGTGTACATACACCAACAAACTCAACCACTTCTAAAATTTCTTCTTCCTTGTCACACTACCTCAAAATCTGTCTAAATACGTCTTCCTTCACATTCTCGCTAAACTGGCAAGGATGTGCAAAGACCTCGCCACCTGTGCGATTTTATGCTTGATGTCAGAGCATGCCCTTGTTAAAGATTTGTGGGTTCTGATGTATAGAATGGAGGAGCTTGGAGAAATTAAACCATTCCTTTAGCAAAGAAAGCAACAGTGTCTTCCAGGCAAACAAAGAGAGCGTCAACAAACACTAAGGGAGGGAGACTCAATCATGTTGGGGAGTGCTGTTTGCCGGGTTCTCCAAGTGAACCTGTTTTCTCATTTCTGGCT